>NC_081375.1:27993186-28334853 GCF_030684315.1 Stegostoma tigrinum
TTTACCTCCCTCCAGGGAAATGTAAATTGCAGAGCTCTTTTTGTCCTTAAGTAGGTAGAAACAATTCATTACTGCCTTTAAGTGCCTTGGAGCATGTTTGAGGATATGCTAATTTATATATTTTCTATCTGACACTTCTCCTCACTGCAAATCTTATCCAAAGGCAGTTAAAAATTTGTACTGTAAAAAATGCATACTTTTTTCCTGAAGGTGTCCTCTATTGTTGGGTCAGCACAAAAAAAAAGATTTAGATTAAAGGTAAGTGCTAATTTCAAAAACAGGAGTCCTTCATTACAAAAAGGACAGGCTGTCTCTCATTGAATTTGAGTGGCGGTGGGAGAGATGATTTTTATTTAGTTTTGTAACCTAATGTGAAGTAAAGGTCAATTTGAATTAACTGCTTCAGAGTTTTTAGTTAGGGCTGATTCTGCTGTTCTTTACTCTTCAACTCATTGAGAACCATGGTGAGGAAATACAAGATCAACATTTTACTTTTTTAATCAGACAATTCTGATAATAAAGATGCAATTGTGTTTCCTATTTATGTTCAGTACTGCTTTTAAATATACTTTTACTGAAGCTCATGACTTGGAAAACAAGTTGGATTTGTAGCTTCGCAATATACCAAAATAGGGAATGTTGATAACTATTGACATCAAAATACCCCACTGGTAAGCTAAAATAATTGTTTTTCTCTCTTCTGCTGCTACTAAGATGAATGGGAAGATAACCCCTCTAGGAAATGGCAGAATATTTTCTCTGAAACGATAAAATAAACTTTTCCCATTCAATCAATGACAGAACATTTCTTGGAGAAAAGCAAAGCAGAGTAATTATGTCTCTCCTTTCAGTTTATAATCTGCAAATTGTTTATTTTTAAATAAATGTAAGTTTGATAAATTAGGACGTACAAAAAGCCTTGCCTTTCAGACTTGGTGTATTGCGTTCAGCACAAGGATTTACAAAGTTCATTCTCCAAAATAGGCTATTGACTTTCCACTTATTGTTTCTTTCAAATCTTTACTTGCTTCCCTTATTGCATGGTCTATGTGTTGTGGGGCGTGAAGTGTAAAAATACTTGTCTTAATGTAAAGCTTTCTGGTTGAAGTAACATCTAGATTTCTAAACTGTTTAGCAGTGAATCTTTATTTCTAAATGAAAATCTTGCTGAATTAGCACATTTGGTGCTTATTTACAATAATCTACTTTTAAAATCTGAAGATATTCAAGCCCTTACACTCACATTTGTTAAACAAACCTGAAAGATCAGATCTGTTTAAAATGCGTTTTTAAAATCTTGCAATGTTCCATCCTAATGATTGAAGTCTAATTTATTAAGGGCATTTATGAGCTCCGAGATCATTAAATCTTCACTTTAAACCTTTTGGAAAAGTAAAGACTTGTTAAATTAGTAAATCCTGCAACTGAAATTTTTATGAAAGCTTAGCTTAGATTTAAAAAATCACATTTAATAAATTGCAATAAACCCTGAATTTAATATTCAGATTGGCCAAATCTGAACTTTAATCGTCAGGTTTTAAAAGCAAAGCTCACGTAATTCTGGAACTCATAAATAATGTAAAAAATGGAAATATGTACCATGAAAGCTTGGCACCTTGTCTCATAAGGCTGCGGGAATCTAAAAATGCTCAATACCATTCTATTGCATTAGAAGTTGCACTGTCGATGTGACTACCCACACTAAGATTTGATTTTAAGCACTAAAACTTCATGAAAAGTTCTAGTATCTTTGAAGAAAAGCAGCATTTCTAATATCTTCCCCACAAAACCTGCACCTTTTTATGTTACTTTACGATGCACTTATTTAATTAATACCTTACGACACCCCAGAGATTGAGAGTTAAATGGCAGCGCTTGGGACAAACGTTAACAGAGGAAAGCATCAATAGAATGCTCCAGTTATCATAAGTGCACAAGTTATTTTATTACACTACAATTCTACAGCTACTGGCAAAACTAATTAAATGAAAAATATAGTACTTAATAAAAACAAAATCAATTACAGTTCGGGGAATGAAGATTGACAAAGTAAAGTTGCTCAATCAGCAGAGATTGGCCTTATTGTTTTAATCGATATCTGAAAGATCAGACGTTGCAATTTCAGAACCTGGGCAGTATTTGAATTGCTAAGCTACTTAAAGGTACAAAAAACAATCATTTTCAGTTTTTATTCTGATGAATTGGCAAACCCGAGTCACCAGCCAATTATGCCATTTGATTCCAATGAAGTCATTAAAGCGAGCGGTTGATTAAAATTTAGCGTGACAAAATGAAACTATTCAGCAAGGACCAGGAACGGACCTCTCCGTCAGTGCCAAGTTTCCCATTTACTAAACTAGAATATATCACTCGGGGACAAAAGAAGGATCTGAGCTCATTCAGTGGCATAAAATATTCAGGATCCCAGCACACACGGAATTATAGCCATTTGTTCCTTTCACTCTGCTACCCTATTTTTTACTGGAAGGTGTAAGTAAAACTATTTTTTAAATGAGAGTTTGTAAAACAACAACAAATACACATATCTAATTGCAAAGCAATGAAGTTACTTCCTTGCAAAGAGACTGAGAGAGTTTTGGGCTGCAGTTAGTGGCTTTGGGATGGAATGGAGGTGCTCAGCTCGCATTCGGCAGCACCACAGCCCGACGATACGATGCACCCAGAAGCAGCATCCCAATAAAGTTGCTTTTGCAAAAATTCTGTGATGAAATAAGAGAGGTTCCGGAGCCTCACCACAAAGGGTAGAGACTGCCGTTGTAGGTAGGGAATCGTGAGCACATCTCCACATGGAGGAGACTCTCCTAGAAGTGGGCATTTAAATAACAAATGCTCAGGAGAGAAGCCAATGTGGGGCCGTTTGTTGCCGGGGGGGGGGGGGGGAACGCTCCGGGTGGAGTGTCAGCTCCCCCCCCCCCCCCCCCCCCCCCGGGACCCTCCAGCTCTGGTGACCTCTTGCTCTGCCGCATGGCAGCAAATTTCTGCTGAAGCTGCGGAACCGCCCCAAGCTGGGTCATAATCAGATCAGTCGCTGGTCACCTGGATTTCGTTCCCCATCCTTCGTCAAGTGAATTGCGCTCCCCCCCGCAAGTAGCAGGTATTATGTGAGTGTTTAGGCAGAAGTCAGAACTTTAACAAAAAGGGTCTGTGTGAGCCAACTAATTGTCAGACAACAGATCAACAGTGTGATTACTGTATCCCAAAACCAGTCCAACCCGTCTCTACCTCCCTAACCTGTTCTTCCTCTCACCCATCCCTTCCTCCCACCCCAAGCCGCACCTCCATCTCCTACCTACCAACCTCATCCC
This sequence comes from Stegostoma tigrinum, assembly GCF_030684315.1. NCBI lineage: Eukaryota > Metazoa > Chordata > Chondrichthyes > Orectolobiformes > Stegostomatidae > Stegostoma > Stegostoma tigrinum. The sequence continues at coordinate 27,996,513 of NC_081375.1, forward strand.
ACCTCCTTGACCTGTCCCCTCCCTACCTCCCCACCTATCTTCTTTTTTCTCCATTTTCGGTCTGCCTCCCCGTCTCTCCCTATTTATTCCAGAACCCTCACCCCGTCCTCCTCTCTGATGAAGGGTCTAGGCCCAAAACGTCAGCTTTTGTGCTCCTGAGATGCTGCTTGGCCTGCTGTGTTCATCCAGCCTCACATTTTATTATTTTGGATTCTCCAGCATCTGCAGTTCCCATTATCACGATGTAGGTAAAAGTTGTTTTTGTAAGGCCTGAATACTGTTGGAGTCAATAGACCTGGCGCTGACTTCCTTCTAAAGGCTTCACTCAAAAGCTAATCTATTTATAACTTTGGGTAGTTAATTTAAAGCCTGTTTAAATTTTCAATTAAGATTGGCAAGTGAAAAAAAATGCTTTGATGCAAAGTCATTTATTTGACGCAATAAACTACCAAATGGCAAAGATGTAAAGTGTGGATCTTGTGTGTTTTCAATGGAGAGAAAATGTATGAAATTCTGTCCCTGTTTTTGAAGATTTTCAAGTGACAAAATGTTAATACACATAAAAGCTAATCATTAAGCAATGAATACATATTAATTAGCTATCTGTTCAACAGGTATAGGGCAATTATCACATTTTACTCAACACTGAGTAATTCAATCAGCATTCAAAAGAACATCCAACTGTTAAGCAACAGCAAATGTCTCCTTTACAAATGTATATGCTCAAAATATTGTTACCAATGACTAATCATCTTGTGAAGGAATGTAAATTAATTCATTAGTGTAAGCGGTTGTAAATTGAGTTGGAATAATTTTCCACTTCCCACAGAGAAATCATTTTCATCTTGGTTCTGACTTGTGTTTCAGATACTTAAAAAGAGCTGACCAGCAAGTCTTCACAGCAGTATTATTGCATAATTTTTTTTTCAGGCAAATCTTAGAATACAGTCCTGGAAATTATATAATGAGAAGAAACAGCAGAAGGGTTTCTGAACTTGGATCCATCTTTTTTCACCTTGCCTAATTCATTTCACATCTGATTTGGGCAATACTGTATGTGACGCTTTATAGTAGGTATCATATCAGGGTATTCGATGAATGAACGCTTTTCATTCCTCTCAACAGTCTTGATATTGGAATCTTTTTCCCTGACACAGTCTTTCTTAACAAGGTATGGAGCTGGATGAACACAGCAGGCCAAGCAGCATCTCAGGAGCAGGAAAGCTGACGTTTCGGGCCTAGACCCTTCATCAGATCTGTTTCTCTTCCGTCTGTATATAAATGTAGCTGTGACTTAAGTGTCCCAGTGTAAATAGGACAGTTGTGAGTTGGGAATGGCTCTGTGCTCTGCTGCATTTGACAAGGTGGATTCAGGCTGTTTGACTCTTTTTAACACTTGCAATGATGTTCTCGGTATCCTGTGATCTATATAGAAACTTAATTGTGGCCTTGATGCATTCAGATTCTAACGGCACATATGTAAGATGATTTTGGGCAGTCCAGAAGAAAGAAAAACTTGCATTTATAGTGCACCTGTCACCATTTCCTGACATCTCAAAGCGCTTTACAGCTAGTTAAATAATTTTTGAAGTGGAGTCACGGTAGTAATTTGGCAGACTGCTTGCATTCAGCAAACATCTACAAACACAACAATGCAGTAATAATCAGAAAATCTGTTTTTGTGATTTGATTGTAGTCAGAACACCAGAGATAATTTCTGTTCAAAATATTGTCATGGATGTGTCCACCTAACAGGACAGAGGGGGGCGTTGTTTTCCAAGCTTGCCAAAAATGCTCATGTAATCTTGGTATAACTTTATATCCTTCAAAGATCAAACTGGTCCAACTTGCCTCAAACAAAGCATCGTAATCTAAACCATTGACCTGCCTTTTCTCTTACCAAGATATAGTTTTAAAAGTGCTGGGTAACTTTTAAAAGGTAAAGTTGCCTTGGTCTTTCCAGACCTGAGAGTCACCACACCTCAATTGAGGGGAGAGGTTGAGAAGGAGAGGCCTTTGTGGTAACCTCAGCCAGTAAGGGAATTGAACCCATATTGTTGGTGTCACTCTGCATTTCAATCGAGCCAACCAACAACCCTCCCAGGTATCTCGTTACTAGAATGCTGACCTTGCAAGGACTGGATTCTCTTTAAGAATATATACCTGGAAGATAAAAGCAAGATTTGTGTGATTATTTTCAATTTCTAATACTTGCATATAAAAAAATTCCTCTGGGATGCTGCTTGTAGCTATTGTAAATTTTCAGTGCTTCCTGATTTGCTTCAATTATGGATATGTCAGTTTTGATAGTGCAGTCTGACCTGAGTAGTAACATAGTCTCTTCACCAGATTCTGACTGCTGCTCTGCACTTTTTTTTAATACTGAAAACAATCACCAGCTTTAAATGTGTTACAAGATTGTAACATGGTCTTGCAATTTTAGATGATGTCATAAATCATAGTGGACTAGTTCAAGTGGTTTATGCAGTCATTTGAACTCCCAAGATTGCATTATACAATCTTGGAACGGAACACAAGTTAGCTCCTATTTGAATAATATTCAGAAGGGAAGCAAGTTGTACATATTATAAATCTTTGTTACTGTTATTCCCTGGGGTTAGTGACAGTTACTGTGACATGATGTGACAGAACTGACAGCATTGATGTAACACTTTGTGATGTAAGTACTTATGTGGTAGGACAAGTACATTTTATAGCAATTATGATGCTTGACCTTCCTTATGTCAACAGTGTGTTACTGTGGGACAGTTTTAGTGAAAAATAATATGTTTCTTTACCAGGGTTGAGTCATAAAACATTGAAACAATACTCCGTTATATTGTGCCGTGATGTGATGCGTGCACTTCAACAGTTAGAGCTGAATTTTAAGAAAGTAGTACTCAACCTTCTTTCAAAATATGACATTCCTAAATATTCTTGTTAAAACTCTGCTGATATTGCAGGCGATGTATTGTTAAGAAAGGGAAAAAAATCATTTTTTAAAAAGTGTGTTAATAAATAAAGGTGACTATTAGTATTCAATATTACAAGCTTGGCCATTCTTTTTTGTTACTGTGCTGCAGTGTCACAGACTGCAGGGAGGCCTTGTGAAGAGAAATAGGATCTGACAGCAGGACTCATGGAAGGAAGTGCTTCTAGAATCTTGCTACAGTGCCCTCAACCCCCTGATTTATATTGTTGGGTATTAACTTACAGGCATCCCGAAATTTAAGACTGTGCTCCATACATATGCTGCATAAGAGCAAGAAAATGTTATCTGCCCTAAACAAAATGCTGCATCCATTATATAAAGTAACAGGTACTTGGGAATTAGAGATGTTTATGCCTAGAAGGGAGATCAGTTGAATAGCTATGCATCACTTTTTGTCATGAAGATGATTGCCAGCACAAAGAACATCGAGACACTTTTATGATGTTTTGATGGGAATTCTGTCATTGGATCTTAGTGTTGGCAAGCAAGCAAAAATACTTTGCCAACTGCATCTTGTTCTACACAGTGCAATTTATTTTGATATTCAGTAGCTATTCTTGTAGATTATGGTACCTGAACCCTTCAATTGTAAGTGCTGCAAAGCTCACTTGTGAGTATTAATTATTGCATGTATTAATGCATCTGCATTGCAAACTGCTGCTGAAAATTAATCCTTTCATTGTGTCTACTGTCATACCTTACTGTTTAACTTTGAGGGTTGCAATAGTGGCATTCACAATGTCTTGTGAACGCAATAATAATGATATTACTCTCATTCTGACTCCCAAAATGGGAAAATTTCTGCATCAAGGAACAATGGGCTATTGCTATACTTCAAAAACTCACCACGGAAGCTTTAATTTACTACAAATAGCCGAGTCAGATGATAAACAATAACCACTGAGAGCCTGAAGTCAGCTAGCCAGCCATTTTCATCTATGCACTGTAAAACTCCAAAAGCCCATATTGTAAATCATAATAAATAAGTAGAAAGACTTGAAAGCAGTAATCTAATCTTGGCAGGCAGATGAAGTGCTTGAACTTACTGAGCCAGATGGTTTATGTTGCTATCTGGGGCCCTTTGATTGGATTATTGCCTCTTCATTACCTTCCAGGTATCGACTAATCCCTGTGCATTGCACACTATGGTGGATCTTCATTTGGAAATTGTAGCAGAGACTGCTATTATTCCTTCTTACTTCAGATGTGCAGCTTGAATTACAAACTGGTCAACTTGCAGCTGCTGTGATGAAAACCATGAAATTCTTCAGCTATTATGGCTGAACAGCAGACATGGGGTGTTACTTATCATTTTGGGGGATCTCATTTAATTTTGGGGTGATATTCCATTGTTCCAGTGGTGGAACTGAAACCATAGAATTTATAATATACATGACCTCCAACTCAGAAGACAAGAAAAATAAAGTACCATAAGACAATAAGTATGTCTGCTATTCTTAGTGTGCTCTCTTACAAAACAGTGAAGTTCAAATAGGACAGTCTCTAATTGAGTGTCCAATGGAACAGAGTCAGATGTAGTCCCATGCCTGATAGATCCAAAATTTTCTCATTTTGGGAGTCAGAATGAGATCCAAATCTGATTAGGTTGCTTAAAAAGAAAAACTTTTACTCATGGGTAGTGGAAAATGGCAATGCTGGAGAATCTGAGATAACAAGGTGTAGAGCTGGATGAACACAGCAGGCCAAGCAGCATCAGAGGAGCAGGAAAGCTGACGTTTCGGGTCTGGACCCTTCATGTTTCGGGCCTGGGCCCTTCAGAAAAATGAAGGGTCCAGACCCGAAACGTCAGCTTTCCTGCTCCTCTGATGCTGCTTGGCTGCTGTGTTCATTCAGTTCTACACCTTGTTATCTTAAACTTTTACTCCTGTTCTGTTGTTTCTCTTCAATATTAACTATTTTAATCATTGATAAAGTCTACAGAGAAATATGAGGCTTACGTATATAATTTTGTTTTATTAGGGTCTATGCTGAATCATCCATAATGCTTTTTCCTAGCTAGCTCAGATATTTCCATATTTTGCATGACTTATCTGAACTTCTTACTCTGTACATGGATTTAAATCATGGCACAGTGGAAAAGCTGTCACCGCCGAGTTACCAGGTTCAACCAAGCCCCATTTCAAAACTTGAAATGCATTGGGTAAAATCTAATAAGGGTCTGAATGATGTGAACTATTGTGAGATTAATGACAGAATCACGTGACAAATCTACCTTATTCTTTACTGTTATTGGGAATAATGCATTGCATCTCCAAAGCATTTGCTGAGCGACAGGTGAGATTCTCCCCATGCAGTGTTGAGTTCCCAATAAAAGATTATTAAAGCTTGTTACATGCCTTATTGACACTATGACTCACCTTGTTAATGTTCAGCTTCCCTTCTTAGCAAATGTGTTGATAAATATAGGCATCAAGAATTCTCAACATGGAAGTCACGCTGGGTACCTGACGACTTTAGCTCACCATGTGTTCCAAAGGGTCTCCACTTTGGATACAAGGCACAAACCTCTCAGGGCTTGTTCTATGGATGCCAGTCACATGCAGCCCATGCCTTCAGACATCCTTACCTAACGTGTGATACCTGGTCCATTAATAGGATGGTTCTGCATTTCAATGTTTCACCTCAATGTTGCACTTGTATCTATCACGGTAATTTTGCAACATGGACACAGAGCCCTCAGGGACACACACCCAACTCATGGACTGGACCGAGCTGTATCTCTGGGCTCGATGTTTAAGTTTTAGCCCTCATTTACTCAAGCCTATCTAGATACTCACAGCATTCATGCCTTGCATTGCTTTGTCTTGCCTTTTTGCAGCATGCTCCTCAGCAAGAGTTGCAGAATCATAGAACTTGTCTCACAAAGATTGTCTTATGAGCCAAGGTTAAACACATTGGGACTCTTATTCACTAGAATTTAGAAGAATGAGAGGTGATCTCATTGAAATATAGAGGATTTGTAAGGAGTCTGACACTGTAAAGGCCGAGAGGATGTTTTCTCTCATGGGGGACTCTAAGACCTGATGGCACAGTCTCAAAATAAAGGGCCACCAATTTAAATCAGAGATGAGGAGGAACTTCTGGTTTCAGAGGGTTGGGAGCTCCTTATGGAACTCTGTGCCACAGAGAGCTGTGGGGGCAGAGTCCTCGTGTATATTTAAGGCTGAAAGAGATTCTCGATCAATAGCTGAATCAAGCAATGTGGGTAAAGGGCAGGAAAGTGAATGTAAGAAATGTGGGATGAGCCAGGATCCTACGGAGTGGTGGAGCAGTTTCAACAAGCCAATTGTCCTACTCCTGTTTTGATTTCTTATGGTCTTATGATCTAATTGCTGTATTGCCCTGTCATTTAGCAGGCAGACAAAGCTAGAAGTCTTGTTTTGGTTGCCTGTGATGCTCAATCAAGTCAAACAGTATAGCTTTCAGTCAAGAGGTTCCAGCATAGTGACGGGCAGTCACTGATACCAATCTGAGAGCTTGGACATGATCAGTTAGCTGCCAAGCAAGGTGTCAAAGTCAGGACCCTTTCCTAAGGGGTGGAGCTGAATGCCGGGCAGCCCGTTATCCATTTTGACTCTTTCTATTTCCCTAATTGTGGGCTGTTTTTTTCCCGTAGTGGGAGAGAGGCAGCTATTAAGGGAGATGAAAGTGGATAGCATAGTTGTTATTTTTGGTGCAGGTAGGTAGGTGTGCTGAGTGAGTAAGTAGGCAGGATTAATGGTTTTGGGGTCAGGGTGGTTGACAGTGAGAGGGGGAGACATCACAAGCAAGGGAATGGTAGAGCATGAGATGGGATGTGTGTACAGTAGAATCTAGAGTCATGTACAGCATGGGATCAGACCCTTTGGCCCAACTTATCCAAGCTAATCAGATATCCTAAATTAATCTAGTCCCATTTGCTAGAATTTGGCCCATATCCCTCTGAACCCTTCCTATTCATGTACACAACCATGCTGTAATTATATCCACTTCCTCTGGCATCTTGTTCCAATCACACACAATGCATGGCCCTCAGGTACTTTTTAAATCTTTCCTCTCACCTTAAACCTATGTCCTCTAGTTTTGGGATAACAAAGTGTGGAGCTGGATGAACACAGCAGGCCAAGCAGCATCGTAGGAGCACAAAAGCTGACGTTTCAGGCCTAGACCCTTCCTCAGAGAGGGGGATGGGGAGAGGATTCTGAAACAAATAGGGAGAGAGGGGGAGGCGGACCAAAGATGGATAGAGGAAAAGATAGGTGAGGAGGAGAGTATAGGTGGGGAGGGATAGGTCAGTCCGGGGAGGACGGACAGGTCAAGGGGGTGGGATGAGGTTAGCAGGGAGGAAATGGAGGTGCGGCTTGAGGTGGGAGGACGCGATAGGAGAGAGGAGGAACAGGTTAGGAAGGCGGAGACGAACTGGGCTGGTTTTGGGATGCAGTGGGGGGAGTGGAGATTTTGAAGCTTGTGAAATCCACATTGATTTCATTAGGCTGCAGGGTTCCCAAGTGGAATATGAGTTGCTGTTCCTGCAACCTTCGGGTGGCATCATTGTGGCACTGCAGGAGGCCCAGGATGGACATGTTGTCTAAGGAATGCGAGGGGGAGGTTAAAATGGTTTGTGACTGGGAGGTGCAGTTGTTTATTGCAAACCGAGCGTAGGTGTTCTGCAAAGCGGACCCCAAGCCTCTGCTTGATTCCCCCAATGTAGAGGAAGCCACAAAAGGTACAGCGGATGCAGTATACCACATTGGCGGATGTGCAGGTGAACATCTGCTTGATGTGTAAAGTCATTTTGGGGCCTGGGATGGGGGTGAGGGAGGAGGTGTGGGGGCAAGCGTAGCACTTCCTGCGGTTGCAGGGGAAGGTGCCGGGTGTGGTGGGGTTGGAGGGGAGTGTGGAGCGGACAAGGGAGTCGCGGAGAGAGTGGTCTCTCTGGAAAGCAGACAAGTGTGGGGATGGAAAAACGTCTTGGGTGGTGGGGTCGGATTGTAGATGGCGGAAGTGTCGGAGGATGATGCGTTGTATCCGGAGGTTGGTGGGATGGTATGTGAGGATGAAGGGCATTCTCTTTTGGTGGTTATTGCGGGGGTGGGGTGTGAGGGATGAGTTGTGGGAAATGTGGGAAACACGGTCGAGGACACTCTCGACCACTGAGTGGGGGAAAGTTGCGGTCCTTGAAGAATGAGGACATCTGGGTGTATGGGAGTGGAATGCCTCATCCTGGGAGCAAACGCGGCGGAGGCAGAGGAATTGGGATTAGGGGATGGAGTTTTTGCAGGAAGGTGGGTGGGAGGAGGTGTATTCCAGGTAGCTGCGGGAGTCGGTGGGCTTGAAATGGACATAGGTTTCTAAGTGGTTGCCTGAGATGGAGACAGAGAGGTCCGGGAAGGTGAGGGATGTGTTGGAGATGGTCCAGGTGAACTTGACGTTGGGTTGGAAGGTGTTGGTGAAGTGGATGAACTGTTTGAGCTCCTCTTGGGAGCACAAGGTGGCTCTGATACAGTCATCGATGTAATGGAAGAAGAGGTGGGGTTTAGGGCCAGGGTAGGTGCGGAAGAGGGACTGTTCCACGTAACTTACAAAGAGGCAGGCATAGCTTGGGCCCATGCGGGTACTCATAGCCAGCCCCTTTGTCTGTAGGAAGTGGGAGGAATCAAAATATGAGTTGTTGAGGGTGAGGACGAGTTTGGCTAGGTGGATGAGGGTGTCGGTGGTGGCGGGTGCTGGACGGGTCTGTGGGACAGGAAGAAGCGGAGGGCCTTTAGGCCATCTGCATGGGGAATGCAGGTGTATAGGGACTGGTCGTCCTTGGTGAAAATGAGGTGCTGGGGACCGGGAAATCAGAACTTCTGGAGGAGGTGGAGGGCTTGGTGGTGTCACGGACATAGTTAGGGAGTTCCTGGACCAAGGGGGGACTCACTCACTTTAGGAAAAAAAAGAATCTTGGCTATTCACCCTCTCAATGTCCCTCATGATTTTATACACTTCTACAAGATCACCCCGCATCTCCGACACTCCAGGGAAAATGGCCCCAGCCTCCTCAGCCCCACCCCCGATAGCTCAAGCCATCCAGTCCCAGCAACATCCTTGTAAATCTCCTGAGATGCTGCTTGGCCTGCTGTGTTCATCCAGCCCCACATTTTATTATCTTGGAATCTCCAGCATCTGCAGTTCCCATTATCTCTCTCCTTGTAAATCTGTTCTGCACACAACATCCTTCCTATACATGGGCAAATGGAATTGAATGCCATATTCAAAAAGTGGTCTCGCCAATGTCTTATACAGCTGCAACATTATATTCCAACTCCAAATTGCAGTGCTATCGCCAATGCAGGCAAGTGCACCAAATGCCTTGTTCATCACCCTGTCTCCATGTGACTCTACTTTCAAGGAACAGTGTACCTGCACATCTAGGTTTCTTTGTTTGGCAACACTCTCCAGGGCCCTGCCGTTAACTGTATTAGTCCTGCCCTGGTTTGCCTTCCCAAAGTGCAACGTTTCACATATATCTAAATTAAACTTTACATGCCACTCTTCGGCCCATTGTCCCATCTGATCAAGGTGTAGAGTCCTCATAGCTAGTGTTCTTTAAGTAATTATAGTAATCTTCAAAGCAGGTTCGGTGTAGCAAATATCAGTGAAGTCCAATAACATTGGAGCACTTTTTCTATTTTAAAAGTATTACGTCAATGCAAGTTGCTGCCCATTTCTATTTTCGCGTGCTTTGGAAACTGATACTGTCAGAATTAATATTGGCTGAGATATTGGAAAATGCAATTTAGAGCTTCTCAAAAGCACAAAGTTGTGAAAGAAATGCACTTATAATGCACAAAAAATCACTTAGCATTCCCATGTCCACAAAGCATATGGCATTTATAAAGAAAAAAATTATGTCAGGACTTCCAAGTAGTTTTACATGATGTTACAAAGTAAGTTCAATATAAAACATGCAGATGAAGTAGATTTGGAACACTGCATTGTATGTAAATGTTATGTAAATTTATCTGTAAATTTAATATGTCTGAAAATGTAATTTTCTGGCTGCTAGATTTGTGTGATCTAATAGACAGGGTCAGTCAGTTCCTATTGTCAAGAAATGGTCCAGAATAACTCTGCCTTTCATTTCCCAAAGGTGAAAGTCCATTGGACTGTTGCCAATCGTGCCATGTTGTGACTACTCTGATGAGAAGTGAAGACTCTGCATTACATTCCTAATCTGTTTATCTCATCTCCCTAACTTTGCATTGGTTGACTATTCCTTAATTGGGCAAACATGAGAAATAATAGCAGGAATAGACCATTCAGCCCCTTGAATAGTATTAATTCACCAATTAATACAATCTGTTCTAATGAGGCTTGAACTTAATGTTCCTGTTCCCCATATCTTAACTTGCTTGTCAATCAGCGTCTGTCTAACACAGCCTTGAATATATTTAATGATCTAGCCTTGTGGGTGGTAAATCAACCACTAAAAAGGTGATCTTTTAGGAAATAAGGAACATTTATGTCATTATTCTTCTTGGATATATTGTAGTCTTGTGGGTAGCATACAAACTGATTGTAAGAACTTCTATAGGTATGTGAAGAGAAATGCATTTGTAAAGACAAATGCAGCTCTCTTACACCACAAAGCTGGATGGGAGGGTGAACTGAGAGGAGGATGCAGAAATACTTAATCATGATTTGGATAAGTTGGGTGAGAATCTATAGCAAAACATGATCAAGTACAGTGACTGCGATGGAAATGCCAGCCTAAGGAAGATTGTTTTCAATCAGGAGAATCTAAAGAACAATGAGGCCATGTTGAAACACAAGGCAAGAAGATCCTCAGAAGATTTCCCCATGTTAGTAGCTTGATGGCTTACCTCAACTGAGGAGGTGTAATGGAAGACTTGCCCGAAATGAGGTAAACTGAGGCATATTGACAGCAGCTGAAGAGGCACGGTCCTTTCTAATGCCCTCTGACCTCATCAAAGGTCCAATGCAGGCACCTAGATAGAATGTGTGGAGGATATAGTTCCATTGGTACAGTGTTGCCTCAGGTTTTCTTTTGAAGCAGAAATAGCTCCAGGTCTGTACATGCAGGGAACCCTACTGTTGAAGAGATCCTTATCATGCAAAGTGTTGATTAAACCTCAACAGGTTTTCACTCAGCCCTAGCAGCCTTCAACATGTATTTTTGTCCTGAGAATATTGTTAATGCATGTTTTCAGCCCAATTGGTGGCCTCAGAAACCAACAGACATGTTAAAGATATAAAGACTGTCACCGATTCATGTGAAGGTGAAACATTGAGAGGTGAACTCTTCAGAACACTCAGCCATATATTTCCTGACTTATTGTTACTGGGGCATGGACTAACCTTCAAACAAAGGACCCAGGATACCAGGCAGGCCAGGCACTGGGCACTATGCTGGCAGAGCAACTTGATGCAAGGCTGGCCTGATCCCGTCAGTGAAATAGGCTCATAGATAACAACTAAGGTGTGCAAATAATAGTCTACTCTTGTATAAGAACTGAGACTATTCTTCAACCTCATTTGGTAATTTGGCAACAATGTCAGACACGGTTGCAGGCAATTCTGAAGATGCCCTTATTCTCATTTTTTTTGTGCAGAATGTTTTATGGCTCCTCCAGGTGCTGTTCCAGTACTCTCAACTTGAAACTCTTCCAATTAAATCAGCAAACCCCGAAGAGATTTTTATTAATGCTCTGTGGTTCTTGAGGCGGTCCTTTTGAAAGAATGAATTCATACTGTTTAATATTTCTAGTTTTATTTTCTCTCTTCATCATAAATACAATGTAGGAACCTTAAGATGTTGCTGTTCTCCATTCAAGTTGTGATATTCCTTAGCTCTTCATCAATGATGCAACTTCACTCTTCAGAAATCTTTCAGATCTTCGCTTCACCAGAAGGTACCGTGGAAGTGGTAAAATAAATTGGCATCCAGTAAAACGCTAGTGGTATCGACCACATGAGCATCCAGCTGTCTTCATCCTGGTGCAGCAGCCTTCTGGCTATTAGTCCTTGCAATGCTATGAGCTTTGGGATATTCTTATTAATTCTATTCTGTTAGTTTAATCTCCTGAAAGCATGGTTTCAGGCTTAGCCTTCCTACCACTTCCCTCCTATGCCGTTTCAAAGGATTATTCTGAGAATTATGAGATGTCCTCCATGTTTGAATATGAGAAAAATTGATCTGAAGGGAGACAGTGGAGTTGGCAATGCATGAGTTAAATGTATGAACTATTAATGTTAAGAAAAATACTTTTAGTTGGAAACTGGAAAATATGTGGAGGGATATTTAGCCACATGGCTTGATGATTATGTAAATATAAATCATGAGGTAAGCAATGATGTCACAGTGACCTCAGTGATCATGTGTGAGGGATCCAATAAGAAGTGTAATAATAAACATAAATAAGTGGTTATTTAGATTCTAATCTGAGCCAATATCAATATGAGGGAATTCAAAGCAGACTATGTGCAGAGATTCCTCAGAACAGGTTCTGAGGAAGGGTCACTTGACCCGAAATGTTAACTCTGATTTCTCTCCACAGATGTTGCCAGACTTGCTGAGCTTTTCCAGCAATTTCTGTTTGTTTCCTGGGATGTTGCCAAGACAAGGAGCATTTCAGCTATGAATAGGGGAACTGGGATTGTTTTCTTGGGAGCAGTGAAGGCTGAGGGGGTATCTGACTGAGGCCTACAAATTAGGAGGAGCATAAATAGGGGCAAAACACAACCCCGCAAGGGTTCAAGAACCAGAGATCACCATTTAAAGATACAGAGCAGAAGGTTTATGGGAGATTTGATGAAAGCTGTTCACCTGGAGGGTATCTGGAATTCACTGCCTGGTAGGCTGGTAGAAGCAGAAACCTCCATGCTATTTAAGAAGTGTTTTGATGAATACTTGAAATGCCATAGCATATAAGGCGACAAAATGAGTGCTGGAAAATGGGATTATAATTGATAAATTCTGAATGACACAATGGGTCAGAGGGTCTTGGCATTGTAACATGAGCAAACATAGTGACAGTGATGGAAACCTCTAACAAAGAAACTTCTTTTATCAGAAGAATCTGAAGAAGCCTGGCAAGATTGAGCAACCACAAGGTAAGAGGACACTCATGTAATGTCAAGATAATAAAGGGTGAAGCTGGATGAACACAGCAGGCCAAGCAGCATCTCAGGCCTAGACCCTTCATCAGAGAGGGGGATGGGGAGAGGGTTCTGGAATAAATAGGGAGAGAAGGGGAGGCGGACCGAAGATGGAGAGAAAAGAAGATAGGTGGAGAGGAGAGTATAGGTGGGGAGGTAGGGAGGGGATAGGTCAGTCCAGGGAAGACGGACAGGTCAAGGAGGTGGGATGAGGTTAGTAGGTAGGAGATGGAGGTGTGGCTTGAGGTGGGAGGAAGGGATGGGTGAGAGGAAGAACAGGTTAGGGAGGCAGAGACAGGCTGTGCTGGTTTTGGGATACAGTGGGGGGAGGGGATGAGCTGGGCTGGTTGTGTGATGCAGTGGGCGGAGGGGACGAACTGGGCTGGTTTTGGGATGCGGTGGTGGAAGGGGAGATTTTGAAGCTTGTGAAGTCCACATTGATACCATTGGGCTGCAGGATTCCCAAGTGGAATATGAGTTGCTGTTCCTGCAACCTTCAGGTGGCATCATTGTGGCACTGCAGGAGGCCCGTGATGGACATGTCGTCTAAGGAATGGGAGGGGGAGTTAAAATGGTTTGTGACTGGGAGGTGCAGTTGTTTATTGCGAACCGAGTGGAGGTATTCTGCAAAGCGGTCCCCAAGCCTCCGCTTGGTTTCCCCAATGTAGAAGAAGCCACACTGGGTACAATGGGTGCAGTATACCACATTGGCAGATGTGCAGGTGAACCTCTGCTTAATATGGAAAGTCATCTTGGGGCCTGGGATGGGGGTGAGGGAGGAGGTGTGGGGGCAAGTGTAGCACTTCCTGCGGTTGCAGGGGAAGGTGCCGGGTGTGGTGGGGTTGGAGGGGAGTGTGGAGCGGACAAGGGAGTCACGGAGAGAGTGGTCTCTCCGGAAGGCAGACAAGGGTGGGGATGGAAAAATGTCTTGGGTGGTGGGGTTGGATTGTAGAATGTGGACGTGTTGGAGGATGATACGTTGTATCCGGAGGTTGTTGGGGTGGCGTGTGAGAACGAGGGGGATCCTCTTTGGGCGGTTGTGGCGGGGGAGGGGTGTGAGGGGTGTGTTGCGGGAAATGTGGGAGACGCGGTCAAGGGCGTTCTCGACCACTGTGGGGGGAAAGTTGCGGTCCTTGAAGAACTTGGACATCTGTGATGTTTGGGAGTGGAATGCCTCATCCTGGGAGCAGATGTGGCGGAGGCGGAGGAATTGGGAATAGGGGATGGAATTTTTGCAGGAGGGTGGGTGGGAGGAGGTGTATTCTAGGTAACTGTGGGAGTCGGTGGTCTTGAATTGGACATCAGTTACAAGCTGTTTGCCTGAGATGGAGACTGAGAGGTCCAGGAAGGTGAGGGATGTGTTGGAGATGGCCCAGGTGAACTTGAGGTTGGGGTGGAAGGTGTTGGTGAAGTGGATGAGCTGTTCGAGCTCCTCTGGGGAGCAAGAGGCGGCGCCAATACAGTCATCAATGTAACGGAGGAAGAGGTGGGGTTTGGGGCCTGTGTAGGTGTGGAAGAGGGACTGTTCCACGTAACCTACAAAGAGGCAGGCATAGCTTAGGCCCATGGGGATACCCATGGCCACCCCCTTTGTCTGTACGATGTGGGAGGAATCGAAATACAAGTTGTTGAGTGTGAGGAGGGGTTCGGCTACACGGATGAGGGTGTCAGTGGAGGGGGACTGGTCGGGCCTGCGGGACAGGAAGAAGTGGAGGGCCTTGAGGCCATCTGAATGCGGAATACAGGTGTATAGGGACTGGACGTCCATGGTGAAAATGAGGTGTTGCGGGCCAGGGAATTGGAAGTTCTGGAGGAGGTGGAGGGCATGGGTGGTGTCACGGACGTAGGTAGGGAGTTCCTGAACCAAAGGAGAGAAAATCGAGTCCAGATAGATGGAGATGAGGGGCACCCGCATGGGCCCCAGCTATGTCTGCCTCTTTGTAGGTGACGTGGAACAGTCCCTCTTCCACACCTACACAGGCCCCAAACCCCACCTCTTCCCCCGTTACATTGTTGACTGTATTGGTGCTGCCTCTTGCTCCCCAGAGGAGCTCGAACAGTTCATCCACTTCACCAACACCTTCCACCCCAACCTCAAGTTCACCTGGGCCATCTCCAACACATCCCTCACCTTCCTGGACCTCTCAGTCTCCATCTCAGGCAAACAGCTTGTAACTGATGTCCATTTCAAGCCCACCGACTCTCACAGTTACCTAGAATACACCTCCTCCCACCCACCCTCCTGCAAAAATTCCATCCCCTATTCCCAATTCCTCCGCCTCCACCGCATCTGCTCCCAGGATGAGGCATTCCACTCCCGCACATCCCAGATGTCTAAGTTCTTCAAGGACTGCAACTTTCCCCCCCACAGTGGTCGAAAACACCCTTGACCACGTCTCCCGCATTTCCCGCAACACATCCCTCACACCCTGCCCCCGCCACAACTGCCCAAAGAGGATCCCCCTCGTTCTCACACACCACCCCACCAACCTCCGGATACAACACATCATCCTCCGACACTTCCGCCATCTACAACCCGACCCCACCACCCAAGACATTTTTCCATCCCCACCGTTGTCTGCCTTCCGGAGAGACCACTCACTCCGTGACTCCCTCGTTCGCTCCACACTCCCCTCCAACCCCACCACACCCGGCACCTTCCCCTGCAACCGCAGGAAGTGCTACACTTGCCCCCACACTTCCTCCCTCACCCCCATCTCAGGCCCCAAGATGACTTTCCATATTAAGCAGAGGTTCACCTGCACATCTGCCAATGTGGTATACTGTATCCAATGTACCCAGTGTGGCTTCCTCTACACTGGGGAAACCAAGCGGAGGCTTGGGGACCGCTTTGCAGAATACCTCCACTCGGTTCGCAGTAAACAACTGCATGTCCCAGTCGCGAACCATTTTAACTCCCCCTCCCATTCTTTAGACGACATGCCCATCATGGGTCTCCTGCAGTGCCACAATGATGCCACCCGAAGGTTGCAGGAACAGCAACTCCTATTCCGCTTGGGAATCCTGCAGCCCAATGGTATCAATGTGGACTTCACCAGCTTCAAAATCTCCCCTTCCACCACCGCATCCCAAAACCAGCCCAGTTCGACCTTCCCCCCACTGCATCCCAAAACCAGCACAGCCTGTCTCCGCCTCCCTAACCTGTTCGTCCTCTCACCGATCCCTTCCTCCCACCCCAAGCCGCACCTCCATCTCCTACCTACTAACCTCATCCCACCTCCTTGACCTGTCCGTCTTCCCTGGACTGACCTATCCCCTCCCTACCTCCCCACCTATACTCTCCTCTCCACCTATCTTCTTTTCTCTCCATCTTCGGTCTGCCTCCCCCTCTGTCCCTATTTATTCCAGAACCCTCACCCCATCCCCCCCTCTCTGATGAAGGGTCTAGGCCCAAAACATCAGCTTTTGTGCACCTGAGATGCTGCTTGGCCTGCTGTGTTCATCCAGCTTCACACTTTATCATCTTGGATTCTCCAGCATCTGCAGTTCCCATTATTGCTCATGTGATGTCCCCAGGTTAGTAGCTTGACAGCTTCTCTTCAGGGAGATGAAATAATTGAAGGTTCACCCAAAGCGAAGTAAATGGAGGCATTCTCAGAAGTGGCACCATGTTGACACCAGCTCAAGAGTCACTGCCCTTAGCTCACTTGAACCGGATGGATTGCAATAAGTTTTAAATTGCTGACTGATACTTATTGTCAAATGCTCTTGTATTTTGACCTAATCACATTTGACCAGCATCTACTCACTGTGCCGTGTAATTTGTTACTGCTTTTAAAAAGCATGAAAGTGATTTTACATTCCATTAAAAACAAAAATAGCAACCTCTGTCAGGTCTGTATGATTCACTTTCATTAATTTAACTTCAAATGCTCTTCACTTTTATTTACTACAGTAATTTTGATTCCCAGCCTGACTAGAAAGTATACTGCCATTCCTTCATGATTGTGGGGTCGAAATGCTGGAAGTTCATACCCAATAGCACTGTTGGAGTAACTAGACCATAAAGACTGCAGAGGTACAAGAAGGAGGCTCTTGCTCAGTCTCTCAGGCATCGATTAGCCATAAATGGTGACTTTCTGATGAATGATTCAATCATGTTTGTTAGAATTTGAAGACTTGTAAATTGCTGTAATTGTCAACCAAGTTCAGTTGAATAACCAAAAACTGCTGGAGAAACACCCCCTCAGTTGATAGCGCTCTTGTCTCCCTACTAGAAGGCTTGAACTACACTCAAGGATTTGAGCATGTATTCTAAGTTAGCAGTTTTGCAGTATTGAGGGAGTGCTGCAACTCTAGAAGTACATTTCTTTAGATGAGACCTTACACCTGACTATCAGAACAGATGGTTTATGTGAAAAAAAGCATACTATCACCAGACCGCAATGATATTTGCAATATAAACAGAAAGTGCTGAAAAAATGTGGACCCAAATGCTATCATAAGACTGAACCTCACCAAATATCAGTTGTCATTTTTGTCGAGTTTCATGTGGGCTTTGGTTCCATGAGCCCCAGTGAGTTTTCCGGCACTTTCATCTCAGATCTGCCTCATTAACCAAATACCGCACCCGTATGGCACCCCTCTTGTCTGATGCTAGCACGATTCTCCAATTCACTGTGGATGAAACTACACATCACTGCCAAGACGTTCTGGGACTCTGTGTGCTGGCACCGTATTTAAAGGCCATTGTTCACCAGGTCAAGTACTCTGTGTCCAGAGCTGCACTGTACGTTTGTGAAATCTGCTAAGGACACGGCCATCAAGGGAGAATTAGCACCCCACTTTGTGAACTGGGTGATGCAGAGGAGAGCTGTTCTCTTCCCCCAGCAGAGTCAATTGATGCCACTATTCCAAATGCAGCCAGCCTGCTTGCCACCTGGGTTAGTGCAGTGACCACTGTCTGGAGAATGCCCAGCAGTGTAGGAAGAAGCTTCTCTACTCTGCCAGCGTAAGAACCAACATGTTCTCTCTGCTACCTCACACCCACTCCTTCTCTGCTACTGCACTGTCCTCCCACCAAGGCTCATACTCTAACGCTTTCACCATTGCCCACAACTTCATCTCATCCTAACAACCTACACCCTTAAAGCTGTGTTCCCTCAGTGCCACCTATTCACTGATGTGGTGCATCCCTCCATTTTTGTCACCACTTCTCCATCTACACCAGCCCAAACAGCAGTGTCACCCACTTTCATTTTATTCATTCCCTTCCATTCTCTCATTCCAGAAGAAATCAGTCCATACTAGGGCAGATAGACCCAAGACTTGTGGTGGTGTGCCTGATGTTGGCTCCTCATCTCCTATGAAGTGACTGTAACCGGTCCAACTGTCGATGGACAGTGTCCAAGCTCCTGAACTGATATTGAAAGCTGATATTCCACAATCCCTTAGACAAAAACAGTACAAGTGAAAATACATATTATAGCCAAATGATCATTTTTTAATGTGGGGCTATGATAGAAGATGAGGCATGCTGCCACATTTTTCAGAATGCTCTTTGATATTCAGCATGTATTCATAAATCAAAAAAAAGCCATCTTACTTAAATAGGCATCAAAGGGTTAAACTTCAGTTTGGTCATTTAACATACTTTGACTTTATGTTGAATAGAATTTGTACATCTTCTATTCACACAGATTTAGTGACTGAGCTTAAGTTTCCTGAATAATTAATACCATTTATTCTGCACTTCAAAGTATTAATTAAAGTTACTTATCTCCTTTTGATAATGTGAGATTAGAATTGAATAATATTGTTCCGGTGCTCTAAAGGCATTAGCCTTTGTAATGATCCTTACCAGTAGAACTGAAGGCTCTTGCCTTTAGTTAGCCCCTAGTAGTCTGTTCAGGGAATTAACAAAGGAATTGAATGACTTCTCTCGTGGGCTGTAGCCTGCGGTGTTCCTACAGAAAGATTGGTGATATGGGACTGAGTTACAATTGGAGTTCAGATTGAATATAACACACAGTTCAGTTTTAGAGCACTTTGATAACAAAAAGTTAATGCAATATAAAAATAACAGGTAAGTCATAGCTTGATGACCTTTCAAACATTACATGACTTTTGAGATCCAACCATATGCCACGAGTCATCAAAGTTTAAATTAAAGTTGTTTGGGAGAACAGAAGGCCCTGTTGCCATGTAACAATAGATTTACCATTTTCTTTATGGACTGAGCAAAACCTTTATAATGATGGATTTTAAGAATTTAAGTTTGGAAACAACTCTATTAGATCACATAGAATCCCTACAGTGCAGGAAGAGTCCGCAACAGCCTCTGAAGACCCTGTAACCCTGCATTTCCCATGGCTAGCCCACCTAGCCTGCACATCTCTGGACACTACAGGTCAGTTTAGCATGGCCAATCCACATAATCTGCACATCATTGGACTGTGGGAGGAAACAGGAGGACCAAGAGAAAACCAACACAGACATGGGGAGAATGTACAAACTCCACACAGACAGTCACCGAAGGATGGAATCAGACTGGGTCCCTGGCGCTGTGAGGCAGCAGTGCTAACCACTGTGCTGCCCTTCTTTTCCAGATTGTTGAAACTATGACGAGGCTAACTTACAAGAATTTTGTAGTTGCTCTATGGATATTCCTCTCCATGTTTATTATGAACATTTCCTGACAGGCCCATATCTTCTAATCAGGATCAGAAATGCAATTTGTGATCTTAATGAAGCAGAAAATTGCATATTAACCTTTAATGTTAATGTCTGGACCAGCAACCTTTTCAGCTAAAGCAGCTCAGGCTTGATCAGGCATCCACACAACCAGGAGTGAACTGGATCACTGTAAGATCCCATGATGCTTACTTGTGACAATTGCTGTGTATTATAGGATTCAAACCACTTCTGGTAGTCTGGAATGGTATTTAGCTACCTTCTACTATAGGTAAGTGAAGGGGGTAGGATGGCAGATACAGAAGGATTGGGTGCCAGATTTGTGAGGATGTAGGATGCTAGGTGGGTGAAGGGGTTTGTGTGGCAGGTAAGTGAGGGGACAAGGTGGCAGATTAAGTGGGCAGTGCTTTAGGAGAAAGTTGGGAAAGATTGTTGTGGGTCCTATCAGGGCAGTGGTCTTGGAGATCTGGGCGGGGGCATGAGGAAATCAGGTCAGGTTGATTTGAGGGGTATATTTGAGTCCTGGGGTGTTTGGATATGTTGGTTTAATAGCTGCCCAGGACTTAGAGCAGGTTCTAAGTGGGTACTGGTTAAGCTAAACTTTCCACAGTCTCTGACTGTCACTCAGGGCTAGAGACTTTTGACAGGACAGCAAGTTCTGCTAATTGGCCATTGGAGGTTTTAACTTTCAGAGTAATTCCCAGGAAGTTGAGACTTCTGCATGGTCCCACCACACAATGAAAGTCATCAGGGTCCAATAGTACTATAGGCTGCTCAGTCACTAGAGAGATGACTGGTAGTGGGTGCAATCTGAGGCAGGAAGGGCAGCAGGTGGATGAAGGAGAGCAGATGGCAGGTAAGTAGGTGAGTGCTTTAGAGGAGTTTTGGGGGGATAATTGTTTGCCCAATCAGGGGAGTGGTTTTGGAGATCTTACTGTGCCTCAGGCAAGGACCAAGGCTGGGAAAACAGAACATTCACTAGGACCTTAGCCAGCCCAGGGACTGAACCCACGTTATTGGTGTCACTCTGCATCTTGAACCAACTTTCCTGCCGAATGAGCTAACAGACCCCGCCCCGACATACAACTCCTGCTGTTGCAACAACCAGCTTTCCATCAGAATACCTAAGCAATTTTCATTTATGTACAATTATCCTGACTCAACACTTTACCCATTTTGCATAAACCGTCATTTTTACTTTCAACCCCCTTTAATACTGCCATGCAATATTCCTTTTAAGTGATAAATAAACAATAGATGCTGAGGAGTCTTATTGGCTAGAGTGAATAAAAATGCACCATGAAAGCATACATTTTACAAACAGGCTGTAGCCCAATAGTTATGCTTTATCCATGTACTAATGTTAATTATGGCCTTTTGACAAGGTGTACATGAGGAATCCTATATTCTATTTGAGGTCTGGTCCTGACTTCAGCATAAGCATTTTTTTTTGCGTGCATTTTCATTGTGTTATAATATCTAATTATACTATAGTTCCTCTACTGTCCAAGACTATAGGAGTTTAAAAGAGCTATTCCTAATCAGACGTAAGTAATCCATGTGAAAACGCAAGAGAAAAGCGCTAAAGAATAGGGTTTGGCGACTTTATTCACAAAAAGAAATCTTTGTCTATCCTGTTTAAATTGAATTCCTTCTCTGTACAGTTGCAAAATTTCATGCCAATGCCCCCTTTCTGAAGTAAAATGCTATTCCACCGTTTTACCAAGCACAGTTTCCAAATCTGTTGATATTCAACTTGCTTTTGGCAGCCCCTTTAATATGTTCATTCTGCTTCCAAGTTGATTGACTTTTCTGACTTCAATTTGCTTATGGCCTGCTTGAGTGCTGAGCTGTCATGCCATATATCAGGGATATGGCCTTGTGCCTGACACAGACATTCATTAGCATTGTTGGTAAATTCAGTTCTATCAGTATTCATTGATTTTACTGCTATCACAATCTAGATGCAGTGTTAGGAAACTCCTAGATTGGAGTTATTCCCTGAGGAGTAATCTGTCTGGTAAACAAGCAGTTGAAGCTGCACAATTTCTCTTTGTTGGTGTATACAGTCTGGATTTCGGAATAATCAGTCAATCTTGAGTCAGAACTACTGCTACCTGCAGCAAATCTACAATACAAACTTCAAGACTTTTTGTTGTAAGATATCTCAGTTCAAGGTAATAAGTAGTGAGTCTTGCTTGATTTAAGATGAGTAGTTGGGGAGACTATGGAAGTTGATGGGGTGATGGGCAAAGATCAGGCAATCAATCTCACTTTTGCGAAGACCTTGCTTTAATAGTCCAAATATTGTCAAGTATGTTATAGAGTCATAGAGTTATACAGCATGCTAACAAACCCTTTGGTCCAACCAGTCCATGCCGACCATAATTCCATAGTGTTCTGGGTGCAATTGGTATGGATTCATTTAAACCCCTCAAACTAGTACTGGCGCTAGCATGGTAGATGAGTTATACTCCTTTGGTCTAAACTTGTCTCCAAGCAGCATCTGCCCGTAGTGGACAGTCAGGTCACATTGCTTAAAATCTGTGTTCTCCACACTGCCGTCCCCAGAAGAAATCAATTTGGAGACATTCCAATCTGAGTCAAAATGTATCTACAAAGAGTGATTCTTGACCAAAAAAAAGTTCCTGGTGTTCACGTTCCCAGTGGGAAAGTCACTAGCAGTTAAGGACTGGCAGCTGATCATCTCCCAACCTTTCTTCAATATCAGCAATAAATTCTTATTCAGTTCAAGGCTTTGTGCTTCCTATCCCTGTTGAAAATGTAACCTTGGAAACAGAATGGAAGACAGACTCAAACCACCACTTTTCGAATTAAAGAGTTTAGCTCCAATTACACAAATAAATTATCTAACCACTACTTTGTAATTTATCTCATGTCCTCTTCCATTGTTTTGACAATAAGCTGTGCCATGACCCTTTGTTGAGTGTTCTCCATGAAAATAAGGTATTTATAATGAAGTGCCATAAGCAACTGAAGTGTCACTGATTATGTTTCCATAATCTCTATAAGTAGCTTTAGGAAGGGGTTGGCAGCATGGAGGTTACTTTCCTCTTCAACAATACCCAGTTATCTACGTTTATCGAAAGGAATGTTTTGCAGGAAACTTGTGGTGTTCATTAAAATAAGGAATACACAATAGGAAATGCAGCAGCTTTTGCATTTTGATTGTTGGTATGAAATTTCTGCTGCTCCAATCTCAGAAAATTGCCCTTGACAAGAATTATGCCAATTTTCACTTCCCATACCAGTCAGTTTTATGGTGATCTGAATAAAATTGCTAATTGGTGTTAAATTATGAACTAGACTGAAGCTCCCTAAATACATTTCCACAGAATTCTTACAGCCTGCAGCAAAAGGGAAACTTTCCAGATGTCTTTAGTGTGCTAGCCAACTATGCCACCCTGACTTATCTCTACAACTTGCTTTGGTGTCTATCGCTTTAATTTCTGACGATCAAGCATTGATATAAAGCTAACTGTTTTTTATACCTAAGTTTAAGGAAGTCCTTGTAATTATCATTGTATATTTTTGATGCCTTGTAGTTTGCTATCTGGTATTGCTTCTTTGGAAATAAACTTGTGCCTGGGTTTCCATGTAACATTGCATAAATGGTAAAGGATGTCAAAATTCAGAATGAGAATTTTCATAAGCTCATTTAGTGCATGCACATTTTGCAGAGGCAGTTTTGAAGAAAGACTGACAGCTGCCTCTGCTCATGCCTAGGTGTATGAAACATCATGTGTGCACATTGGACTTGGTTGGTGCAGGTCAAAACTTTGTGAAGTTATTGGGTGAGTTAGGGTATCCTGCTAGAGGAGTCAGGTATCTCTTTGGTTATAGTCCTGAGACACCTTTATGGGAGTTCAGGTGCCCTATAATGATGTCAGATGTTCTTTGGGAGTAGCAAGGTGTCTCTTGGGTTTGTTAAATGTAGACATAATTGGGTGTAATAATGGAACTGTCGAGAGAATAGGTAAAAGGAACTTTCAATACAATTGTCAAAAGTATCAACAGAAATTGTCAAAGCGACTACACCTCTTTTCTTTTAAATATTAAAAGAAACTGGGGTACTTTTATAATACACATTGTTTGCTATTTTAATATCTCTGTAGATATTGTCATAAATATTATAATTATTGGATTGGAGCTGCTTAACTAATTTCACAACTTTCCACTACCACAGTAGGATGCCTGCCACTTTCATCATTGGGTTACAGCCCCAAGAGATTATAAAATCTCTTTGAGGCAGGATTGGGATTTTCAGTGTTTGTTTTTATAACGGATTAAACCTTTGAAAGAAATATTTGTACACATAAGTGACTATGTAGTCGAAGGATTTTTTTAAACAGATTTTTTAAATGATCGAGCGTTTCTGCAAGTAGCCTGCATTTGACACTTAGAACTTCATTTTATTTAATCTCAGGGTGGACTATGAGGATTGCCCATTGTGGATATTAGATGAGTTGACATAGTAGGTGCAAGGACCATAGTGTCCGAAAGATGGATATAAGTTGGCATAGAGACTACAAAGGCTATGGGATGAGTGGAGGACTTGGTGTGGGTTGGGTTAGTTTGTCATTGAAGAAGAATGTGCTTTGACGGATTGTGAGGTGATGTGGAAGGTAAAGGCTGGAGGGGCATTATTTTAAAGAGATCAATACAGAGCTGGTGCACTAAGGCTATCCTTCAGCGCAGTGTGCCTGTTTACCCAGCAGCCTCCACTGAATCCAGGGTTGTGCAGCCTGACTCTCATGGAACCCCTGGTCACCTTTGTACAGCAAAGAAATGCCTGTGTATGAATGTAACATTAAAATCTACTACAAGGCAATCAGTTTACCATATACAAACGCCTTTTACTGGATTCAAGTGATACTGCGTACATTGAGTGTGCTGGCAAAACTGTGGATTCTTTGATCGCATTTACATGAGAAGATGAGGAAGTAATTAGCAACAGTTCCTTGCAAAGTGACAAAAGGTGGATGCCCTATTTGGAAAGGAGCGCTACAGTTCTTTTCTGTTCTGAATGTGTCAATTCCTCTTCTTTCTTTCGGTTGTCCCTACAAATGATCATCAAGTAGGGGACTCAGAATGTCTTGTGTTTCCTGGTTACAAGTTATGTATCACCTTCTTTGGCTGGCATCTTTGGCTTTACTTGTATATTTGTTGAGAGTTGTTGTTTTCCATGATGTAGGAATGTAATCCGTACTGTCAATATTGGGAGCCGCACTAGTCAACCAAAGAGGCAGTGCATGTCAGATGATTCAGCTTGCGTTATATATGAAAGAGTTAACATTTAATTGACACAATAAGAATCACACACTGTGTGATGTCATGAAGATTTGGCAGGACAATAAAGTAGGGTCTCATGGGAGACTGATCTAAGGCTAGGTCCTTTTAGTAATTTAGACCCTGTTTTTATAAGCTGTAAACCATTGCAGAGTGACAATAAACAAAATCTTGTTTCTTCATCAGGACTCTTCTTGTTAGATCAGAAAGTGGCTAACCTGACACACATTAGATATTGGAGATAATGGGAACTGCAGATGCTGGAGAATCCAAGATAATAAAATGTGAGGCTGGATGAACACAGCAGGCCAAGCAGCATCTCAGGAGCACAAAAGCTGACGTTTCGGGCCTAGACCCTAGACCCTACACATTAGATATTAGCAGCCCACACAAAAGTCTTTACCAACTAAATATGACTTGGGCTAGGTTGGGAATTGTAAGTCCTGTCCTCCCTTTATGGCTTCTCATACTGTTGGCCAGTATGCTTGCTGTTTTGTCTTCAACTCAGCAATATTATTCTATATGGATGGTTGGAAAATGTAGTCTGTGTGTTGCTGAGGACAATCTTCAACACACCATCCTGCATTCAATTGCATCAATGTGCCATGGGTTTTGCTTGCATTTTATTTACTAAGTGTCCCATATTATTGAATGGTCAAAATTTTATTCCTAGGGCTTTTTTTTAGGCTTTTTAATATAGCAAGAAATACCAGTCCATAACTAGACTTTGTAGATTGAGGCGAAGAGATATTTCTTCTGTTAGTAGAGAGTGGATCTGCAGAATTCATTGCCATAGAAGTTGGTCCATTTAGTATATTCAAGGCTGAGATAGACAGATTTCTAACCAGGCAATCACGGGTTATCTGGAAAAGGTTGGAACTTGGAAGTTGAAGATTAGCAGTTCCACTGTGATCTCATTGAATGTTGGGGAAGACTCAGGGATGCATGGCACGCTTCTGCAACTTACAGTCTTATGGTCTTGCCATTGAAGGCTGGGGGCACAAAATATCATCCATATATTCATCAATGGAAAGCATATATTTGGGTATTAAGAGTTGAAAATTGGATACAAATGAGGATCCAAAGTTAGAATGCCTGAAATTACTAGGGTTCCATAGGCTTTCTTAATTTAGTGGGGATCTGTTTCTATAAGGTAATGTGTCAATAATAACTGATTTCTGGTTATAAAATAGCAGACAGAGGTTGTTTAAATGGTTATTAGTGAATGATAGCAACATAGTATTATCTCAGCAAGTCCTGCTGCAACATGAAATACGGGCCTCCTCATCAGTTTAGACAGACATTTTTTGTAAATGTAAATTAAGTAACAACATCTACAAGGAGAATAACATCACCAATAGCTGCAACAGAAAACCTATCAACCATCCACAGGCTCAGTTAAATCAATCACACTGTTCATTTCTGTTGGACAAATTTGTTAAAATCCGAAGTAAATCATAATGTATTTCACTTCATGTTGAATTCAAATGAGTCTTAAAAAAAGTAAGAACTATTGAAAGGAGGCATGTGAGCACATTGCAGACATTCCCTGTAGCCCGAGCTGCATCGTTGCACAGATCAAACTTGTGTTGTTCCTTCCTGTTCCTCTGATGTTCCTCATGCTGAATATATTAAAGAAAATGGAAACAGCTCAGCTTGAATAAATCCATACATTTCAACGTTATACCTGCTAGATTTCAATTGGTTTCAAGCAGGTGACTTGATGTCAGGACAATTAACACCAACTTTTCTCCACATGGGAAATCACTGATGTAGAACACTCCATTAGGGAGAATGCGCTGGGAGGTACTGCAGAGGAAATTATGCAAAACTGGTGTTATGCTTCTATAGGCTAGTTTAGGATTGGCACTGCAAAGATATGGAAGTGATTGGCCTGCCAACCTTTTTGGCTGGCCATAATTTGCTACCTTGGCAGATCTTATGAGAGATTTTTAAGTAATAATTTGTTAATGCAATATTATATAAATTACAAGCATTTTTTTAAGTTACTGCACAACAGCAGACACTTAATTAGAGCCCTTTATCTAGTTTTCATGAGTACTGTATCAGTCGCTTTGAGCTGTCTGTACTTTACAAGTTGGCCATTTGGAGAATCTTTTCACCGGATATTGTGTTTCTAAATTGTTCAGACTTAATGTTGGTTGAAACTGGGGATTTTGTTCAGGATTAAGAGACCACAATTCGAATTAACAATGCTTCTTTACACTTTGTGTTAAGCCCACAGTCTAAATCATATCTAGTAAAAGCTCATACTGCATTTTTCAATCCACGGTACAGTCTCATTGTTCTGGCCAGCATTCATTCTTCAATGTACTCCACCAAAAATTACTGACTGCTGAGGACTACTGTTGCAGATGCAAGATGCAATAAAGGAATACTCACTGATAAGAAGGTGGTAGCTGCAATTACCACCATCATGAATTGTTACACTTGTGGTAAACTGGGACATATTGGACAGCAGTCTAAAACAAACAGCAGAAGCTAGGTGTTCAGGTGCAGTAACTGTAAGAAAATAGGCAATTGCTGGATAGAACATTAAGCAAAAGGAGAGGGAGGAGGATGAACCAAAGGAAAGATCCACAATAAAAATGATCCTCCTTTAGTCACAAAAAAGTCAAGGTGCTGGTTAAGTTGGCCTCGGAGAAAAAGGCCCCTGAGGATGACTAGAATGGAGGATGTATATTTGACACATTGTGCATTGCTGGCCCACTAATAATGTTAATAGAATTGAAGCCTCTGTTCCTATGACTAGTCCACCTCTTTCCACATTGCAACATCACATAGATAAAACAAATACAGGCGGAAAACCCCATCGCCTGCAAATCACTGTGACTATCTCACTAGTAGTAGGTGATCTTGTGGCCCAGCTTATTTAAGGCTATACCAGACCACCAAGGGTGCAAATACTGACATATTTTGAGAATTGAGAACACTAATAGAGTGAGAGTCAATAAGGTCAGTTTGCTGTACAGCTGGTGTGTGTTGTGATTCTCTGTCTTAATTGTGAACAAACGTGTGTATTTAGGATCTTTGAAGTATTGCAAACAGTATGGGCTCGGTTCTTGCACCAGCTGCGATTACAATGAAGGAATCGCTTTCTCAAACTTGCCCCTCGCATGAGGCATGGTGACCCTCAGGTTAAACCATCACCAGTTGTCTCTCACTAATGAGAGAGCAGATCTCCAGAGACTATGTAACCTTTACCTTGATATAGTTTGTAACAAATCTGTAAATGTAGAGCAACCCGAGACCTTCATAGCCAGACAATTCAAAACATCTCTCTCTTCCCTCTCCCCAAACAGGTGAAAAGATAAAAAGCAAGAAAGCTAAGAAGAAAGAATTCTAACAAGAAAAAACCTAGGTTCACTGGATCCACTGCTGAAGTGAAGAATAGCCATTGCAGTGCAGAACAACAATGAGTCATCATTGCTAAAGTCAGAAAGAAATGTGAGAGACAGCATAATTCACCCTTGTAATCTAAACTTTCCAGCTTCAGAATTTTGTTCGTTGCCTATATTTCAATTTCCCATAATATGTGTTAAATACTCTGTCTTTTCTCTATCTTACTTGTGAACAGGCATGTATATGTTTGAGATCTTTAGAAAGGTTTAGTACAAGTTATATCATAGAATCCCCACAGTATGGGAGCAGACCATCAAGTCCACACTTCAAAGAGCATCCCAACCAGACTGACCCTCCACCCCCAACCCTGCATTTCCCATCTTAGTTACTATGGGGAAATTTAGCATGGTCAGTCCAACTAGCCTGCACGTCTTTGGACTGTGAGAGGAAACCGGAGCATCTGGAGAAAACCCACATAGACACAGGGAGAATGTGCAAACTCCACGCAGATAGTCACCCAAGGGTGGAATTGAACCTGGGTCCCTGGTGCTGTGAGGCAGCGGTGTTAACCACTGAGTCATTGCACTGGCCTGAAAGATAAGAACTATTCAGTGGATGTAATCCTAACTGATCCAGTCTCTCTTCATAAATTGATTGCTGCCATTCCAGGAATTACTCTGCTAAATCACTGTTGCACTCCTACCATAGGCATACAATCCTTCCTCAGTGTGGTATCTGTATGCAGATTAAGTACCAAATACTCAAGAGACCACAATTACCCTCCACACATGTCATTTTTTAAACCCATCAACTGCACTGTTAAAATTGAGTTGTAATAAGCTTAACATGCAGGGAATCTCAACTTCCCATTAGTTGGTCCATAATCCTGTCACATTAATTAGTCACATAGTAATTCTATTTTTTCCTCTTCGATTTGTCAAAGTTGTGTGTTACAATAAATGTTAATGACAAAGCCTGGTGTGAATTGCTTTTGTTCTGAATAACAGCCAGTAAAACAAATTGGTCATACTTCTTAAAAGCAAAATATTGCTGTTGCTGTGAATATAAAATAACAGAAAGTGCTGGAGAAACTCAGCAGATCTGGCAACATCGGTGAAGAGAGAGACAGAGTTAATGTTTTGAGACCAACATGACAATTCTTCAGAAAGGAGTCATCATGTTGGTCTAATTGAGATTTTGTACATTTTGTCATGGCTTGGGGAATACCAGGACATGGGTATCAGTACATTGTTCCCTGTTAAAGTGTGACAGGAAAATCTTAATCACTTCCTCCTTTGATTGTGTAACATGGACTCATGGATGGACAGTTTGGGAGGAATTAGACCAAATGCCCGGACTCCTCATAGTGTCTGTAACAATCTCCATCACATCAATCTAACGTGCAATGAAGTATTCTTGTTCAGTACAAGAGCTTGGTTGTTGACTTGCTCACCAATTCCAGGAATTACTCTGCTAAATCACTAAAAGCTAATCACTAATAAGCTAACAGGATTAAAGATCCTATTCCGACAACAGGCAGAACTACAATTACCCTCCACACATGTAGTGTTTTAAACCCATCAACTGCATGTTAAAGTTGAGATGTAATAAGCTTAACATGCAGGGAATCTCAACTTCCCATTGTTTACAAAATGGTTTACATCATTTACAAAATACCATGCAATGACTGCTACAAACATTACATCGGACAGACAGGAAGGGAGCTAGCCATCAGATTATACAAACATCAGCATGCAGCAAAATGGCACGATAAACTCTCCTTAATATAAGTACATTCAGACAATGAAATCCACCAATTTAACTGGGACAAAGTAACCATAGTGGCCCAAGTCAAACATAGACACGTATGGGAATTCCTGTAGGCATGGTTTTCCACCCATCACACAATCAACAAACATATGGAATTGGGCCCCTTATACAAACCCATACAGATCAAAACTGGAAATGACCGAACTCACCATAATGGACTGGACATTTTAAATTCCAAGCAGAGTAGAATAACATTGCTTCACCAGCGACTCCACTGATGATGTCACCTAGCATGGTGTCGAAATGTCTGAACAAAAACAAGCCAGCTCGGTGAGCAAATCAACAACCTCATCCACAATCCGAGCTGCAGATCTTTGCCAAAACTAAATACAAGAGCCTCCCTGGTTAGACCAAGAAGTGGATTTTTGTTACTATATTAGACCAAGACGATGGTAATAAACTCTAAGCTAAAACATAAACAGGTTCTAAACAAGGCCTTGCACCTAACATGCACTGTCTGACCTAAAATGTCACCTCTTCTTTACAGTGATAAAACCTTCAATTCTCTCAGGACTGTGACTTGAAGGGAATTCGGGGATTTACATATCCATATTAATCAATTAAAACCTTCTTACTGGTTAAAAATTTAACAGCATCTTAGATTTGTTTGGTATACCCTCATCAATGGTGCGAACCTTTGATCTTTTACTTATAAATTCTGTGTCTGACACTACCTCTCTCACTAACACCTGAAGGAGGACTGAGGCTCTGAAAGCTTGAGTTTTCAAATAAACCTGTTGGACTATAACCTGGTGTCGTGTGATTTCTGACCTTGTTCACCCAGTCCAATACTGGCACTGCCATATCAAAACTTACCCAGTGGGTGAGATGTAGATACAGTTTAACCGCATAAACAACACTTGAGAGCAGAGCAAGAAACAGGATGGTCTGCTCTTTAATGACCTAGACCAAAAGACGTAGGAACAGTAGGTAGGCCATTCGACTATTGAGTGTGCTCCACCATTCAATGAGATCATGGCCACTCTGATAATTCCCAATTCCACTTTCCAATCATTTTCCTATAACCCTGGATACCCTTCCTGATTAAAATTCTGTCCTTCTGAGTCTTGAATATGTTTTATAATTTACCCAATCTCAAAAGCTGTCTGTGGTAAAGAATTCCACAGATTCACGACTCCGTAAGAGAATAAATTCCTCCTTGTCGCTATCAAGGCCAGTACGAGGACACTTGTGAAATCATTTGGCACATTGAGCTGAATCAGGTATATTTGGAGTCTGTATAATACACATCTGTGACAGCGTTCTGAACCGCGATATTTCAATTCCACAAAGATAGATTAACAGGCGGAAGATTTCTCCTATGTCAGTTTGTGTTAAAATCTTAAACCATTCCAAATGCACACTTATTTTTACAGAACGCAATCCCAAATTATTTGAGTACATTAAATCCACCACAACCTCTCTATGCAAGTTTTTTACCTTAGCAACTGTCAACCTGCAAAACCAATTCTAAGCAAGTTGAAAGAATATCCTGGTCAGTCTAGGATCCTAAAATTTAATTGAATGCCTAAAAACAAAACTGTTGATCAAGCTCTTTGTTAAAAAGCATTGCTTCTCCAAAATCATTCAATGACACAACTTTACTTTGGTATGCATTACTATGCCCATCATCTTCCCACCACTCCAAGCTGTCCCTCATGATTTGGTTTGTTGATATGGTGGAAACCTGCCCATTTACCAGCTCTTAGGCCAACTGAAGCCCTAAAATGACCAGGAGAGGGAAACAGAAGTATCTATTGGAAAAACCTTCCATCCCCTTGGCGCATATGACAAATATTTAGATAGTTACAGAGAAGGGATTGTGACAACTCCTGTCATCTTCCACGTTTGGCTCAGACGCACTGAGGGTTGAAGGAGTGGAAAGAAAATAAGGGATGAATCAAAAATCTCCGTGGAGGCTTAGAATCACAGAATTGTAACAGAGAGAAAGGAACTCAGTTCTCCCATCTTGTCTGCCAACTCTGCAAATGACCCACATCATTCTGTTGCCTTCTCCCTATTATCCTGAACACAGTACCTTTTGAAATTGCCGCTCAATTTCCATTTGTTTTGATTGAATCTGCTTCCACCATGCTATTAGGTGGTGAGTTCCAGAACTTAATCTCTCATTGTGCAAAAATAAAAATTTTTCTCGCATCACTTTTGCTTCTTTTGCTAATTTTTTTAATCTGTGCCCTTCCGTTCTCAATCTTTTCATGAATGGCAACATTTTCTTCTTATTTTCTCTGTCTAGACACTTTGTGATTTTTGAATATCTCTATCAGATCTTCCCATGGCCTTCTCTTCTCTAAGGAGAACCGTCTCAGCCACTCCAATCAATCTTCATTACTGAAGATCCTCATCCCTGAAACAAATCCTGTAAACCTCTTCTGCACCCTCTCTAGTGCCTTCACGTTTTCCTAAAGTGTGGCAAATCTAAAAGTGGACACTGCTCCAGCTGAGGCAGTAGTGTCTTTTACAGTGACTCCAAGTGCTTTCCGAGACATGAAGTCAGGATTGTTGCCAGTTCAACATATTCAGGTATTGGCAGGGAACCAGTTTTATGTACACAGTACCTTGAAGAATGCCACAAGAATCTCACAGTTAATTCCCCAATAAAGTTTACCAGAGCAGATGAACGTTTGTGAGCTACCTTTTGTTGGAAATAAGTTTTCCCTACAGCTCCAGGTTTTCTTTTTAAGTCTTTTGGGCATTTATAAATTACTTTGCTGGTATATTCTGCTTTTTGCTGACAAGTATTCTATACCTGTTATAAAGTCACCACTGGCAAAACAAATCATGGGCAAATCTAATACCAACAGTATTAACACCAGTGATTTGCTCCAAAATGGCCTCACACTCAACATAGCACAGTTCAAGCCTATGCTTGTTATTAATGTACTCCTGTCTGAACAGACACACCAGAATTACTAATTTTCTATCCAATGATTAAATTTGTACTAATATGTTGAGCAGATTAAATTCATCTGATTCAATACATTATGGTATTGGTGATGATAATCTTATTTTTTTGTTCTGGGAAAATAAAAGTGATCAAATGTCCTTCACAGGCCCTGATAATTAGATGACACAGCACATTTTCAGAACTGCTTTCTCCGTGGAACAGAATCAAAACAACATTATTCAACATTTCTGTACAACTGATGCAGCATAATACAAGTTTAAATTTGCTTTCTCTTTGAGCTTGTAACTGTCATGAACCAGTAATTAAACACAATTTTAAGAATTCCCATTTACCCTGAGTATCTAACCATGTCTTAATCAGTAACATTCAACAGGATTTCATTTCAAAAGCAAATGAATTAAGATAAAATAAACACATTTGACAGAGCTTTGAAGAACTCTTGAATTTCTTCTCTAACTTTGGCAGAGCCTCTGAAACAAACAGCTGAGGATTTCCATGACTTTTCTGTCAAGGTTATGGTGGTCAGTTGGTGTTTAACTCCCCGTTCTGGCTGGGATGAACTCAAGACCTGCCTCCTTGCCCACTCATGGTGGACATTGTAGTGTGTAAGTCAGACCCGTCTTCGTGCAGAGAACTGGCAAACTCTGAAGCTTTGATGTTCTTCAATCTCTGGATGGATTCTGCCTGAATGCTTCATCTCTCAGATTTCCAGCACTTCTCCATTTATGTTACAATACAAATGCATGGATTAGGAGTGGGAAGAGGGCCTTTGAGCTTGCTTCACATTCAATAAGGCCGTGGCTGACCTGTTTGTTCCTGCTTACCCTGATAACCCCCTTTACCTCTTACTTCAGAAGAATCTATCTACCTCTGCCTTCAAAATATTCAAAAGTTCTGCTTCCACTACCTTTTGAGGAAGAGTGCCAAACACTGAGAGAAAAAGACAATTCTTTACCTCTTTTAAAAAGGTCACCTCTTATGTTTAAACAGTGACACTAATTCTAGATTCTGTCACAGAGGAGACAGCCTTTCCAAATGTTTGTTGTCAAGACCACTTGAAATTTTAATCAGAGATTATGGGAACTGCAGATGCTGGAGAATCCGAGATAACAAAGTGTGAAGCTGGATGAACACAGCAGACCAAGCAGCATCTCAGGAGCACAAAAGCTGACGTTTCGGGCCTAGACTCTTCATCAGAGTGATGGAAATGAGAGATCAGAGGTGAAATAGAACAAAAGGCAATGGGAGAGGTAATGGTTATAGTGAAGAAGTAAAGTATTGGATCAGAGTTAATAGCAGAATAACGGTCAGCTCTGACCGAAAGGAAAAGCATGAAAAGATACAGACACTGGTGGAAAAATAAGTATCATAAAGGAGGAAAGTGTTTTATTCCCAGATATTGCTAAACTCATTCTGAAAAACAACAAATGCTGGACACCACAATGGTTCAGACAGCATCCATAAAGAGAGACGGCAAGCAAACATTTTGAGTTTAGCTGACTACATCAGTTATTTCTTTCCCTGAGTAATCTCTGTTTTAATCATGGCAAAAATAGGGGTTCCTTTTTCCAGGTCATTGGCACAAGTACAGAGACACTGCACTGATGTGAAGTGCTTCACCCATATCCCATAATTATTCTCCATAGGATTATCTCAATGGAGAGGATAAATAGAGAGGTGTCTAAGATGTTGACGTAGTAAGGCAGGATGAGGGATATACAAGAAGAGAAACAGGCTTAAAATAGTGATGGAGAGGATGGGACATACTAAATTTAGGGAGGCCCAATAAATATATAAATAGAATTATAGAATAGAAGTACAAAAGACTGGTTAATAATAAAGTGAAATGATTTACTCTAAAAATGAGTGAAACTGTGCAAAAAGGCACATAGTTTCTATAATAAAATGGAAGCTGGAAGCAATAAAATATTGTAATTAATCAGATGCAGTCAGACCGACTGAGACATGAAAATAAGGAATAGAGGACTAGAAATTAAATATTATAGGGGCAAACATATGCAGAAACAATATGGTGGAAGAAAGTGGATGTCTCCTTGCTAAATCCTAGAGTTAGTTTCAATGTGGCAATTTCTTTGCAGCTTATCATCTTCTATATCCACTGCTAATGCATAGAATATTTATCCAGGCTGTGACTTATTATAGTCTGGAGCAGGTTTCCCTCAGTGGTAGATACCTTGATGAGCTCTGGCAGTATCTGCCTCCTGTGAAAATGCTATTTTTCAAGACAGTAGCAATGACCTACCATGAAAGTGTGATCATTAAGATTTTACACACTATGAGATCATACATATGTAGTTATGAATGTATGAATTAGGAGCAGAAAGCCTTTTCTTGAGCTTGCTCTGCCATTCAATACAGTCATAATTGAACTGAATAGCGCCTCAGCTCCACTTTCCTGCTGACCTCAAATACCCAACTCCACTTTTGAGGGATTTCAGGAGGAGATGGGGCAGAGGTGGTAAATATATGGTTTTATGTTGGGTGATAGATAGTCAGAATGAGTATTTGGGGATGATGAAACTGTTGTTAGGCAATTTTAAGCACAGGCATTATGTATTCTTTCTACAGTGTTGGATTTAAAGCTAACAGGACAAAATTGCAGCCACTGAATCTCCCAATCCTCTTTCAGAGTTTTTAAAATTTTGAAGATGACCCTTCATGAAGTGGATGCTTCAGTTCTAAGTCTTTATTCATTGACTGATCCATTTAAGACTAGCACATCAAAACAGATACTGTAAGATTGTAAGCTCCTATTTTCAGCTTCTGACATCCAGTGTTTGCAAAAAGTCCTATGGTCCTACGTCTGACTTCTACTCTGGACTAGCATTTTCAATTAGGCTTCAAAGGAAATTTGCCTTTCACAATCGTACTCTGTTTGCAAAAATTTCATGAAGAAGGGAGTCCTTCTCACTTGACTGAAATGCACATCCAGAAAGGCCCAACCAGGAAGTAGCTGGAATAAAACAAAGAACTGTGGATGTTGGAAATCTGAAATGCACAAAAAACAGAAATTGCTCGAGAAACTCGTCAGGTCTGGAGGGTAGTTGATGTTACAGCTATGATGCAGCATAATATGGATAAATATGAAGTTATCCATTTTTGCAGCAAAAATAGGAAGGCATTTAATTAAGTGCGCAGGTGCAGCAGGCAGTACAGAAAATAAAACTGTATGTTGGCCTTCACAGTGGGAAGATTTGAGCACAGGAACAAGGAAAGAGAAGATTTTAGTATAGGAACAAGCATGTCGTCCTGTAGTTATACAACTCACTGGTGAGGCCACATCTGGAATACTGTGTGCAGTTTTGGTCTCCTTATCTGAGGAAGGATGTTTTAGTTACAAAGAGAGTGCAGCAAAGGCTTACCAAATTGATTCCTAGGATGACAGGATGACATATGGGGAGAGGTTGAGTTGGTTACGTTTGTAACTTACACGAATGACAGAGACATCTCACAGAAACCTATAAAATTCTAATAGGACTAGACAGATCACATACAAGAAGGGTGTTCCTGATGGTGGGGGAGTCCAGAAGCAAGGATCATGTTTAACAATAAGCACTGAGATAAGGAGAAATTCCCAAAGAGTGGTGGGCCTGCGGTATTTACAAACATAGAAAGTGGTTGAGTCTAAAACATTAAGTGTTTTCAAGAAGGAAGTAGATACAGTTCTTGTGATGAAAGGGTTTATGAGTTTTGGGTGGGGTGTGGGAGATGGGATTAAGTATTGATTTTGATGATCAACCATGATCTTAATGAACAGCAGAGTTGGCTCAAGTGGTTGAATGTTATACTCCTACTCCTTATCATCTATGAGAAGAAGATGGACAACAACATTTTTGCTTAGATGCTATTTTTCAAAGCACTTCAAAAAATATCCAATTCTGTAACAGAATCTGTGCTTTGAAGAGTAATATTCAGTATGCAAAGTTTCATCATTAAGCCTTTAGGTAAGTTTTTCAGACTTATGGTTTTGGCAGATGTAAAGAAATAATAGTGTATGCAGGTGCTGCAATTTCATTATGTAAGTCATCTTTTGTTCAATATCTGATGCATAACATAGGGAAGGTGATGGTGCAGTGGTCAGTTCAGTGCACCAGAGGCGTGGGCTAATGTTCTGGAGACACGACTTCAAGTCCCACCATGGCAGATGGTGAAAATTCAGTCCTTTTTTTCCTAGTTAAATGGTGATCATATCAATTATTGTAAAACAAACCCCTCTGGATCACCAAAGGCCTTTAGGGTACAAATCTACTGCTCTTGTCTGATCTGGTTTACATGTGACTCCAATCTTCAGAAATGTGGTTTACTGTTAACTGCCCTTTGAAATGGCTCAGAGGGTGAATCAGTTCAAGAGCAACCAGGTATAGACAACAACTGCTGGGCTCACCAGTGATGCACACTCTACACATAAGAATAAAGAAAAA
Source organism: Stegostoma tigrinum (assembly GCF_030684315.1). NCBI lineage: Eukaryota > Metazoa > Chordata > Chondrichthyes > Orectolobiformes > Stegostomatidae > Stegostoma > Stegostoma tigrinum. Next base: position 28,034,194 of record NC_081375.1, read on the forward strand.
AGTGGCTGACATTAAGTAACCCTTCGAGATCTACAATCCCTACCAAACAATGCTAAACAAAATTCTCTGCAAATTGTTGATAATGTTCAATGATTTTGCTAATATTGATGTAATATAACTAGTGGATATTTTCTTTGTTCACTGTGTACAATGAAATTATAAAATTACTTGTAAATAACAGGTTCACAATTTTACTGCAAATTGATAAAGATCTTTCCCCATTCTCTTATGTTTGTTTCAAATCTTCTAATAGAGTCCAGTGGGGGATAGAATTGATTATAAATTGGTCATCCGAGATAAAAATACCATATTACTAAAGCCACATTTAAATTCTCAATTTATACTTTCTCTCATACAACAAACATGAACGATTGAGCAGGTTCATTCTCGTCAGATAATAATCAACAAAACCTTTAGAACCTTGAACTATAAGTTAACATCACTGGTTCTAAGGAGTAGACAGTGTACTTCATGAATATGGATCAACAAATGATAATGAATGTAATGAATCTTAAGTTTGTGACCCACAAATTCCTGATCTCATTGATAACTAATTTCGTCCTGTTCCCAATCTTGGTTTTGGGAGTTATTTTCCCATTCTTCAAATCCTCCAATCTTCTCATCATGGTATATTTGAGAAATTGTTTAAGCAAGTAAACTTTTTAGGATCATTAGAAAATGTTACTATGAATTTTTATTCACACTATATGGTAATTGATCAAGAATCTGTGTAAATATTTAACACAGAGAGGCACAATTTATCTTTAAAAGCCATTAGAAATCTTCTAAACATTAACTGTAACTGTTGTTTTCTTGCTATCTACCAAAAAAGAAATTTAATTGTGTGAATGAGATGTATAACAATCAAAGCATAATTTGCATAACTTTTTCAAATGTATCATACAAATTTTATGAAAAGCTAATACAATAGTAATCACTTCTGCTAGACTGTCCACAGCAATAACTGTTCCCATAGTTTAATTAAATGCCTTGGCCTATGGCCACAACATTTAATCAGCATTGAAGCCATTGACTGCCTTGTGCACTGTTGATAAACTGGAATTTTGTTTAAATGCTGATGGCTCCTTCATAAATAGGCAAAGCACACAACACACCCTGTCTTCAGCATGCCCCTGGCTGTAATGTCTTTCTACATGCCTCTTCAAAACAGCACCACAGTTGGAGCCTCCTGCAATGCATGAAGGTTTGCCATTCATGAGGACTTGACCTTTTAACCACACCCAGTCTAGCATGAACATTGCACTGCTTCCAATTTTAACAGTCATGCTTTCTGAATAAAATCGATGAATCTTATTTTAATATTTGCATTTAGCCCCTCTCTTTGCCTGTAAATGGCTCTGCTGAATTTTTATGCAGAGAAGAACCGAAAATTTATGGCCACAATTAGACCACTGCAGTCTGGTGAGCAAGCAATTACGAGCCTGCTGCTCAACAATCCGTAGAGTTGACCAAATCTCAGCTCCCAGGTGCCATTCAGCTCAATCCCCCAGATCACAACGCTAAACTCTCATTTTCAACAAAATTAATATTTTCCATTTATTTTCCTCAGTGTTCACAATTGCACAGTTATTAATTATTGGTAAAAGTAATGCCATCAATAGCATGTGCTGAAGTATGCACAATAAAGCCTGTGTAATTTCTGTTAATTGCCTGGAATAATTTTTTTTCAGATAAACCTTCTTCATTATAAAGAGAATATTTATTTCTAAGTATTGCATTACAATATACATGTTAATATCACTAGGCTATTCAAATTGAATAAACAGCTCTGAGTCAACTGAAACTCCCACACACTGTTAATCATTCTGACATTGTGCTAATAGAAACCTTTTAGGTGAATGTACAATTCAGTAATAGTGGAATTTTTAATTAAGCACTGAATTTCTGTCACACAGTTTTCCAAATACAAGTTCTTTCATTATAGCGCAGGCACAAAAATAATATTTTCTCCATTATTAAAAAGCTGTTCTGGAAAATCCATGAACAGTATTGTCAGCCTGATTTTTCTTGAGAGTAAAGTCAAGGAAAGTATAGGATTTTGCAAACTAAATTTGTGTGCAAAATCTAACTAACTCTGGATATTCCAGCACATTCTGAAACTTACCAGACAGGAGGTTATTCCAAGACTTTGCATTGTATATTGTAACAAGATTGATAAATGGCTTTGGTATAAAGGCATCCAGAGGCAATGTTGATCACAATTATGATTGGATTTTACATTCAGTTTGAAAAGGAGATGACTGGACCTAAAACTACCATTTTAAACATAGATAAGGGAAGCTGTGTAGATATGAAAGCTGAGCTAGCTGAAGTGAACTGGAATACTAGGGGAGGGGACTGATCTGTAGAGAAGTAGTGGCAGATTATAAGGTGACGCTTCAGAGTACATGAAATATGTAGTTTCCTACTATAGAGGTTATCTAAAGAAGTTAAGAAAGCATCAAGCTTAAGGGAAAAAAAAATGTGATTGTGCAAAGATGAGTGGCAAGTCAGATTAAGCAGAGTATAAAGAATGACAGAGAACAACCAAAACATTAATCAAGAGAAAGAGTATGAGAGCTAAATAGCTAGAAATGTAAAAATGGATAACATGAGTTTCTGGAAGAAAGGAGCAGATAAAGTGAGCATTGACCCTCTGGTGAGTGAGAATTAAAAGTTAATAATGGATAATAAGGAAATGATGGATCAAATGAGCAAATATTTTGCTTTGTTTTAGAGAATAGGAAAAAAAATTGCAGAAATAACTAGGGAAGTAGCAGTGAGTAAACTACTGGAACTACAGCCTGGCGAGTGTCCATGTCTTGGTGGAATCTGTTCTCATGTTTTCAAAGAGGTAGTAAATACATTGGTGATAATATTCCAAAATTTTCTAGTTCCTAGAAAGATTCTACCAGATTGGGAAGTAGCAAAAATAACTTCTCTATTCAGACAGGCAGGGAGAAAGAAAACAGAAAGCTATAGACCTGTTAACTTGATGTTTGACATATTACTTGTTGCAGGAGGAATTGAGGAAAAGAGCAGGGACATTATGTTCCAATAATACAGGGTACTGAAGAGACCACATTTCGAAGACTGTACCTGGATTTTGTTTCCTCCTTTCAGTAAGGATATAAGTGCCCTGTACACAATTCAGAGGAGATTTACTGGATTGATACCTGGAATGAGTGGGTTGCCTTTTCAGGAAAGGTTGGACAGACTGTGCTTATTTCAACTGCAGTTTAGAAGAATGAGGGGTGACCTGACTGATGTATTTAATATCCTTGATAAGCCTTGGCAAAGTGAATATGAAAATGATGTTTCCTCATGTTGGTCAGTCCACAACCAGGGACACTTTTAAAATTAGGGATTGTCCTTTCAGAACAGAGATGAGGGTGGCATGGTGGCTCAATGGTTAGCGCTGCTGCCTCACAGCATCCACATTAGGGACCCGGATTCAATTCCACCCTCAGGTGACTGTCTGTGTGGAGTTTGCACATTCTCCCCATGTCTGCGTGGGTTTCGTCTGGGTGCTCCAGTTACCTCCTACAATTCAAAGGTGAGCAGTTATGTGGATTGGCTAAGCTAGATTGCCTGTAGAGTTCAGGGTCTGTAGATTAGGTGGATTATAGGGGGATGGATCTGGGTGGGATGCTCCAAGGGTTGGTGTGGGCGAATTGGGCCAAAGGGCCTGTTTCCACACTGTAGGGATTCTGAGGTAAATTGTTTGCTGCTGAGTGTCATGTGACCTTGGAACTCTCTGGAGTTGGGGGTCATTTAATATTTTTAAGGCAGCAGTAGGTAGAATTTTGTTAGTCAAAGGGATCAAATGTTATTGGGGTTGGTGGGGATATGGAATTCAAAACAACTATGATCTTATTGAATGGTTGAGTGGACTTGAACAGCTGAATGATCTATTTTTTCTCCTAATTCCTAATTTTCCTTGTTTGTATATAACAGTTGTGTATAATTCTTTAAAAACTAATTTTAATGATTTTAAATAATTTTACCCACTGGTGGGTGGCTGTGGAAATCTGGGGGAATCAGGTGAGAAGTCCAGTGAGGCCTTCCTTAATGTTGGGAGCAACTAGTTTCTATACCTATAACATAAATCTGGGTGCCAAGGCGAGACTCTTAGTCAGGAGTGGTGAGATGCCTACTAACCGAGACCTTTGCTTACTGATCATCTCATTAAATACAGTTTCCTTTCCCATTGTTTGAAAATTAGGTGCCAGTTATTCCCAACACAAAATTCTGGGCAGACACCTGGTGAATCTAGCTCACCGTTTCAACCTTTGTGCCTTCATCTTGGATACCAGGCATCAGGAGGCCAGGGCACATTCCATGGGCAACTGCCACATCCAAGGATCTTGGCACTGGACTTGCCAACCTTTCTGCATCATCATGGCACTTTGGCCTTCATAGATCAGAGCACTGAGTTTAGGAATTGGAATATCGTGTTGGAGCTGTACAGGATATCAATGAGTCCACTTATAGAATACTGCGTATCGTTATGGACACCCTCCTATGCGAAAGATGCCATTAAGTTGGAAAGGATGCAGTAAAGGTTTACAAGGATGTTACTGGAAATCGAGAGTTATAAGGAGAGGCTGGATAAGCTGAGACTTTTTTTTTCCCTGTGGCATGGGGGTTGAGGGGTGACCTAATAGAGTCTTATTAAATCATGACAGGCATAGGTAAGATGAATGGCAAAGATCTTTTCCTTAGGATAGGAGTGTTCAAAATTAGAGGGCATGGGTTTAAAGTGAGAGGGGGAGGATTTTAAAAGGGATCTGAGGGGCAAATTTTTCACACAGAGGGTGGTGCATATATGGAGTAAACTGCCACAGGAAGAGATAGAAGCGGGTACAATTACAACATTTAAAAGACATTTGAACAGGCACGTGAACAGGAAAGATTTAGAAGGCCAGTGGCCAAATGTAGGCAAATGAGACTAGTTAAGTTTGGGAAATCTGGTAGGTACGGAGAATTTGGATCGAAGGGTGTGTTTCTGGGCTGTATGACTCTATTACTCTATAATTCTATCTCTGATCCAAAAGAACCATATTGTTGCATGGCTATGTTGCACCTTGAGGCGCATTGGCATCTATCACTGCTATGTTGCTGCAAAGACACTTTGTATTCAAGGACAGGCACCCAGCTCATCAAATGGACCAGGCTACATATCAGGGCTGCTCATTCATTATCTTAGCGTTCACTCTCATTGAGCCTATCAGGATGTTCACAGCATTTCTGCCTCGTCTTTATACCCTTTGTCCCATCAGTCAGTGGTACCAACCTCACAGTGTTTCTGATTTAAACATGCAAGTAAAGGAAATAGGAGCAAGATTAAACCATTTGAACCTTTCAGACCTCTGTGCTGTTCAATGTAGTCATGTTCATCATTCAAACCAGTACCCCGTTCCTGTGTTCTCCCTAAACCCTTTCATCCCTTTCGCCTCAGAACTGTATCTGATTCCTTCTTGTAAATATTCAATATTTTGATTTCAACCACTTTCTGGGGCAAAGAATTCCACAGGACCACCATTCTTTGGTTCTGAGATAAAACTATATTCCATTGATACACCAGGTTCAGGAAACTTACTATACAAAAACCTGTTAGCCAAACATTGGACCAAACAACCACTGCTTTCTTCATTATCTAGCATTTAGTTGATTTACAGTTCTGCATGATTTGTCATTAAAGTTGTTCAGAAAGATACAAAGTCACATAATCAGAAATAAGCCATAAATTTTCTCAAAGAAAATTAAGTAGGGATTGAACTAGCAAATTATTTATTGTTGAATTAATGATTAAAAATGAAGCAATGCAGAGTTCTGAAAATAATGCCATATTCAGGAATTCTATGAATAATATGTTACTATTATATTTTAATATGAAGTGTTATATTGCTACTGTAGGAAACAGTTGCTTAGTAGGGTAGAACTTCATTGAAAAGAGATACCTTACTGAAGTTTCTTTATTGACTTGTCCTCATTTGAACTCAAATGCCAGAATGCCAAATCTCAAAAAATGACAGCAGTTCACACCACGAGAGAATAGGTGGCCACCTGGCTAGCTAGTTGGCCTTGATAGGCTGAAGTATCACTGTGGAGAAAGCAAGAGGGGTCTATAGGCATCCCAAGTTGCTGTGGAATTAAATAGGATGCAAAGTATTCAGGAATTCGGCAGCGTTTGGATGGTGCACATATGATGGGCAGATGGTCTCCTCCTCTGCCGTATATTTTTCTACATTTTCCAAATATTCATGGAGGCCAGCACAGGGTCATGATGAGTTAATTGGCCTTCTGCACTGTAGCGATTCTATTCCTTTTCTTTACCGAGGCTGGGTCCCTGTGTTTGAATACATGGCCCTTCTAACAAGCATTAAAGAGGAGAACAAACAACTTGAAAACCAATCTGCATTCTTCTTTCCTATCGCATAAAGTGCTGCGATCATCTGCAATCCAGCATTCCTGTGATTATCCTGAGGGAGTGCAAAGGTGAAAGCTTTTGGTATGCCCTATATTCTCTTTTGTTCTATACTCAACCATTGGAAGGAATATTTAATAATTAGTTTCCAAGTGGCAGGGTTAATATGCTGCGCCACAAAACGATAGAAAGTAACATCCACTTGGAGGGAACAGTTGCTGAGCTGTTAAACGCAGACACAAAGCTTGTCAATGGTTGGTCAACAGTCCTTTGTCAAGAGAAGGGAGATAGCCCTTAACCAGGAGCTCCTGGAACAGTACGTAAAGGGCACCCTCTGTGGGGATGTGGACATGGTCAGTGATAACGGGAACTGCAGATGCTGGAGAATCCAAGATAACAAAGTGTGAAGCTGGATGAACACTGCAGGCCAAGCAGCATCTCAGGAGCACACAAGCTGACGTTTCGGGCCTAGACCCCTCATCAGAGAGGGGGATGGGGTGAGGGTTCTGGAATAAATAGGGAGAGAGGGGGAGGCGGACCGAAGATGGAGAGAAAAGAAGGTAGGTGGACAGGAGAGTATAGGTGGGGAGGTAGGGAGGGAATAGGTCAGTCCTTGAAAGACGGACAGGTCAAGGAGGTGGGATGTGGATAGTAGGTAGGAAATGGAGGTGTGGCTTGAGGTGGGAGGAAGGGATGGGTGAGAGGAAGAACAGGTTAGGTGAGGCGGAGACAGGCTGTGCTGGTTTTGGGATGCAGTGGGGGAAGGGGAGATTTTGGAGCTTGTGAAGTCCACATTGATACCATTGGGCTGCAGGGTTCCCAAGTGGAATATGAATTGCTGTTCCTACAACCTTCGGGTGGCATCATTGTGGCACTGCAGGAGGCCCAGGATGGACATGTCATCTGAGGAATGGGAGGAGGAGTTGTCCACTTGGTGCGGTCAGGGTCAGATTCTTCTCATAAGGAGTGAGTGGCCTAATGCCAGGAAATCTATCAATGTGTTGACTCTTTCAGTCCTATTTTATGGCTTTCTCCTGAACTAAGGAAAAGGGGTGCATTAATGGGGACGAAACTGGGGGATACAATCTTGGTGCAGATAGAGGAAAGCTAATGAGGTGTGCTGAGTGAGAGAGTAGGCAGTGAAGAGGACATGCAGGGTCAGCATTGTGGGCGTTTTGGGGTCAAGGACGCAAGTGATTGAGAACAACTGAGAGAAGATGGTGCAAGAGATAATGAGAGTGGTGGAGCATGAGCCTTGGCATGAGGTGGTTGCAGCAGCAGAGAAAGACTGAGTGTGGTATAGCAGAGAGAAGGTGGTGGGACTTACCCAGGCAGAGTGGAGAAGGCCATGGCCCTTTCTCCTACATTGCTGGGCAATCTTACAGATGGCTGAGAGTGCATTGACCTAGGAGGAAACCTCAGAGTGGCATGGCAAGGTCTGGAATTGGGGACTGCTCTACCAGTTCTATGGCAAGAGTAAATCTTTCCTCTGCACCAATCCACCCACAGGACCTCAAGCTGTCTGTCCACAAAGAGAGGTGCCAAATGCCATGTCCCAGGGCACATGTCACAAAATGTGCATGGCAGCTCCAGACTGCCAATCCTTGTCTAGTTGTACCATGGCCTTTGAAAGATGGTGTCAAGACAAGGGATACCAGTCCATCCCAGGATATCTGGACAAATTATTCTGGCTCTGCTCAGTGGGAGATTTAGGCTTGCATTAGAACATAGAACATAGAACATTACAGCACAGTACAGGCCCTTCGGCCCTCGATGTTGTGCCGACCTGTCATACCGATCTCAAGCCCATCTAACCTACACTATTCCATGTACGTCCATATGCTTGTCCAACGACGACTTAAATGTACCTAAAGTTGGCGAATCTACAACCGTTGCAGGCAAAGCGTTCCATTCCCTTACTACTCTGAGTAAAGAAACTACCTCTGACATCAGTCCTATATCTTTCACCCCTCAATTTAAAGCTATGCCCCCTCGTGCTCGCCGTCACCATCCTAGGAAAAAGGCTCTCCCTATCCACCCTATCTAACCCTCTGATTATTTTATATGTTTCAATTAAGTCACCTCTCAACCTTCTTCTCTCTAATGAAAACAGCCTCAAGTCCCTCAGCCTTTCCTCATAAGACCTTCCTTCCATACCAGGCAATATCCTAGTAAATCTCCTTTGCACCCCTTCCAAAGCTTCCACATCCTTCTTATCATGCGGTGACCAGAACTGTACACAATACTCCAAGTGCGGCTGCACCAGAGTTTTGTACAGCTTCACCATAATCTCTTGGTTCCGGAACTCAATCCCTCTATTAATAAAAGCTAAAACACTGTATGCCTTCTTAACAGCCCTGTCAACCTGGGTGGCAACTTTCAAGGATCTGTGTACATGGACACCGAGATCTCTCTGCTCATCTACACTGCTAAGAATCTTACCATTGGCCCTGTACTTTGCCTTCTGGTTACTCCTACCAAAGTGCATCACCTCACACTTGGCTGCATTAAACTCCATTTGCCACCTCTCAGCCCAGCTCTGCAGCTTATCTATGTCTCTCTGCAACCTACAGCATCCTTCGTCACTATCCACAACTCCACCGACCTTAGTGTCATCTGCAAATTTACTAACCCATCCTTCTACGCCCTCATCCAGGTCATTTATAAAAATGACAAACAGCAGTGGACCCAACACCGAACCTTGCGGTACACCACTAGTAACTGGTCTCCAGGATGAACATTTCCCATCAACTACCACCCTCTGTCTTGTTGCAGCAAGCCAATTTCCAATCCAAACTGCTATATCTCCCACAATCCCATTCCTCCGCATTTTGTACAATAGCCTATTGTGGGGAACCTTATCGAACGCCTTGCTGAAATCCATATACACCACATCAACCGGTTTACTCTCATCTACCTGTTTGGTCGCCTTCTCAAAGAACTCAATAAGGTTTGTGAGGCACAACCTTCCCTTCACAAAACTGCGCTGACTTTCCCTAATCAATTTATTCTTTTCTAGACGATTATAAATCCTATCCCTTATAACCTTTTCCAACACTTTACCAACAAGTGAAGTAAGGCTCACTGGTCTATAATTACCAGGGTTGTCTCTACTCCCCTTCTTGAACAGGGGAACCACATTTGCTATCTTCCAGTCATCTAGCACTATTCCTGTAGACAATGACGAGTTAAAGATCAATGACAAAGGCTCGGCAATCTCCTCCCTGGCTTCCCAGAGGATCCGAGGATAAATCCCATCCGGCCCAGGGGACTTATCTATCTTCACCCTCTGTAGGATTTCTAATACCTCTTCCTTGTGAACCTCAATCCCACCTAGTCTAGTAGCCTGTATTTCAGTATTCTCCTTGATAATATTGTCGTTTTCTAGAGTGAATTACAAGAAGGTGTACTACAGAAGTGGAGAACGTAGTTACTGAGGTGAATTTGGGATGACAGTGTGATTAAATCACTGGGCCTGATGGAAAGGAACACTCCATGAAACGTAACCAAATTCACACTTAGACAAAATGACGTAAGTTTCAACATACGTTCTCAAAATTAAGAGCAAATTTCCTGCCTAGTGCAATTCAAACACATTTTAGCTGAAAATTCTACAACAGATCATCTGTTCCTTCTCCTCTCCCCACCTTTAGTTTCTGGATGTAGTTCTACCCACAGGTGAGGAAAATGCAGGCAGTGAGGGAAATGTTTGAGATGGACCACGCAGCTTGTCTAGGAGTTGCCTGAGTTGCACATCACTTTCTAATCGGGATTTAAATTTATTTTGAAATGCTCCATGAAAATGAGCAGAAATCTCAAATACCGTGAACTTCGGGAAAGGTGCGGTAGCTTTCAAGTGAAAGAAGTGTTTGAAACCATTGCTGAGAAGTCTTGGCAAAGGTTGCAAAAGAATTTTCAATTCCATCACTTTACCTAGTTATCCTCATCAGAACCAATGTACTTATAATGTATTATGCTGCACATTTAATGCATTAATTTTTTAAGATTTTTTGCTCTGGGTATATACTGAATATCAATGTATTCAATTGGGAAAGCTAAAAAATATTAGCAATATTTTATTGAAAGATGCTCTTGCAGGAGCCATCCAAAATTAATCAATTCCCAATTATAGTCTCCTCTTAATAATAAAGCAGATGCCTTTAGAAGCGGGTTGCAAATGGATTTCTTTAAGCCTTTATCAGAAACATATCATATAACATGAAAGGCAAAAAATCCTGAATTTCTTTGACTCATTGGACATGCAATTTGGAAAGCTTTCTACTAAAGATATCAGCCAAACAATTTATTGAATGCTCAACCACCACCCTGACCAAAAAGTTGATAAATGACTCATTAAGACAGTTACGTGTAATATTTAGCTGCTGGCTTATTTTTCAATATCCAGATGTTGCTTCTCCTATTTAATAGAATCTAAAGTACATATCTTGATCCTCCACAAGATTAACAAATTAGCTTCATATTATAGGCTTTCCTTACAACAGCTCAGTCAGTGGGAAGTAACTGAACTTTTCATACCAGGAGAGCTCTACCTTAGACCTCTGCTGAGTTAATTCAGAACCCTTAGCAACATAAATGTGTATATAGAAAACAGGCAAGAATAGGAACAGGTCTGGTGGTGATTGCTTGTGTTGTCAATTAGTCTACAGATGCTCCCTGTATGGGCTTATGTATGAATAGTAGATACTCTTTCGAATTGGTAATCTGGCAAATGGCACACATTCACAGGCATGCAGCAAACTGGAACGTTGCCATTTACAAGTTCTATTACAAATGAGCAATATGTCTAAAACCTACATATTTCTGAAATTAGCCTGAAATAAATAAAGAGATAGGTCAGTGTTTCAATTTAACTTTACTGGAAATTACTGAAGGTTTCATTTCCATGGAAACCAGGCCAAAAATTCATATTTTCAGATAATGTCAGCTAGTTGAATTAAAAGGTATGGTGGGAAGTGATACCAAGTGGCATGAAGCCGTTGTAGGCTTTACATTTCATCTTTCCTGCTGAAATACACATAATACCTACAGTGAACAAATGTCTCACTCACAACTGGATAAGCAGTATGAACAGTTGCACCAAGGGTCTTTGTGAAGGTCGGTTCAGGACATACAGTCAAACTGGCTCTACAAATTTATGGGCAGCTGCAACTTGTTTGGAAAAAAACAACTGAAGAAGTGATAAGGGCAACATGAATTAAGATGACCATTATTAATATCTGGCTCATCACGTTGCTCTATTTGTCAAGATCTTTATTTAAGGCTTTCTGAAAGGATGGTGGTTATTAACTGTCTAAGCATATAGATATAGGGAGCACTTGGAACAGGTGGAAGAGCAATGAGACTGAATAGTTAACTAATTTTATCTACAAAGGCAAGTGTCTTGGTTTTCTGCCTCATCTTGATAATGATGGCTGTGAATATCACCACACAATACGTGCAGAGGTAATAGTCAACGATTGTCATCAAAGGTTGGAATGTTTAATCCAAAGATGATATGAAGAACTTGGTACTGGTTAAGGTGATTTGAAATAAAGCAAACTTTTATAGAACAAAATAGCCTTGTCCACGCATCTATGCCCCTGAAATTACATGCAGAGTAAGAAAGTAAAGGAGTCGATTGTTTTTAAGCAGCCTCAAAGGAGACTCCAGCCAAACCTTCCTGAGAGGGTCATAGAAATTGAGAAGGCTGAGCCCTGAGGAGAAAACAGAAGAAGAAGCTATGACCTGGATCAATAGTTGCAACTTGTCACAGTTGTATGTTTGTGCTATACAGCTAATGCATTGTATCTGTTTTAAAGTCATATTCGAATTCAACTTTCCACTATAATTTTGAATCCTGACTGGTTGATGATTAGGTAGTGATTTTTCTCAAGTAACTTTAATTGTGTAACTCAGAATATGTTTCAAAATTCTTGCAATTTGCGTCCAACAGAAAATCAATTCGAGGGTAAGTTGTTGTAAAACTGCACCCCAATGAGTCATTTATCAACTTTTTGGTCAGGGTTGTGGTTGAGCAGTCAATAAATTGTTTTGTTTATACTTCTTGCAGAAAGCTTTCCAAATATATATGAAGTGGGCAAAATAATGTGGACAATATAATTTATAATCATAAGTAAAATAATATGTTTCTGCCTCTTTTGTGCTGTGTTTATGTTGCAGAAATGACTTAGTTGAGCTTAGACAGACCTTTAATTGCAAAATGTTTGGGAGAATTGAGTTCTGCTTGACTGTGCATTACATCTCTTTATTCAGCGTCTGGCTGACAAAATTTCCACTCTATGAGCTTGATATTCCATTTTAGGTCATGTCTTCACTTTGCAGCAATCAAAAAAAAGGGTGAAAACGGAAATTTGTACCACTGCAGAAAGGTGGAATATTTAGTAGGTGATTAAATCAAACACAGTGATCTAGTTAGCCAGTTGTTCAAAGGTATTCCTAATGTTCACAGATTAGCTAAATCAACAGAAGATCTGAAAAAAGACCACGCTCCATAGAATAAATTTTTATATTCTAGTGTATAAGTATTTTTAAAATAATTTTTTCAAATGTCTCCTTTTATGTTATTTAAGGGGGTCCAAAGCTATAGTTCCTTCATAATTGCAAAATTTGTACATCAGCAGATATTATTAATATTGTTCCAACTAAGCACTCAGTCATTAGGAGATGTTCTTAGCTTTATCAATATGGAGCTTTGAACAGCTGTTGAACAGCTTTGAACTCAAGCCTGTGTTTTGTATAGCACTGTCCTTCATTCCCTTTGAGTTGCTTACATATCTCGTAAATTGACCCCTCCTTGGTGTGGTGAGAAAAATGGCAAGTATGGTCACAAAAATGGGTGAAAATGAAAAAAAAAAACAGATTCTCAGTAAGAAAAATGTTCCTGATCCTCTCCTCAAGCTTTAAACACCTATTTCAGAATCTTACCATTGAGTGGTAACTACGTTATTTCCAAACATTTGTATCTCATTAATGCCTAGCGTACCATCTTTACATCCTACTTCCAATAATCTTCTTCGTGGAGAAACCGAATGGTACCAGTTCCTGATGGGTAAAACAAAGTGGTTTCCTGGCATCTAGAGCTAATGAATGCCTGTCCTGACAATCATTCAACTGCTTCTTCAGGATTTACTCTCCTTCACGCTCCATGGCACCAAGCACCTTGACCCTGTTGGCAGACTACCAGTCTCACCACATCATCATGCCTGCTTGCAGACCAACTCAGGTACCATTTCAAGTCTCAACACCTTGTTTTGGAGCTGAAGGACACCTTTGACTTGCATGCTTCTGTCAGGTCACTTTGTGAGGTGGGATATTCTTGCATTGTCTTCCCTGCCCAGTGAAGCGGTTGAAGCTACCTCGCTGAATGTTTTTAAGGCAAGGTGAGATAAATTTTTGAACAGTAAAGGAATTAAGTGTGCAGGTGGGTAAGTGGAGCTTAGTCTCAAAAAGATCAGCCATGATCTTATTGAATGGCGGGGTGGTCTCGAGGGGCCAGATGGCCGACTCCTTCTCCTATTCTAATGTTCTTATGTTTATTATGCAGAATGCTTTTGCACTGATGTCACCACACTCACCCTACGGCTGTTAAACTTGCTTTCTTAGTGCTCACTCACATTACCGCTTACCTGGAGTTTGCCAGCTTCTATTTACTCCACATTGTTTTTTCAGTGCTCACTGATGTTAACATTGAAATACAGGCTGCCAATCTCGGTGGGTTGACCTTGCTTTGTAGCACAGAGGAAACGCAGGCAGCTAGTGATAATGGGGAGCACTGAATGGCCAGTCCATTGGTTGGACAGGAATGAGCACTTCACTGTAAGCTGCCATCATGTGACATCAATATCAGAGCTGCATCTTACTCCAGCAGTTTATGTGACAAACACACTGCAAGTGTTTCTACTGAATGATGACGTGTGAAAGTCAAAGTAGAAAATTCCTTAACAGTTCTGCAGCTGGTCAGCACTACAGTCAATCAATGGGCTCGATCATTACACTGCAATGGGTTCTTAAGGTGAATCCTGCAGGTCGAGTGCAGACAATCCAAGTACGATGGATAAGTCTCCAGTTGGCTGTTGAAACATCAGTCCTGAAGCTCGACCAATTTTTCCTGCAATGAGATAAAGGAATGAGTTGAGTGTGATGGAAGAGGATGCAAGTGCTCATTTGTCTTGTATAATGATTTAGGACCCTGGATCAACCTTGTGATGATGTCATGGACCTCACTGGGCATGAATAGCATAGTGTGGGTGGAATTAAGAGATAGGGCACGTAGAAAGTCAGAAAACAACACTGAATCCACAATGTGAATGTTTCAAATGAGTGCAGAGATTCATTGTGTACAATAATTAAGCAGCAGAGTTCATGGAATAGCCCTTCAATAATGTGATAGTAAGATGTGAGCCTAGCATATGATTGAATAGCATGCATTTAGTCTTACTGATTAATAAAACGCAGTATAAAGAAGGATAAACCTGAAAACAGTACTGGCATTGCCTTCTCCTCAACAAACTTGTCTTGAAACCAAACTCTTGGATGTGATATAAAACCACACAAGAAAATAATTCATAAGCAGGAGAGGCAATGTGGTGCTCCCAGGGAGTGAGTAGGAAGTGCAGAAAACAGGAAAGGTTAGTACTTTGATAAAAAAGTGTGGGGCTGGATGAACACAACAGGCCAAGCAGAATCTTAGGAGCGCAAAAGCTAACGTTTCAGAAGGGTCTAGGCACGAAACGTCAGCTTTTGTGCTCCTAAGATGTTGCTTGGTCTGCTGTGTTCATCCAGATCCACACTTTGTTATCTTGGATTCTCCAGCATCTGCAGTTCCCATTATCTCTGATCACAAGGTTAGTACTTTGGGAGGATGAGTTGAGTGTGAGTCCTTGAGTTTACTTGATACAATCATTACTGAGAGGTGTAGTCCACAAGTCTTGGTTGGAGGTATAAGAGTGAGTAGTGGCCTGTGAGTATGAAGCAGAAGAGCAAAGATGGTGGAACTTACTCTGGCAGAGCAGGGAGGATCATTGACTTCCTGTGGCATTATTAGCCATCTCTTTACTGCCCTGACCTATGCTGTAATTTCTGTCCAGGTTGGCTGGGTCTGTTGGTGTGTCCCTCTTTGACGGTCAGCAGGTAAAAAAGTGTAAAAAAGGTTACCCTTGTCCACATCCCATTGCCCAGCATCTCCATATCTCTATCTTGGAAGGAGGAGCTAACTTGGCTTTCCTCATTTTTAGGGTTGAATATGAGGACCAGTTCCTGTTTTGTGACACCCGAAGTGGTGTGCAACTGTGTTGCCAGGAGGGGATATGCTGGGAAGTCCCTTCAGAGGTGGGCATTCCAGTCTGCCTAGTTACACCATTCCTTAGGAAATGAGCCAGTAGCTGGATTGTAAAACAAATAATTTGAAATTGGCCTGTCATGGTGAACCGAATGCCATGAAGCCCAATCACCATCACACTTCAGCTCTAAATGGGAAAAATTCAGCCCATTGTATCAGTTTAATTGATGGAATGAACATTCTTAGAATGTCATATATTCATTCAATTTTTATATTGGGTAAGAACAAGGCATTCATTCCAAAGAAGCTCTAATAGAGATCTTCTAATATTAACCAAATGCTTTAGAAACTGGGAAATGAACAATATAGAAGGATGACATTCAGCGTGTTATACCTGTACTTGCTCCTTGACACCGAATTTGTATTTTGACCCATATCATTGCTTTTTGCCTGTAAATCTGAGATCCTCACCCTCAGCAATATTTACACTCCCTTCTAACATTATTTGAATCATCAGTTCCCACTGCCTTTGCAGGTAGAGTTCCATGTCCTTACAAAGTCTGTGTGATAATATCTTCCCCCAAGAGTGTTTGTTACTAATTTTGAATGTTTGATCTTCAGTTAGTAATCCAATTAGAGGCATAGAGTCATAGAGTCATAGATCTGTACAGCATGGAAACAGACCCTTTGGTCCAACATGTCCATGCTGACCATATATCCTATATTAATCTAAATCTAATTTGCCACATTTGGCCCATATCCCTCTAAACTTTTCCTGTTCATGTATCCATCCAGACGTTTTTTAAATGTTGTAATTGTACCAGCCCTTCCTCTGGCAGCTCACTCAATACCCTTGCCACCTTCTGTGTGAAAAAGTTGCCCATTTAGTCCTGTTTATATCCTTCCCCTCTCTCCTTAAGTCTATGCATTTGAGTTTTGGACTCCACTATCCTGAAGACAAGACAAGCCTGAGGGAATCATTTTTCTCTATTTGCTATATCAAACCTTTTCATCATCTGGAAACCTTCGTTATTCACTTCTTAACCTTTTGTATTCTAAGAAAAAACTGTTTTCTCTTTTCCAAACTCTCCTCATACCTAAATCTATCATCTTTCATAACCACCATTGTACCCTTTTCTAATTTTAACTACTTTATTGCTTTGAAGAAATATGAACTACATTTGGATGAGTCTGTAAATGTAACATACAAAAGCTTAAAGCATTCAGTATGTAAAAAAATGGAAAAATAAATGACTGATGCAAAACCTTGTAATGAAAGGGAGCCTATTAAATAATCCAACACGCGTGATTATTGAGATTGCAATGGTGCTGTTCAAGTTCGTACTATCCTATAGATTGCAGAACATCTTTATGTGAAGAAAATATAAATTAATTTTCATTGCAACAAACACCTGTATTTTCTGCTTTTCACTTAATTATGTAATGTACCTAAAGTCATCTCTTCCCATTATATAAACTTAATGTATTAAAACCAATTTACTCATAATATTCTTAATTTCATAATATCAAATCTCAATGCACTATTGTATAAAACTAAAGGTTATGATTCTTCCTTATCCCATTTATGGAAAATTTGAATGTACCAAATTAAATTTGCTTCCATTGTGCATAATTCCATATTATTAAATTTCGATTAGTCCCAAAGCATTGGAGTCAAATGTACAAATTGTACTGTATGAAATTCTAATGTGTGAAATCTCAGGCTTGCTGAATCTAACACTTTTATACTGAATCCTATTCAACATTTTTCTAGGTTATCAACTTGCTTCCTATTCATTCTATTAGATAAATTTGAATTCAACAAATCAGTTGACATATTGTGTTTTATTGGTAATCTGTTAACAAAGCCATAAATAGAAAGTGTTGCAAAAAAACATTTGTGTGCGTTATATAAGGTACAAGATTACATATATTACATACCCCTAAGTGAGGGGTGAGTCAATATGACATTAATAAGTTTTCTTTTATGATGTTTTGATCATTTTTAATCTTAAAACAGTTGAACAAAAGTTTGAAATGTGTTAACACATGCCAAGTGAAAAGAAATTTACAAAACTGTGATAACTGTGACTGTGATATCATGTCTTATGTGTTCAATATGTTTTTACAACACAAGGAGATAATTTCTAAGCACGCTTTTCAGAGATATTATTACATTTCTGGGGCAGGTGAGACTTGAATGCAGGCCTCCAAGCTCAGAGGCAGGGACACTACCAACACACAATCTTCCCCTTACCCCTTTAGAATGCAAGGGTGCAGATTACTTAGCTGCTACATACATTGACCGCACTTCACATAAGTATTTTGTTTAGCATAAAGCACTTTGGAACATCCCATAAAGATGCCGTCTAAATACAAGATTTTCTTTTGTTTTATTGACATGAAATTTAAACCAGTTAAGGCGGACTTCAGATAACGAGGTGTAGAGCTGGATGAACACAGCAGGCCAAGCAGCATCAGAAGAGCAGGAAGGCTGAGGTTTCAGGCCTAGACCCTTCTTTAGAAATCAGACTTAAATTCGTTTCATACTCACTCAAAAATGTCTGTCAGAATAAAGAACCAATCATGTTCTTGATGAAATGTTTCTAAAATCCTATCAGTATGCATCTTCATTCCTCATTCATCCAATTATTGACTTGTAAAAATAAATTTATAACTGTTCACAATCAAATTCGAGAAATTCAGAGAAATTTCAAACTTAACATGTAAATTTGAAGAAGAGCCAATTCAGACCTGAAACGTTAACTTTGAGACAAGGCCATTTGATTGACTTTCATGCAATGTCTTTGCTGTGTAAGCTGCTGTTAGAAGTTGTAAGTTGTCATAGTGAGACTAACATAGCATGGTACCATTCAATAACTCATCCACACCCTTCAATGCTTATTGCTGGCAATCATGACGGGCTGCTTTGTGTCTGTGCCAAAAGGCAAGGCAAGGCAGAAGGACTGTGAGCCTATGAGTTCTGAATGAGGTGGCAAAGTACAAAAAGGCAAGGCAAGGCATGGCAGAGATACCGTGGGTGCTCAAATTGATGCAAAGTGAATGAACATGAAGAGAGAAATAATGAGAGACACTCTACTCCAAATTTTGAGATGAGCGTCTGTGTGCAAAACAGCCTGGCATTACAATGCAAGATGTCAGTGTGTTCCAAAGTAAGTATTGAAATGAACAACTGCATTCTAAGTGAGCCAGTGGTCAACCCATGGTGAGGATGCGGTGAGGCTGCGTGTGTATCTGATGCCAACTTCCAAAGGTGGTTTCTGCCCATGGATCATACTCTGAAATGATGGTGACTGCTGTCCAGAATGAAGGTCTGGAGGAGCAGGCAGCAAGCTGCAGTTGCCAGACATGTTCTTTGACTTTCTTGCTGGGAATTGTCACTGCCCAGTTTCTGTCTGGTGCTTGGGGGAACGGCAGATTGCATAGGAAGGAAGAGAGATTAGGTATTGATGGAATGCAATTACATGCAATTCGATCTCTCACAAATCACCAGCGAAATTTGTATCTTGCTTTTCAAACCTTGGCTGGAAAAATCAAAACTTTTTTTGATGCTGAGAATTAAACTTTTTCTAATCTCACCATATTTTCCCAACTGACGGGCCAAGCCTACATTTTTAGGGACTGGGAAAATACAGCCCATTGGCTCTTTGTCCCAAAATTGAAATGTCAAATACCAGGGGCATGCATTTAAAGGTGAGAGGAGGAAAGCTCAAAATGATGTAAAGGGCAAGTTTTTTTACACAGAGGTTGCGAGGAGTCTGGAATTCACTTCCAGGAGTGGTGGTACTTTTATATAAGCACATGAATATTCAAGGAATGGAAGGATATGGACCAGGGGCAGGCAGAAGCAATGAGTTTAATTTGGCATCGTATTCAGCACAACATTGTGGGCCGAAGGGCCCATTCCTGCACTGTTCTCTTCTATGATCTATGTTCTTACTATTGTTTCAAATATTGCAAGACATAGCACATTCACCATCAGAACCTATCATAATCTGGGTCATAGAATTTGTTCAGAGATATTAAGAACTACCGATGCTGGAGTCAGAGATAACACAGTGTGGAACTGAAGGAACACAGCAGGCTAGGCAGCATCAGAAGAGCAGGAAAGCTGACGTTTCAGGTCGGGACCCTTCTTCAGAAAATTGACCTTTCTGAAGAAGAGTCCCAACCTGAAACATCAGTTTTCCTGCTCCTCTGATGTTGCCTGGCCTGTTCCTCCAGCTCCCCACAGAATTTGTTTCCTTTTTTCAAGCATCTGTTCAGTTCATTTAAGCTGTGTGACATGTTTGTGGGGCCAACAGCTCCAAGTGTAAAGGTATTGCTAAACCCACTACAAAAGGGTTGGACCTGCAAAGGCAACATGTTGCCCTGACAGAAGTAGACTGGGTCAGTGAAGCTGGTGCTCGGTGCCCAGATTTTATTTAGATTTATTTAATTGTCACATGTATTAAGTATAGAAATACATAAGTAGAGTGAAAAGTGCACAAAGCTGCCATTCACTGGCACCCACTTGGTTACAAAAGCCAGAATTAAAAGAATTAATAGAGTCAAAAGATAAGCAAGAAGAATAAAGTCCAGATCTAAAAGTCCCAAGCCCCTTGTCCACAATGGTGCAGGTGTCGCTCCAATAGCGAGGATACCCAGGAGGTGGACTGCTCTCACTGCGGACTGGTGTCCCCTCACTGGCCCTGCTCTCACTGCCCACTGCCCCCTCATCAGCCCCACTCACACTGCCCATTGTCCCCTCACCAGCCCCGCTCTTACAACCCACTACCCACTCAGTGACCCCGCTCTCACCGCCCACTGTCCCCACATAAGCCCCAATCTCACTGTCCATTGTCCACTCACTAACCCCGCTCTCACCACCCACTGCTCCCTCACCAGCTGCGCTCTCACCGCCCACTGCCCCTCTCACCAACCCCACTCTCACCGCCCACTGCCCCCCTCACCAACCCCGCTCTCACCGCCCACTCCCCCATCACCAACCCTGCTCTCACCACCTACTCCCCCCACACCAGCCCCGCTCTTACCGCCCACTGCCCCCTCACCAGCCCTGCTCTTACCACCCACTGCCCCCTCACCAGCCCCGCTCTCACCGCTCACTGTCCCCTCACCATCCCCGCTCTTACCACCCACTGCCCCCTCACCAGCCCCGCTCTCACCACCCACTCCCCCCTCACCAGCCCCACTCTCACCGCCCACTGCCCCCTCACCAGCCCTGCTCTCACCACCCACTGCCCTCCTCACCAGTTCCACTCCCACCACCCACTGCCCCCTCACTGGCCTCGGTCTCACAGCCCACTGCCCCCTCACTGGCCCCACTCTCACTGCCCACTGCCCACTGCCCCCTCACTGGCCCCACTCTCACCGCCCACTGCCCCCTCACCAGCCCCACTCTCACCGCCCACTGCCCCCCTCATTGGCCCCGCTCTCACCAACCATTGACCCCTCACCGGTCCTGCTCTCACCGCCCACTGCCCCCGCCCCGGCCCCACTCTCGCCGTCCACTGCTGCCCCCTCACCAGTGTGCTCTTGCCACTGATGTGGACAACTCTTGACCTGCCACAATTGCCCTGGCACCCGCGTGATCTGTTGTTGCTACAGGACATGGCCTGCACATTCATCTCCTGCCAAGCGATTCCTCGTTGTGCCCTGGCTCCTTCCTGATTTCTTACGTACTTAAGAGTGTGGGGGTTTGGGCTGAATAGAATTGCTTCAGAGAGGAGAGAGAAGGAGAAGAGAAAAAGAAAGGAAAAGGAAAGGGAACGGGTGAGGAGAGTGGAGCTCCAAATGGAGCGCCCTACCCTGCTGCTGTATTGCTGGTGCAGGCGTAATGTTTTGTTGAGTCTGCCACTTTCTTACATCTTTGCAAGTGTCTTCTTTTCGAAACAAGACTGTACTTGTGTTCCATTTGGAACAAACTAAAATTAGAGGCAAACACTAATACTGAAATTAGCCATAGTACATGATTCTCTCTCTTTGGGATTTGAAATCTGTGGATGGTCATTAGATAATTATTTAGTCACATGTCATGATGCAGCAACCCAACAACTTCTCCTCATTCACTATGATACTGCATGTCAAGAGCACAATTCAGAATATCGGTGGCAGGGTCAACCTTTCCTGATCAGCTCCAAAGCCATTGCTACCAATATCATAAAAGCTAGTGTTTTGACAAATGGCTTGCAAACTGTAATTCTTTCCTTGGCTTGTAAATTCTTCTAAAGCTCAGGCTACAGTGGGTAGGAGCTGAGCATCAAGTCCTTGAAAACATATATTCCAATAGCTTCAAGCTCCAATAAAGAAAAGATCAACTTCAGTTTGATGAAGAGAGAATGAAAGAAATTAAAATTATGAAAGAAACTAAAATTAGTTAGTGCATGCTGATACAAGGTAAACAGGTTAAACAACATAGGCACTAGATCGGCATTCTGCTGGACATACCATCAAATAAGAGTTATTTTGTAATATAGAAATCAGCAGATATTTGCAACCATCATTATGGGTAGTCTGAAAAAGTGACATAACAATTCCTAGAGATATGTATTGGCATTCACAGGAATACAGAGTGGGTGGGAAGCTGATGTATTTTATTGGCTGTAACCCAAAGCCAATACAAAAGGGAATTATTTCAGAAATGTTATGACTCGTCACGCTCTTCAACACTCTATATAAGAGAATATCACAATTGGATTTGACGCATTCAGTGATCCTTTGGAAAGCACACTGACTGATAGTTTCATATACATTGAGTCATTATATGGATAGTTCACATATCAGCTGGCATGCAAATGAAAGCCCTGCAGTAAAGCAATGACTGGAGTTGGGACCGAGTATATGACATCCTCACAAACAATCAGCAGAATTAGACATAACAAGGTGTGGAGCTGGACAAACACAACTGGCCAAGCAGCATCACAGAGAAGGAGGAAAGCTGACGTTTCGGGTCTGGACTCTTCTTCAGGAAATGTTCTCTCAGATTCTCCAGCATCTGCAGTTCCGACTATCTCTAGCACAATTTGACACTCCAGTTATGTGCTGAAAGAAATGAGGAAGTGTGTCACATACATAATGATTTAGATGTGTCACATACGTAATGATTTAGGTATGGCTGACAAAATTTTCCTCTGACACAAAGATAGGCAGGAAAGTAAGTTACAAAGAGGATGCAAGGAGCTTACACAAAGTGATATTGATGGGTAAGTGAAGGGTCAAAAATCTGGCAAATAGGATGTAATATGGGAAAGTGGGAATAAGTTTAATTTGTCAGGTTGAATTTTTAAAAGAGTCTATTACCTAAATGGTGTAAGATTGCAGTGCTCTGAGATGCAGATGCAACTGGATGTCCTAATGCATGAATCACAAAGGTTAGAATGCAGACCTGGCAAGTAATTTGGAGAGCTAAAAGAGTGTTAACGTTTATCATGGGGGTAATTGAATACAAAAGGAAGAGCTTTGGTGAGACTGCATCTAGAGTGCTGTGCACAGTATTGGTTGCCTCACTTAAGTAAGCATGTAAATGTGCTAATGGCAGCTGAGGTTTACTAGACCAATACCTGGAATGATCAGTTTGTCTCACGAGGAAAGGTTCTATGGGCTAAGCTTATATTCACTGGAGCAGAGAAAAATAAGAGGTTACTTGATTGAAACATATAAGATCCTAAAGGATCTTGATAAGACAGATGTAGAGAAGATGTTTCCTTTGAAGGAAAGGATTAAAACTAGAGATCCTTGTTTAAAAGTTTGCAGTTGCGGAAGTAAAATAGAGAGGACATGAACTTTTTTTTTCTCAGAGTGTTAAAAGTCTTTGAAACTTTCTTGCTGAAAAGCTGGTGGAAGCAAAGTCCTTGAACATTTTTAGGACAAAGGTCGATAGATTATTGTTAAGCTTGGAGTTGAAGGTTATCAGGGGGAGGTGGGAATGTGAGTTTGAGGTTACTATCGCATCAGAAATGGTCTTATTAATGGTGGCATAAGCTTGTGGGAATTAATGGTCTCCTAATTTCTTTGCTTATATTAGTGAATTTGCAGCATCGTGACCTCTGCATCCTCAAATATGCTTCCAGCAATTGTAGAGAAATTGCATGATCCTGTACTGAGCGGCCACTACTGTCCAAAGTGTTGAGTTATGTCTTTCACTCAGCATACATATCAGAGACATGATATGTCCAAGGCTCCAGACATACCTTAGAGATGAAGCAGTGATTTATCTGCACTTCACTCGATCTAGTGTGTTGTAGTCGCTGCTCACAATGTGGTCTTCTGTATGCAGGCTGGGCAATGCTTTGCTGAACATCTACATTCTGTCTGCAAAAATGACCCCAAGCTTCCTGTTGCCTGCCACGTTAACACACTGTCATGTTTTCTGAGCAATATTTTTGCCTCAGGCCTGTCGCAGTTCTCCAGCATAGATCAGTGCAAGATGGGAGAACAGCGTCTCATTTTCCATTTGTGGAGCCTGCAGCCTTCAGGGCCTAATACTGAGTTTGATAATTTTACGGCTTGTCCTTTACCCACCTCCACGTGGAGGCCGCGTCATTACATGGCAGTTTTCAGCACAGCCAACCTATTTCACCTACCGATGGTCCCTATTATCAGCTTTTCCCCTTCCTGGTATACCATTATTGGTCCCCTTGTTTTCCTAAATGTCTTTCTCTCTCTCTGGTCTCTGTCCCACCTACCCTTTCACTCTTCCAATGTCCCCCAACTCGCCCACTCCCAAATCCCATCTCCAGCATATACCACCTTTCCTGGCTACTGGTAGATCTGATGAAGGGTCATTGGAGCCAAAATGTTGACTTTCTCTTCATTGGTGCTGCCAGATCTGACGATTTTTCTCCAGCAATTTCTGTTTTATTTTCAGGTTTCCAACATCTGCAGTTCTCGGGTTCATTGCACAATATGTCAGTATACCTTGAAGACACACACTCATGAAATCATCACAGTGACCTGAGGATCTAAAGGTATCAGATGCCATCTTATCTTGGGCCCCCTGAAGCATGACAGGCTGGTGGAAGTGTACTGCTCTTGATTGTTGAATAGCTTCATGTTAACCTAGAGATGGCTGTGGCTATGAATAATATTTGTGTATATTAGTGCGCTGTAATAAATGTCTCTTGGATATTCCAATATGATGTTACCCATGTCTTATTTTCTTAGTTTATGAGGGTTAGCATAGGCACTGCCACATCAGATAAAGTTCTCCTGCTGGTGGCAAAACACACTGCAAGCACTATGCGATAATAATGCTCATAAGCAACAAATTCAGTGATCAGTGTTTCCCTCTATTTAAAAATATAGCAGAAAGCTAACCATGCTATTTATATGTTTCATTCAGAAGGTAAATTTTTAATGCTGTTTAAATGTTATCATTTTTTTTATTGAACATTGAAGAGAATTCTCAATAAGCTGGTAATGCAATCTGAGATTTCCTTCATCATTCTAAAGATTCACTGGCAAGTGTTTTGTCAGCATTCCACCGATCACGATATCAGTGTCTGATGAGCAAGGGGTTTAAAGAAGGCAGCCCTTCTTAACTTAGAAAACACCTCCTCTACCTTCGTTATTTAACTATAGAGGCTCAATTGGAAAGTGGCATCTGACTGATGGGACAAAAGATGAATCGCTAACTGAAGATGAATTGAGAAAGCAGTAAAGTAATATGATAATTAACTGATTAGGTGTAACCCTGAGCCATTTTTGTGTGAGGGGCACCTCTCCTCCACTTCCAGCACAAACTTAGTAAAGCGGAAGATTTGCTAGTGCTACTCGTGAAGCTCGAAACTAGTAAGGGGGAGGGGGGAGGGGGTTGTAGGGCCCAAAGAGATTGTGAGAAAAAAGATTTGTCTGAGGCTGGTACAGTAGAGAAGAGGATCAGTTTAACCTGATCCTCTTCTCTACTGTCAAGGCAGGCAAGAGCAAGACAGAGAATGAGGCAAGACTGATTAATTAAACTATATTTATTTCAATGCAACAGGCCTGACATTTAAGGCAGACGAATTCAGGGTATGGCTCAGAACATGGGGCTGGGATATCGTAGCCATTACAGAAATGGGGCTCAGGGAGGGGGAGGACTGGCAGTTTAGTGTGCCATGATATAGATGCTATAGGAAGGATAGAAAGTGGAGCAAGAGAGGTGGGGGAATGGCATTTTTGGTTAAGGATAACATTATAGTTGTACTTCATGGGAGAACATCCAGTGAAGTGATATGGGTGGAGCTGAGAAATAAGAAAGGGACAATCAGCTTATTGGGATTGTATTACAGGCCCTCCTATAGTCAGCAGGAAACTGAGAAGCAAACATGTAAGGAGATCTCAGATATCTGTAAGAATAACATGTCTGTAATGATAGGGGATTTTAAGATCTGACACGATGCTAACAGCTTGGATAGAGAGGAATTTGTAAAGTGTCAACAAGAAAACGTTTTGATTCAATATGTTAATGTACCTACTAGAGAAGGAACAAAACTTGACTTTCTCTTGGGAAATAGGGCAGGGCAAGTGACAGAGGTATCAACAGGGGAGCACTTTGGGGTAAGTGATCATAATTCCTTTGGTTTTCAAACAGTTATGGGAAAGTATATACCTGATCTAGAAGTTAAAGTTTAAATTGGAGTAACGCCAAATTTGATGGTATTAGTCAGGAACTTCCAATAGTTGATTGAGTGAGGATATTCCCAGGTAAAGGTACCAGAAGACTGGAGGTAGCTAATCTGGTGGCATTATTTAAGAAAGGTGGTAAGGTAAAGCCAGGGAACTATTGATTGGTGAGCCTGATGTCGGCAGTGGGCAGGATTCTGAGTGACAGGGTGTTCATGCATTTGGAAGGGCAAGGACTGATTAGGGATTGTTAACATGGTTTTGCACATGGGAATTCCCATCTCACTAACTTGATTGAGTTTTTGAGCAAGTTATAAAGAAGAGTGATGAAGGCAGAGTAGTAGATGTTGTCTATGTGGACTTCAACAAGGTGTCTGGAAAGGTTCTGCAAAGTAGATTGGTTAGCAAGGCTCGACCGCATGGAATCTAGTGTAATTCGCCAATTGGATGCAAATTGGCTTGAAGGTTGGAAATAGAGGGTGGTGGTGGAGGGTTATTTTTTGGACTGGAAGCCTGTGACCAGTGGTGTACCACAAGGATTGGTGCTAGGTTCACTGATTTTCAAGATGTATATAAATGATTTGAATGTGAATGTAGGTTGTACGGTTAGAATGTTTGCAGATGGCACCAAAGTTGGTAGTGTACTGGACAGGGAAGAAGATTATCTCAGAGTACAACAGGACATTGATCAGATGGGCTGAAGGGCCCAGGAGCTGTGGATGGACTTTAATTTAGATAAATATGAAGTGTTGCATTTTGGAAGAATGGTCAGGGCAAACGAGACTTACACAGCTAATAATTGGACCCTGGGGAGTGTTGCCGAACAAAGAAATCTAGGGTATGTACGTAGTTCCTTGAAAGTGGAGTTGCAAGTAGATAGGGGGGGTGAAGAAAGTATTGGACATGCTTGTCTTCATTGGTCAGTACATTGAATATAGGAGTTAGGATATCATGTGGCTGTACAGGACATTTTTAGGCCACTTTTAGGATACGGCATTCAATTTTGGTCTCCATTCTATAGGAAAGGTATTGTTAACTTTGAAAAGGTTCAGAAAAGATATACAAGAATGTTGCCAGGTTTGGAAAGTTTGAGCTATAGGGAGAAGTTGGATAGGCCATCGCTTTATTCCCTGGAGCTTTGGAGGCTGAGGGGTGACATTACAGAGGTTTATAAAATCATGGGTGCATGCATAGGGTAAATAACTAAGGTCTTGGTACCAGGTTAAGGGAATTCAAAACTAGTTGGCACAGGTTAAAGTGAGAATGGAAATCTTTCAAAGGGCCCTGAGGGGCAATTTTTCACCCTGGAAAAGTGTACGGAAAGGAAAGCCAGAGGAAGTGGTGGAGATGGGCACAATTATATCACTTAAAAAGCATGTGGATTTGTGCATGAATAAGAAGGGTTTATAAAGATATAGACCAAATGCTGGAAAATGGGACAAGGTCACATTGGGATGTCTGGTTGGCATGGGTGAGTTCAACCAAAGAGCCTGTTTCCATGCTGAATGACTCCACGGCTCCATGTTACACAAAAATCTTGGTGGCACAACATTCCTGATTTCTGAACCATGTTTACATTGATTCTCTCCAAACACCATTGCAGTAACCAGGCACAAATATACATAAATAAATGTTGTAGGCTATTGATTAAATGTCATCATTGTTAATATGCTATTAGTCTTGTTGCAAAAACCCTTGAAAATTTAACACCTTGTCGAATGAAGTGCAACTGGGTTTCTAATGGCACACTAACTTCATAATTACTGCTAACAGTGTCACTGGCCTTGAAAGAATAATTGTATATATATAGAATGTTGGATTTGTATGATATTATAAAATTCATAATTTTGATATATAATTATATTAAACTTGTAAAATGAAGTTTCAGATTCTAAATTAATCCCAAGTGTGCATTCCAGTCTTATATTTCAGTCTCTATCAAGTTGTAATTCAAAGTTAAAAAAAATCAGTGCATTTTGCATCCTTATTTTACGCCCTTGAAAATGCTTCAATGTATTGGCTGCTTTAACTTGTTTGATGATGTTACAGTAGCTGAAAGGTTGGTAGTGCCCTTGACTTGGAGCTGGATTCAAACTGATGTCATGAAAAGATGAAGTCTACAAAACAGAAATTGCTAGATTTTGATGGACAACTTTCTTGGAAGGTCAGCAGGGAGTGCTATCACTGTATTCTCACTTTGCTGTTGACTATACATTCTGGGAGATAATTTGTCTGATGTGGTTTCTTCCATCCAACTGCTCACTGATTCTGGAAAGTGAGTGTCTGGCACAAACTCCAGCCGGTTCAGTCTTCAACCAGTGTCAGGATTCTACTGATATCAGAAGCCTTTAATTTAAATATCTAATTTAGCTGTGCACACCAAGACATGAATAAGAAGCAGGGATAGTCTCTTGAATCTGCTCTGATATTTAATAAAGGCATGGCTGATTTGGTGGTAACTTCAAATTCACATTCCCAACCATCCTTGATAATCTTTCACCACCCCCTTTATTACCACAAATATATTTACATCTTTTTAAAAAATTTTCCACGGCCCTGTTTCTATCACTTTTTCTGGTACAGAGTTCCAAACAATCAATACTGTTTGAGAGAAAAAAATTCCACGATAGCTCTGTTTTACATAGTTGACCCTTCATTTTTAAATAGTGATTCTTAGTTCCACATCTTCCCATGAGAGGAACCATCCTCTCCACATTCAACCTGTCAAGAGGTCCCAGGAGTTTCAATATTTCAATCAAGTCACCTTTTTCTTTTCTCTTTCTTTTCTTTTCAGTATATACAAGCCTGGCCTGTTCAATCTTTCCCAATAATACAACTCACATATTCCAGATAGTAATCTGGCATATCTTCTCTGAGCCTTTTCTAAAACATTTACGTGCTTCCTTAAATAAGATGTCTAATACTACGTTATCAACGTGGACTTTACTTGCTTCAAAATCTCCCCATCCCGACCTCATCCCAAGACCAGCACCCCCTCTCATTCTCGCCTCATTGATCTGTGCGTCTTCTCTCCCACCTCATTGCTCCTACCAACTCACTGACCAATCCATACCACTACCTACCTGCTATCACCACACCGCCCCCATTTATTTCAGAGCCCCTTCCCCTCCCCCATTTCTGATGAAGGATCCTGACCCGAAATGTCAGCCATCCTGCTTCTCTAATGCTGCCTGGCCTGCGGTGTTCATCCAGCTCTACACTGTGTTATCTCAGACTCCAGCATCTGCAGTTCTTACTATCACTGACTGATACTATGTGTTCTCTTTAAGGACCTACCAACTGATTTTGAGGACTGGAGCAAAATGCTGATGGCTGCTGAGAAGGTGACAAGGATTTGTTCCTTCTCATCATTTTCAGGCCATATCATGTTTGGAGACATAAATGCTTTGGAAGAAGTAAGAACAGTTGGTGAGAGATTTCCTAGGACAAGCATTAGGGAGAGCCAGATGGTAATGAGCATAAAAACATTTCTGTAAGCCAATGGAATCATTAACTCTCTTTGGAATTGTTGTGGGCAAGATCTTTTTTTTTGTGGTTCCTGATGACCCTGCTGTGCTACATGGCATGAATATCAAAATTGCTTGTTGTAGTTTATTAGGAAATGGAAGGACTGGGATAGATGTTGAATGTGATTCTGACTGCAGTGAGAAGCATTGGACAGGATTGTTCAAACTGGTGCTGTTAGAGTTGTGACTGCAGGCAGATGCCAAAACATGTCTGTTTCTTCACCATCTTCTATTCCACTGGGATCTTCTATTCCATTGGTGATTATAACGAGGTCAACAGGGTGGACCTCTTGGAGTAGAAGCTCCCTGATTGGAGCTGTTAATCTGGTCCAATCCAGAAGCCCTGGCTGACAGATATAAACAGGAGTGTCGGAGGTTCTGTGTACTCTGAGAGCTGGCTCTGAGGGTGCTGGATCAGTGTCAAAGACTCGCCATGTGTACACAAAGGGTGATTTGGGATGGGACACCAGTTTCTGTGGAATTATTTCAGTGGTAACAAGAGAAAATCACATGCTCCTGAAGAAATTTGCTTACCACAGTTACCTTTGAGGTGGGGTAAGCATTTCCAGTGTTATGCTGTTATTGGGAAAATTGACTCATTTGATCCTGCTGACGATGACTGGGCCCAGTATGTGGAAAGAATGCCTTATATTTTCTGGGCAAATGACCTTGGGGCAGATGAAAAGCAACAAGTAATTCTCCAGAGTTTATTGACCTGCAGCTTCTTTATTTATTAGGATCCTAACTTTCCCTGAGGCACCAGACACTATGAACTTTCAAGAGTTGACTGATTTAGTTAATGAATATTATGACCCAATTCAACTCTAATTCTGAGACACTATTAGTTTTACTCGGCAGTTTGAGAACCAGGGGAATCAGTTTTAGGATTTTTGATTAGGTTAAGATGACTGGCAGAGGCAAATGACTTTGGTTTAATCCTTAATGAGATGCTGAGAGACGATTTGGTATGTGCGACTAATGATGTAGCCATACAAAAGTACCGACTAACTGAAGGCCAGCTGGACTTCAAACAGGTACTGCAACTAGCTTTATCACTGGAAAATACGGCAAGTTGGGCATGTGTGTTGCAGGCCACTCTTTGCCAGTCTGATTGAGTTTGGGGAACACCTTGAATGAAGGCAATTGCATAGCCTCATTCAGTACATATTGTGAAGAGAAGGACTCGAGATCAGCCCATTGCAAAAACCCCAAAACAAAGCCATGCCTTGGCCAAATGGCTAAAATTTTCTTCAGGATCCAGGCAGGAAATCCATTGCAGTTGCTGCCGGTATGGGGACTTGAGACAGCAAAAAGAGTCCCACTAAACCTAAATTGAGTAAGAGAGCTCATAGGCAAGTATCCAAGAGAGTGCATGCCTTGGAAAATCCACCTATACCTGGCCTGGAACAGTTAAAGTGCTTGGCAACATCCAAATCAGAGCTCATCAAAATAAACATCTGGTTAAATGGTCACACAGTTCGAATGGAGGTGAATACTGGTGCAGCCATTTCAGTGATTGCAGAACCAGTCTTTAACAAAATTGGCTCTGGACTCCAGCCCTTAAGTTTGCTTAAGGAATTAGCTAGCCTGAGAACCTATACCTGGGAAGCTGTACAGATTAAGGGTATAACATTGGTTCTGGTCTCTTATGAGAAGCAGCTTGTTCAGTTACCATTGATTGTAATACAAAGGTCAGGCCCAAGCTTGATGGAGCAAAATTGATTGAGAAAGATTCACCTAGATTGTTGATTAGAAAATGGCTACCTGAGTGAAGTCTTAACTAAATACCTAGAAAATTTTCAGGAAGGTCTAGGGGCTATCAAAGGAGCCAAGGTCATATTGCATGTTGACCAGGAAGAAACTCTATGATTGTGCAAGGCCTGCCCAGAGCCATGTGCCTAATGGGCAAATGTAGAACCAGAAATCAGAAGCTGGAAAGCGAAGGAATTATCAAACCAGTCCAGTTTGTAGAATGGGCAGCAGTGGTCATACCAATTGTGAAGCTTGATGGGTTGATTTGTCTTTGTGGGGCTTTTAAACAAATGTTAAATTGCCTTTTTCTCAGCTAGATAAATGCCCAATCCCTCACATAGAAGATTTATACACAAAGCTGGCAGGTGGGGCTGTCCTTCATGAAGCTGGACATAAGCCATGTGGAATTTCAATTGTGGTTCTATGAGGATTCCCAGAAGTACGTTACAATTAATGGCCATGAGTGTTTGTATCAATGTATGAGATGGGTTTTGGGAATCAATAGAATGTGAAATTATTCAGCAGACAATGGAGAACATATTAAAGGCCTACCCCGGGGTGCCATTTACCTAAATGACTAATAACAGAGAAGACCAGTAACAAACACTTAGAGATAACACAGTTGGGAGCTGGATGAACACAGCAGGCCAAACAGCATCTCAGGAGCACAAAAGCTGATGTTTTGGGCCTAGACCTTTAATCAGAAAAAAGGACCTAGGCCCGAAACGTCAGCTTTTGTGCTACTAAGATGCTGCTTGGCCTGCTGTGTTCATCTAGCTCCATACTTTGTTATCTCGGATTCTCCAGCATCTGCCGTTCCCATCATCTCTGACTAAAAACACTTAGAGAACTTGGATATGGTCCTTAGATGTTTCTCCCAGCTGGGCATATGTTTTAGGAGGTATAAATATGTATTGTAAACATCATAAGTGACCAACTTAGGCTGCAGACGCGACAAGACCAGGCTACAAACATTGGAAGATAAAGTGAGGGTGATCAAAGGCACCCTGCCTCCCACATCTGTACTAAAGCTGAGGTCTATCCTTGGGAGGTGAATTATTACAGAAAGTTCATACATAACCTGACCTCCATCCTAGCCCTTTGCATCAACTCTTAAAAAAGGATCAACCTTAGAAATGGCTATGTAGCCAAGTCCATAGCTTTCAATGAAGTCAAGAAACAGCTATCATCCTCGAGGATGATGGCACACTATGATCCCAAGTGAGATCTAGGATTGACATGTGATGCCTGTACAGCATTGGGGCAGTATTAGCTCAGTGGTGGGCCAATGGAGAAGAATTTGTCTATGCATTCAGGGCTTTGGCTAATGCAGAGCATTAATATGTCCAGACAGAGAAGGAAGGTTTGGCTGACATATTTGGAGTCAGGAAGTTCCACCAATACCTTTATGGATGTAAATTTGTAATAATAACAGACCACAAACTCTGCTAGGTCTACCAAAAGAGGACAAGGCAATGCTGCCCATAGCTACAGGGTTCTCATACTAAGTGTGTATAATTACAAGTTGGAACACTGTCTGGGAGACCAAATATCAAATGCAGATGTATTGAGCTACCTCCTGCTAGTAAAGTCCATAGTGGTTTTAAATTTTCTGAACATATCTCCTGTCACAGCTGACAAGATCAGGCTTTTGACGCAGAAGGATCCGGTCCTGACAAAAGTGAAACAACTGGTGGTGATGGGGGACATCAAAAGACTGTCACAACCAGAGCTGAAATCTTTTTGGATCCAGAGAGACCAGATCACAGTAGAGGATGGTATATCATGAGGAGCAAGAGTGATTGTTAGAACATAGAACATAGAACATAGAACAGTACAGCACAGAACAGGCCCTTCAGCCCACAATGTTGTGCCGACCATTGATCCTCATGGATGCACCCTCAAATTTCTGTGACCATATGCATGTCCAGCAGTCTCTTAAATGACCCCAATGACCTTGCTTCCACAACTGCTGCTGGCAACGCATTCCATGCTCTCACAACTCTCTGCGTAAAGAACCTGCCTCTGACATCCCCTCTATACTTTCCACCAACCAGCTTAAAACTATGACCCCTCGTGCTAGCCATTTCTGCCCTGGGAAATAGTCTCTGGCTATCGACTCTATCTATGCCTCTCATTATCTTGTATACCTCAATTAGGTCCCCTCTCCTCCTCCTTTTCTCCAATGAAAAGAGACCGAGCTCAGTCAACCTCTCTTCATAAGATAAGCCCTCCAGTCCAGGCAGCATCCTGGTAAACCTCCTCTGAACCCTCTCCAAAGCATCCACATCTTTCCTATAATAGGGCGCCCAGAACTGGACGCAGTATTCCAAGTGCGGTCTAACCAAAGTTTTATAGAGCTGCAACAAGATCTCACGACTCTTAAACTCAATCCCCCTGTTAATGAAAGCCAAAACACCATATGCTTTCTTAACAACCCTGTCCACTTGGGTGGCCATTTTAAGGGATCTATGTATCTGCACACCAAGATCCCTCTGTTCCTCCACTCTGCCAAGAATCCTATCCTTAATCCTGTACTCAGCTTTCAAATTCGACCTTCCAAAATGCATCACCTCGCATTTATCCAGGTTGAACTCCATCTGCCACCTCTCAGCCCATCTCTGCATCCTGTCAATGTCCCGCTGCAGCCTACAACAGCCCTCTACACTGTCAACGACACCTCCGACCTTTGTGTCGTCTGCAAACTTGCTGACCCATCCTTCAATTCCCTCGTCCAAGTCATTAATAAAAATTACAAACAGTAGAGGCCCAAGGACAGAGCCCTGTGGAACTCCACTCACCACTGACTTCCAGGCAGAATATTTTCCTTCTACTACCACTCGCTGTCTTCTGTTGGCCAGCCAATTCTGTATCCAAGCAGCTAAGTTCCCCTGTATCCCATTCCTCCTGACCTTCTGAATGAGCCTTCCATGGGGAACCTTATCAAATGCCTTACTGAAGTCCATATACACCACATCCACAGCTTGACCCTCATCAACCTTACTAGTCACATCCTCAAAAAACTCGATAAGGTTTGTAAGGCATGACCTACCCCTCACAAAGCCGTGTTGACTGTATTTGATCAAGCCATGCTCTTCCAGATGGTCATAAATCTTATCCCTCAGAATCCTTTCTAACACCTTGCAGACGACAGACGTGAGACTTACCGGTCTATAATTGCCGGGGATTTCCCTATTTCCTTTCTTGAAGAGAGGAATTACATTTGCCTCTCTCCAGTCCTCAGGTACGACTCCAGTGGAGAGCGAGGATGCAAAGATCTTCGCAAGTGGCGAAGCAATTGCATTTCTCGCTTCCCAAAGCAGCCGAGGACAAATCTGATCCGGGCCTGGCGACTTGTCAATCTTAATGTTTGACAAAATTTTCAGTACATCAGCTTCCTCTATCTCTATCCATTCCAGCATGCACACCTGCTCTTCAAAGGTTTCATTCACTACACAGGTCGTTTCTTTCGTAAAGACAGAAGCAAAAAACTCATTTAGGGCTTCCCCTACCTCCTCAGGCTCCACACACAAGTTCCCTATGCTATCCCTGATCGGCCCTACTCTTTCTTTGACCATTCTCTTATTCCTCACGTAAGTGTAAAATGCCTTTGTGTTTTCCCGGATTCCTTCTGCCAAGCCTTTCTCGTGCCCCCTCCTGGCTCTCCTCAGACCATTTTTGAGCTCCTTCCTTGCCTGCATGTAATCCTCTCTAGCTGAACTTGACCCTAGCTTCCTCCACCTTATGTAAGCTACCTTCTTCCTTTTCACTAGAAGCTCCACCGCTCTCGTCATCCAAGGTTCCTTTATCTTACCCCGTCTTGCCTGTCTCAGAGGGACATATTTACTCATCACTCCCAACAACTGTTCCTTAAACCATCTCCACATGTCTATAGTTCCCTTACCATGGAACAACTGCTCCCAGTCCATGCTTCCTAACTCGTGTCTAATCGCATCATAGTTTCCTCTTCCCCAATTAAATATCCTCCCATTCTGCCTAATCCTCTCCTTCTCCATAGCTATGTAGAATGAGAGAGTGTTATGGTCACTATCACCAAAATGCTCTCCCACCACAAGATCTGATACCTGCCCCGGCTCGTTTCCGAGCACCAAGTCTAGAATGGCCTCTCCCCTCGTCGGCCTGTCAACGTACTGCGTTAGGAAACCCTCCTGAACACACCTTACAAAAACAGCTCCATTCAAATCTTCTGCTCGAAGGAGGTTCCAATCAATATTAGGAAAGTTAAAGTCACCCATTACAACAACCCTACTGCGTCCACACTTTTCCAAAATCTGTCGACCTATGCTTTCTACAATCTCCCTGCTGCTATTGGGGGGCCTGTAGTAAACCCCTAACGAGGTGACTACTCCCTTGCTGTTCCTAATTTCCACCCATACTGACTCAGTAGGCAGATCTTCCTCGACAATGGAAGCTTCTGTAGCTGTGATACCCTCTCTGATTAGTAGTGCTACACCCCCTCCTCTTTTTCCCCCCTCCCTATTCTTTTTAAATGTTCTAAACCCTGGAATATCCAGCAACCATTCCAGCCCATGAGAAACCCATGTCTCTGTTATGGCCACAACATCATAGCACCAGGTACTGATCCATGCTCTAAGTTCATCACTTTTATTCCTGATACTCCTTGCATTAAAGCAAACACACTTTAACCGATCCCTTGGTTCCTTCCCAGGAAAATCCTTCCCACTAGCTGGTCTACCTCTTGCTACTGCCTCACCTGCATCAACGCTCACCTCTGGTATACAGCTCAGGTTCCCACCCCCCTGCCATACTAGTTTAAACCCTCTCGAACTACTCGAGCAAACCTTCCACCCAGGACATTGGTCCCCTTCCAGTTCAGATGCAACCCGTCCTTCTTGTACAGGTCCCACCTTCCCCAGAAGGCATCCCAATTATCAACATATCTGAAACCCTCCCTCCTACACCAGCTGCGTAGCCACGTGTTCAGCTGCGCCCGCTCCCTGTTCCTCACCTCGCTATCTCGTGGCACCGGTAGTAAACCAGAGAACACTACTCTGTTCGTCCTGCTCTGCAGCTTCCATCCTAACGCCCTGAAATCACTTTTTATATCCTCAAACCTATTTCTGGCTATATCATTTGTGCCAATATGTAACACGATTTCTGGCTGTTCACCCTCCCCTTTCAGAACTTTATACACCCGATCGGAGACGTCCCGGACCCTGGCACCAGGGAGGCAACATACCTTCCGGGAATCCCGATCTTGCCCACAAAATCTCCTGTCGATTCCCCTAACTATCGAGTCCCCTACCACGAGTACTTTTCTATTCTGCCCCCTTCCCTTCTTTGCCACAGTGTCAGGCTCAGTGCCAGAGAACTGACTACTATGGCTTTCCTCTGGTAGGTCAACCCCCCCAGCAGTATCCAAAACGGTATACTTATTGCTGAGGGGAATGCCCACAGGGGATCTCTGCACTGTCTGTCTGTCCCCTTTCCTCCCCCTAACTGTAACCCATCTATCCTCGTCCTGAGCCTTAGGAGTGACCAACTCCCGATAACTCCTCTCAATTACCCCCTCTGCCTCCCGAATGATCCGTAGTTCATCCAGCTCCAGCTCCATTTCCCTAACACGGTTTTCAAGGAGCTGTAGCTGGGTGCACTTCCCGCAGATGTAGCCAGCGGAGACGTGTGCCACATCTCCCAACTGCCACATTTTGCAGGAGGAGCAAGCAACTGCCCTAGCATCCATACCCCACTTATCTGAACACCCACTCAATACTAAAGCAGAAAGCTCACTTCAAGTAATAATAACAAATTA
Source organism: Stegostoma tigrinum (assembly GCF_030684315.1). Lineage (NCBI taxonomy): Eukaryota > Metazoa > Chordata > Chondrichthyes > Orectolobiformes > Stegostomatidae > Stegostoma > Stegostoma tigrinum. The sequence goes on from NC_081375.1 coordinate 28,071,618, forward strand.
ATAACAAACTTATGTTCAATAGAGAAAGTTTAGAATGAACCTTACCTTATTAACTAGGTTAGAGGAGGTGGGCGGGTGGGAGACACTACAGTTGTAGAGTCTCGGGTTAAGCCGCCTTGCTGATATATATGGTCACTGCTTTCCTTCCCGGCTGCCCCTCTGGTCCTCGTCACTTCCTCTGATGCTCCCGCTCCTTCTCTGAAAGAGGAAAAAAAAACACCGCTGCCCGCTACCGGTAAGTAATTTTAAAAATAAACTGCTTTACCTTAGCTGCAGTCTTCCGGGTCCGTCTTGCCTCCGCTGCTGCTCGCACTCAAAAAGTTCTAAGCAAATATCACCACCAGGTGCTGGCTGAACTCCATCAGGATCATATAGGGGTTTCCCAAATGAGGATGTTGGTGAGAAGTTATATCAGGTAGCCAGTAAGGGGAGGGGGTGGCCTAGTGGTATTATTGCTGGGCCGTTAATCCAGAGACCCAGATAATATTCTGGGGACCTGGGTTCGAATCCAGCAATGGCACATGGTGGAATTTGAATTCAATAAATGTCTGGAATTAAGAATCTAATGATGACTGTGAATCCAATGTCAATTGCTGGAAAAGCACCATCTGGTTCATTAATTCCCTTCAGGGAAGGAAAATGCCATCCTTACCTGGTCTGGCCTACATGTGGCTCAGGACCCATTGCAATGTGGTTGACTCTTATCTACCCTCTGGGCAATTAGGGATAGGCAGTTAAATGCTGCCTAACCAGTGACACCCTCATCCCATGAATGAATAAAGGAAAAGAAAAGGATTGGATGCAGATATAGCTGCATTGGTGGAGCAGTACCCAGAGTGCCAGCAAGGATAATAATTACCACCTGCAGACCCCCCACAATTGTGGGAATAGCTGAGTAAACCCTGGGCTCGGTTACATGCTAACAGTGCATGGGCTCAATGTTCTTACTCATTGAGAACACCAACCAAAATAGCTGAATGTACACAGGGTCCATTTGTCAAACACAGGGACTACAATAGAAAAAATGTGTGCATCTCTTGATATGCACTGACTCCCAGATGTGATGGCCACAGATAGCGAGCCAATTCTTACCATTAGGGAATTTGAATATTTTCTGAAGTCAAATGGTGTTCATCATATATGGGCAGTCCCATTCCATCCATCATCCAATGATCTGGCAGAAAGCGCAGTCCAAAATTTGAAAATTCAAGGCTCTGCTAGGCAAGAGCATCAGGCTATTTCAGGGGAGAAGGTTTGGTGTAGGAATCACAGGAATGTTCTATATGTGTAAGAAGAATGGCCAACACAAGATTAGGTCCAGTGACAAGAAAGTTCGGGTAGGTACTGAACAAACACATGGACCGTATGAAAGATGGAAACTCACAAAGGGTGTGGTAGCAAAACATGCCAGGCTACTTGACTGTCTTTCCAACTATTCCAGAACCCGTGGATTCTGCCTCTTGGTCAAGTGTTGAAAATGCCTCGGAATGTTAGATGGGCCGAGTGGAATTCACTGCCTCAACACCTTTATTGCCTGAAGAGGAGAATGAATATCTTCCAAGATGCCCTGGACACAAAAGGTGAGTTACTGTGCATTACATACCTCTCATATCAGAGGGAGAGTTGGAGGAACCTGACCTGGAGCTAAAACGCCCCAGGAGGAACTACAGAAAAAAGAACTGGCCTATATCCTTGGACTTGGGTGCGGGATTTGGGGAGTTGTAGTAATTGTGATTAGGTCAACCAGGTGGATCTCATAGAAAATGAGTTCCTGGATTGGGTTTGTTAATCTGGCCCAATCAGGGAGCCCTGACTGACAGATATAAACAGGAGTGTTAGACATCCTGGTCACTCTGAGAGAGATGAATCAGTGTCAAGGATTCCTCATGCGTAAATAAAGTAAGACTTGGTGACAAGATACCGTCCTCTGTGGAGTTATTTCAGGTCCTTGTACTTGTCTATATTGTGGAGCAAAGTTATTCAATACAGCACAAGTCACTATAATAAGTGACTCCCTTTCTGGTGACATTGCAGAATGTCACTTGAACTCAAACTGTCCAGGCTGGAGCGATGTTGCTTGACAACTTGAATCGTCTGCCTATTGAAAAGCCTTGCTGAGCCTAGAACCGATTGAATTGTGGTTTAGTTGGGTTTTCTGAGACAAATCAGAAGCCAGAGTGCACAGTCTCTATTTCCAAGCAGCCAACCTCTCTCATGTATGCAAGTGCATAAAGAGAGGGCAATGGAGAATTATCACCTTGCTGGAACCTGATAGTGAAGCTGTTGATCATAACACAATTGCACATTACCAGATTGCAAACTTTTGGGACTTATGATATAGTCAAACAATTTGAACGAGCATACAAGAAGACATAAGACCATAAGACCATAAGACATAGGAGTGGAAGTAAGGCCATTGGGCCCATCAAGTCCACTCCGCCATTTAGATCATGGTTGATGGGCATTTCAACACCACTTCCCTGCACTGTCCCCGTAGCCCTTGATTCCTTCTGAGATCAAGAATTTGCCGATCTCTGCCTTGAAGGCATCCAACGTCCCAGCCTCCACTGCACTCCGCGGCAATGAATTCCACAAGCCCACCACTCTCTGGCTGAAGAAATGTCGTCTCATTTCAGTTTTAAATTTACTCCTTCTAATTTTAAGGCTGTGCCCATGGGTCCTAGTCTCCCCTGCCTAACGGAAACAAGTTCTTAGTGTCTACCCCTTCTAAACCATACATTATCTTGTAAGTTTCTATTAAATCTCCCCTCAACCTTCTAAACTGTAATGAGTACAATCCCAGGATCCTTAGTTGTTCATCATATGTTAAACCTACCATTCCAGGGATCATCGGTGTGAATCTCCGCTGGACACATTCCAGGGCTAGTATGTCCTTCCTGAGGTGTGGGGCCCAAAATTGGAAACAGTATTCTAAATGGGGCCTAACTAGACCTTTATAAAGCCTCAGAAGCACATAGCTGCTTTTATATTCCAACCCTCTTGAGATAAACGACAGCATTACATTCACTTTCTTAATTACAGACTCTACCTGCAAGTTAAGCTTTAGAGAATCCTGGACAAACACTCCCAGATGCCTTTGCACTTCTGATTTGCGAATTTTCTCACCGTTTAGAAAATATGTTAAACATGTTAAATGATTGACACTCTAGGATTGGCAAGTACCTGCAATGTGCATTAAACTTGAAGACCCTATTCAGCTGTTCGCAGTTGCCCATTGGGAAAGTGGTGAAAGAAGTTGGCACTAATCCCATGCTGAATGCAGTCCCATAAGTTAATATAGGTATTCCTCCTTATCCCTGTTTCAAATTGGAGAGGACCAGAGAGATAACTTCTCCCATCTTTTCGAAAGGTAATGCAGTGCTTGTTGTGGCAGTCTGTTGTAGGTATGAACATAGGAACAGGAGTAGGCCATTTAGCTCCTCAAACCCACTCTGCCATTCAATGAGATTGTGGCAGCTCCTGACTCCACATACTTGCCTTTGTCCAAATCTCTTACCCCAGGAGTCTTGCTGAAGATGGCGACATAACTATGTCAGCATCATTACAGAAAGGCAGTCTCCTGAGGCCCACTCACCATGAGTCCAAGTATGTTAACCTGGGCCAGTCAGTGTGCTGGTGGGATATAATGTTCTGCAAGCTCATCTGATCATACCTTGTCACTCTGCAGATGAAACTCTGTCCTCAATTTGCAGTTATTCCCCCTGCTGCTTGTCCTCTAACCAGAGTGGAATTGCCAGGAAAATTCCTATATTAAATAAGATGTGTTGCTAGAAGTCACTTTACATTTCAAAAGGTTGTACAGAAAGTTCAATCATTCTGTAAATCAGAAATGATTTTACATTAACATCAAAACCTCTCCCAAACCCTTATAATATTTCAATTAAGATAATGTGAATATCCCTGTAGATAAAGATATAATTACAACATGTACTTCCCTGGTTTGTCTGCAGGCCACAGCATATTGATACTGAAATGGCAACTTTATGTTTGGTTTAATTAGTTCCATTTCAGTTCTACCAGCAAATGCCCAAGATTCTTCACTGACTTTACATCACATGCTCTTCAAAGGACTTGCCTACTGTTTTCCTACAAAAAAAACTCTCATTGCTTTCTTTGAAATTCATAATATCCAATATTTCCTTGGATAGGTTACATTCCACATTGTCATCATCCTCCAAGAGAAGAAGCTCCTGTGAACAGCATTAGGATTTCAAATACAGCACAGTCGCAAGAAAGTATCTTGGCTCTGAAGATCAAAGTATAAAATTAATTTGGCAGAGATAATAAATAAAAACGAAACTTAGTTGCTGGTGGAAATTGTATTTGCAACCCACAGAGGAGCTACACATTAGAACAGTTTAAATCCAAAAAGTAATGGGCACTTGTATGGAAGCATTGCAATAACTGAGAACAATGATTATCTTCATGTGGATTTGATAAACCAAGTTGGTGGAGGCAGGCTTGAAGATAAGTTCGGGACAGTTTCTCAGAAAAGCATATGTTCTGGAAGCAACCAGAGAATAGGCTATTTTAGACTTGGTAATGTACACTGAGACAGGATTAACCAGTTATACCACAGTGGAAGGCCTCCTAATGATGTCTAATCATAACATGATTGAATTTCACATTCAGTTTGATGGAAGAAACCTGGGTCTGAAAATAATGTCTTAAACTGAAACAAAGTTAATTTACAAAATTACAAAGACAGGCTTGGTTATCATGGACTGTGACCTTAGATTAAAGCTAAGATGGTAGATGAGCAGGAGTAAAGATTTAAGGAGGTATTTCTTAACAAAAGTTCAGGAATAAAGACACTATCAGAAAAGAACAAACGTTATACAAACAAGACTCAAAGAACAAATCATCAATGGCTGACTCAGAATGGTTAGTATCAAATTGAAAGAAAAGGCATGTAATTTTACAAATAGGTTATGATAGCTCAGTGGATTGGGAAACACTTAGAAATTGCAAAAGATGACTTAAAAGAATTAAAATGAGGCAGAAAATAGAGAAAATAACCAAATGTGAAAATGAGCAGTAAAAGCTACAATAATGTAAAAAAGAGGGTAGCTAAAATAAATATTAGACCTCTGGAAAATTAAATATGGGATTAATGAGAAATAAGGAAATGACAGAAACTGTGAAATATTTTGTCTATTTTCAAGGTAGAAAACATTACATTCATCCCAATTGTGGTAGATAATCGGGGGTTAACCGAAGAATTTTAAACAATTTTAACTTTTGTAATACTAAACAAACTTACAGGGCTAAAGGCTGCTATTTCATTTTAACCTGATGGCAGAGTTAGTGGGTGCATTTTTACGAATCTTACACAATTCCTTAGGGTCTATAAGTGTGCCCATGAATTGGAGGAAGACAAAAATCGAGAGACTTATAGGCCAGTCACCTGATATCTGTCATGAGGAAAATATTCAAACTGATTATTATTGCAGAATATCCATGGGGATCGAACACTCTGAGATAGAAGGAACTGGAATACTGCCCTCTGTGGCCTTCAAAGTTGCTTTTCCAGCCACTCCACTACCCTCAATCTCCACCCACTGTGATCTAATGCCCTCGGAATGTCTTTCACAACACAATATACCTCCATTGTCTGGCAACCCGGATCTCCAAAAAATCTTCTTTATTTTTCTGATGACTCTCCCACTACCTGAGCTCACCTACATGCTCCATGCAATCTTATCTTCCTGCTTTACACTCTCTCAACTGTGGCTTGTTGTCGTTGGTCTATTTAGCTAACAGCCTGACAATGTTATTGCCCATGGACTGGAAAATGTTCCAAAAATAGGCATCTGGTTGTATTGTTAAATTCACCAGATATGGATAAAGACATGTTTCTAGCTGCTATGGAATGTTAAACTCCAGGACCTCTGGCTTCCTCTCTGATTGTACTGAGCATCAGGGTCAATTTTCCCTGGAGCAGAACATCTGCTGGATTTGTCTAGATTCTCCTGAAATATTGAGATCAGTGATGTGTGCTAAATGTTGCCTTCTAGCACATTGATTTGACCATTGCTAAGCGTTGTGAACCCATGCCAGATTCTGTTTACTTTGTGATTACTGAGGCAGTGTTGACTGTACTGGGCAGATTAGATACAATGCACTCATTGATGCCTTGCAGACGAGCATTGTTTTAATTTCCTGTGCTACCTGTAACGTGTGTGTTTGTGTAAGAACCTGTGGCTTTAGCCACCCTTAAATGAAATCAGATGTTTCTCATTAAATTTTAATCCGGATAAATTGAAATGAGGGTATGCAAATAATTTATTTTATTTGTTTGCTGCTGTCCTTACAGAGATGCTGGCTGTTGCCTGTAGAGAGCAAATAGACTGGGTTCTGCAAAGATATGGATAGGATGTGCGTTTAAAGTCATCAACTTAAACTTCTAGACTAATGTTTTGCATTCTCCATGACTTACTGTAATATGTGCAGCACTCATCGGGCTTACCATACATTGTTGGAAATCATCTCCTATCTTTGGCACTGAGAAGCAATGACACAGCAGTATTCCAAATTCAACAGTGAGTGCTGTGGCTGATTAAATCCACCACGTTATTTCAAAGACAGTTCAAGTTCCCGCTCTTTTTAAATTTAAATTCACATGAAATTGACTTTTCCATATGATAAATGTTACAAGCATTTTCACATTAACCCTCATCTCAGTCAATAAATCATGTTGCTGCCAGGTTACCAGTGCCATTATTTTTCAGCCTAAGTGACAGCTACATGAAAACTATTTTAAATATAGGAAAATTGCAATCACCACTGACTTTCATGGAGCCAGAATTATGAAAGTAGGAAAGACTAACATTTATATAGCACCGTTCATCAGCTCAGGATGTCGCAATGCACTTCTCAGTCAGTGGAAATGCCTTTTGTAAAAGTGTAAATCATGTTGCAATATAGGAAACATGCTAGACAACTTATACATGTCAAATGCCCTCAAATAACATTGTGATAAAGACCAGGTCATCTGTCTTTGGGTGTTATTTGATGGTTGAACTGTGGTGAGGTACATAAACTTAGAAAATCCAACAGTGATGTGATTAAACTATTTAAAATATTAAAAATTCACTAGGTTAGATACAGACAAACTAACAATGGATCAGAGCACGGGGATAGCATCTTACAATTAGAGCTGGGCTACTCAGAAGAAATATCTGAAAACACTCAAGAATTTTAATTTCTGTCCCCAGAAGGTTAATCGGAGCTTTTAAGATGAGATTGACAGGCTGTTATTAGGTAAGGATATCAAGGAAAATGGTTCGAACTATTTTTGATGAATGACACAAACGTTTGTTGAAAATGTGGGGTGTCTTGATTAATATTAATCAACTTACTCCATAACTTCCTCTCTCTGTTTCCCGCGACAAATGTTGCTGTGGTACAGCGGTGCCATTCCGATGGAGCATACCACAGGGAAATCTGGGCCAGTGATTTAAAATTGAACTTGACAAATGATCAGTACATTTCCAGTCATGGAGAGTATCTGCTAGTTAACTGTTCTTCCTTCCCCTTCCTCAATGGACATTTGTGAACCAGATAGTTTTTCCTCACAATTGGCTCATGGTCATCATTAGATTATTAATTTTTAAAATTGAATTCAAATTCCATTACCTGCTATAGCAGGATTTGAACTTGAGTCCCCAGAACATTACCTGGGTCTCTGAATTACAACACCACTAGGCCATTTCATCCCCTGTGATAATAGGAAAGTATAGATAACCACTTTCTTAAAACTTTGCTTGAATGCCATTGTCAGACAGAAGTCTCCAAGAGTTTTTTCTTAATTGATCACCAATTTGTTTGTTGTCTTATTTGGCTCCACCTTTGCAGTTGAAGACATGGGTCAGAAAAATGCATGACAGTTCCTGCACTTGATGGGTTTAATGATGAGCTTTCCCAACCTCTGATCATGTATGTAATTTGAGTTGCAAAATCAATAACAAAATGAACCAAGGTATTGGTACTTACCTTAATTGATGGGGCAGAGTCACTTGTATAACTGATGGAGATTAAATCAACCATTTAACATTGTTACCACAAGCAGGTTAAACATTCTGTTCTGCTTTCTCCACTTCCAAAAGCATGAAGAGTTCACAGAGTTCTTCATCACTGAGATTGAAACCATCCATTCTGCTATCTCCATGTTTGCAACCAGATTAAGCCTCTCTCCAAGTTTCCATCTTTGCTAATCTTTGATCCTGCTTCCTTTGCCTTTTTTTCTGTCCCTCATCACATTCTTTCGATCCCACTTCCATTGAACTTCCAACCATCCATCATTCCCAATTGGTTCCCATATCAGCTGACATTGTAAATCCTACAAGATAATCCTCCTACATTACCCTCTGCCATTTGGAAGTATATATCTCCTTGTCTTCTTCAAATTAACTGCAGCTTTTTACATGATTATCTGCACTGTCTGCCTGTCCTGCCTCTCTTGCATTTCTTTTATATTCACTTGTGGGATGTGGGCATTGCTGCCAGGACCAGCTTTGATTGCCCATCTCTAGTTACCCTTGAGAAGGTGGTGGTGTGCTGCCTTCTTGAATGTTTGCAGTCCACAATGCTGTTAGGAAGGGGGTTCCAGGATTTGCCCAATAAAATTTCGTCTCAAAGTAATGATCCTCACTTTGTTCATTCCTACCCATTAAATCAGAGCTAGACCATCATCAGAATAGCTTCCAACCCTGCCTCCACACAATTGCAGCTGGGCTGGGCGCACTAACTACTAATTTTTGTTAACATGTACGATAGCGCTGCACAACTATCTTAAAGGGATCATGTATTGCAACAAATGAGCTACATATAATAAAGAAAATTTCAATAGAACATTTTATCTGAGTCCCTCAGATTCATCCTTGGCCCCTTCCTCTGTGTCACTCACAGTTCAGTTGGTAGCACTATTATGGCTCAGGACCCGTTCCTGAGACTTGAACACAAATGCTACGTTATCACTTCTGTGCTGCCCTGAAGGAGTGCCATATTGTTAAAAGCGAAGTCTCTCAGGTGATGCATCAAACTGAGGCCCTGCTACCTCTGCTATGCTTTTAATAACTGCAGCAGGGATATTTCCCAGGATTTTATTCAACATGTGTCCTTTAACCAACACAATGAAAACAGGTAATTGGGTGGCAAACACATGGCTGTTTCGAGGATTTGACTACAAAGGATTTGCATGCCATTTCCTAAATTATAGCTGTTAAACTTATAAACATGAAAAGTCTTCAAAGATAGCAAAGTACTTTGAGCCATCCAATTGGTCATGAAAGGCACTATGTAACCCTTTCCTTCTTCTCTTTAATTGTGATATCATCTGAATACCCATAGGTTAGCTTTCACTTCTGTTTCAAAATCAAGTTTCCAAGGCGTACTACTGCCATTGATTCTACGCCCTCCATAGCCACAAACTGGGCTGAAGCAGGTCAATCACAATTTCAATGCCCTATTTGACTCTACATTGGGTTTTGAACTCCATATCTTCCCCAGCACACAGGCCTCTTCCACCTCTACCTAACACACCTGCTGCTGAAAAGTTCTTTTATACCTTTCACACAGCCAGACTGGACTATTCCAATATACGCCTGATTAAACTCTCCTCTTCCATGCTCGGTAATCTTCAGTTTATCTAAACTTTACTGCCTGTCTGCTATGTTGCACCAAAACCCGTTGCTATTAACCATGTCTGAGCTATTTTGGTCTCTGATTCTTTGATTTCGGATGTTTAAAATTTTGTCTCATCTGTGTGTTTAAATCCCTTCAAGACCTTACCCCTTCCTGCAGACTTTTTACTCTACAAGAATTCTGCCCTTTCATTCTACATACACTCCTGCTCAGCTCTGTTGGTTGAAAGATAATTTTCTATTGTGGGTATCACCGGTTAGGACAGCATTTATTGCTCTTCCCTAATTGCCCAGAGAGCAGTTAAGAGTCAACTGTATGGCTGTGGATCTGGAATCAGCCCAGGCAAATGCAATGGTTTCCTTGCCTTAAGGGAGTTAGTGAACCAAATGGGCTTTTCCTGACATTTGGCAACCATTAGATTCTTAATTCCAGATTTTTATTGAAATCAAATTCCAGCATGTTATCAGGGTCCCCAGATTAATAGTCTAGCAATAATACTGTCAGGGCACCACTTTCTGGACATTGGAGAAAATTGCCTCACTCTTCTTCGAAATAATGTCATAGAATCTTTTATGTCCACCTGAGAGTCTATTCAGAGGCTTGGGCTAACAACTCATTCAAAAGAGAGCGATCTCTTGGTAATGTACTGACAGCTTCGACTTTCACTTTCAGGTCCTGGAGTGGGATTGGAACTCAGAACCATTTTACTTGAAGGGGAAAGAGCATCACTGATGGAACCACAGCACACAGTTAACCGCATCACTTATTACTATCACAAATCAGGCCAAAGCAAAATCAGAAAGCTTTCACAGTTGACGTGTCACTCGAGATCAGAACATTTTGTTTTATTCGTGGGCCAAGTGTTGATATCCATTCTCCAGTGGAAGGTTTGGTAAAGCAGTATGTAGTTGTGCAACACATTTTCATTAAGCTTTGCGACAGAAGATGATTCCAATTTCTGAAGAGAGAACTTGAAACAGCTTAAAATGTTGTTCCTCATAAATTGGGATCTGGATTCAAACACTTGCATTAACAGAGGGGGCACATGCCTCAGCTGGTAAGTATCTTTCCAAAAGTGAATTAAAGCTCAAATGGCCACAGTAAAGCTTCGCTCAAAATATCTGCACTAAGAGGCTAAAAGCATAAAAACACATGGCTATGCGTCCAGATAGATATGAAAGAAAAATAATAGGTAAGATTGATCTGGATTTTCTTTAAGTTCACTTGGACAGTTCCTGATTACAGGGGCCTTGCAATTGGCCATCAATAACTCCCAAATTAATGAACAGTCTTTAATTACCATTTACTGGCAGTTTGTCAAATTTCATTTCATAAATCGCTTGTACTGCACTTTTCCAAATTAACTCAGCTGAGAGTCATTCTCTGACTGCTATCAAAGCCAGCAATTAAGCATTTTACAGATTAATTTCTTGTCAAACACATGCCGATGAGTTTTATTCTCTCCTAGGACACTTCAATCTATTAACTGCAGCTTTAGGCACACACAATTAAGTCCAGTTCCTATGCTGAAGGCCTCCAAAGCGTGTCGCTGTGCACCAAAGCCACTCAGTCATAGAGTCACCATTTCCCAGGCGCCCCTCTTATGAACAGAAAAAATCAATTAGAAAGTAACCTGGCTAAGCTGATTCTTCACTTATTAATGAGTCCTCAAGTTTAACTGCTTACTGACCATTACCTGTCCTGCTGTGTGCTGGGTTAATGTTATTCAAACATATACTACAGCATACTTCATGTTCACTAAATGGTTACTGGTATTAAAATGAAAGTGCAGTAGTAATAAAAATCACAAATTGGACCATGTAGTAGAGGTCTTGTTCCTGGGAAGCGTAATAATATGCCATTAACATCAGCTGGATTGAATGAAGAGAGATATCATTTCATGAGATCTTATTCTTGTTCAGACATTAGTATTGATATGTTAGCTTTGTTGTGAATGATCAACCACAGCATGTCCTTCTTTAGGCAGAATATCAGTACTGCAACTGAATACATTAACCTAGTATTTTTTAGATATAAAGAAGCTAGCGAGTTTTGAGAAGATTTGTAGCTCAGGTTGAGTTTCTGGATGTGAGTTTGCACGCTGAACTGGAAGGTTAGTTTTCAGACGTTTCGTCACCATTCTAGGTAACATCATCAGTGAGCCCCCGATGAAGAGTTGGTGTTATGTCCCGCTTTCTATTTAACTGTTTATAGAAAGCGGGACATAACACCAGCGCTTCATCAGAGGCTCACTGATGATGTTACCTAGAATGGTGACGAAACGTCTGAAAACTAACCTTCCAGCTCAGCAAGCAAACTCACATCCAGAATATAAGGAAGCTAGTGCTCATAAATTATTGAGGTCAGTTGTTCTCTAACATGATTATCTGTGTTGCCAATTGATGGGTTTCACCAAAAATGTACTCAACTAATTATTGATGACACCAGTTAACTTGGACATTGCCTTCATTGCTAATAGTGAACTTGAAGACAACTGTCAACTTGGTTCGCTGGTAGCACACTTGACTCTTGGTCAGATGGCTTTAAGTATGTCTCTAGTGCATCGCTAAAAGTGTGCTGTCTTCTATCCTCTACCAACACCACACCCCTTCACCCCACTTCCCCTTGCTGCACAACTCCCCTCCTCCTTCCTTCTTAGGAAGGTTTAAAAACTAATGCTCGAAGAAGGATAAGATAGATGATTCAGTATCTTTTACCAACATCAACTGCTTGGCCAGCAATATCAATGCAGTTTACCTTTCATATATTTCAATGTTGTTTGTGGCCATTTCATACACCTACAATTCAAATGTGACTTGTTGGCTGTGATGCCTTTGATGGCATCCAAAAATTATGAAAGACACCAGATGATTACAAGTTTTGTTACCTACGTTTGTATGAGAAAATGAGACATTCATGATATATGGAATTGACAATAAAGAAATTGATATCCAGTATTTTAACCTATATTGAAACCATCAGCAAATGGCAGATCAAATTAGTTATTTTGTATTTTGCCACATTATCAATGCCCCCGCCTCTATAGTGCCCCACTTGTACTAACGTCTACTTAGCAATAGTGGAAGTAATCATCATTGATGGGACTTCCTGAGATTCCCAGTTCTAATGCCATTTTTAAAGTCCAGCTGGTGCCAATGCCAACCAGGAGCTCCCTAAATGGTTACTGGCATTAAAATGAAAGTGCAGGAGCTCCCTTTAGATTGTACGCACTGAGAGAAGAATGAAAAACAAATTGTTCTGAGGGCACGTAGGGGGCACTGTTGACATTTTACTGCAACTATGTATGTGCATTTGTAAAACTATTCATTTTTACCTATCTAATCAACAGTCATTGTAACTACAGCTTTCAGGTTAAAGATGCACAGGTCAGCCATCCTTAGCGTCATCCCATCTTAGCCTGTATAAGTGAGTGCTCCTATTCATCAGATGCTCAGTATAGCCAACATCCTCTCATTGTTCGTTGCAGGAACATCACAAACTGGTAGACCTCCAAGTAGGTGAAAATGTTAACTATTGTTCAACAACAACCAAAGTGAAAAATAAAGAAACAAAGTAAAGCTGAATTTGTTTCTGGGGACAGAGACCCCTTGCCTTTTGATCAGCAATAAATTTATAGTCAGTCAGTGATCACTGCAGCCAGCATACTTCTATTCAAACCAGATATCAATAAAATCCTGTCTGGCTTGTTGAGCTGCATCACACAATCATGTTGACAGTGATATTTGTCCAACTCAATGTCTTCATCATTCTCCTCCAAAGACTGCTGCCATTCTCACAGCTCGTCAGCATCCATTATATCCTCTTTCTTCCTGCTCTAGTTAGAACATAGAACATAGAACATAGAACATAGAACAGTACAGCACAGAACAGGCCCTTCAGCCCACAATGTTGTGCCGACCATTGATCCTCATGTATGCACCCTCAAATTTCTGTGACCATATACATGTCCAGCAGTCTCTTAAATGACCCCAATGACCTTGCTTCCACAACTGCTGCTGGCAACGCATTCCATGCTCTCACAACTCTCTGCGTAAAGAACCTGCCTCTGACATCCCCTCTATACTTTCCACCAACCAGCTTAAAACTATGACCCCTCGTGCTAGCCATTTCTGCCCTGGGAAATAGTCTCTGGCTATCAACTCTATATAGTCTCTGGCTATCAACTCTACAGAGCATAGCAAGGATGATGCAGCATGCACTGCCTGGACTGCACTGCAAGGTCCCCTTGACCACATTCCTCCTGATTGATCCAAGTATCAGAACTTCATCTTCAGCAGATCAATTGTTTGCCCTACAATGGTCCTGTTTGAGGAATGGGTAGCATTTTATCAATGCTCAGCCTCAGTCAGGACTAATTATAACCAATTAATGACATGGGCAAGATTATTTGCGATCAGGATTTGTGTCTCACACAGTGGACACCTCATGCATTGCACATGCAGAGTGGTATGATTACAGATGCATTTACTGCAAAAGTGTCTGATTAATCTGAGTTTCCCTTGAAGGACCTCAGATCACTTGCAAGTAAATATTGTCTTTCCTGTCTGAGTATGCAAGAAGACTATAGGAAATAGCAGCAGTAGGCTATTTGGCCCCTTGATCTGTTCAAGAGGATCATGATGATCTGACATTCCTTCAGCCTGCTTTGCTGACCTTTTTCCTTGATATAATCCTTGATTCACTGACTGATCAAAAATCTTTTGATCTCATCTTTAAACATACATTTATAAAAGACTCTGCCCCCAAGCTCTCTGCGGTAAAGATTTTCAAAGGGTGCTTATCAGCGTGTGGTCACAGCCGTTTTCTATTTCTATTGTGCATTTTCAATCTGTATGAGTATGGAAGAAAAGACAGGTTGCACTTTGCAGAGTGAGTTGAAGACTCAGCCTGATCTAATTGAATGGCGCAACAAACTCAATGGGCTGAATGGCCTATTTCTGCTCCTCCATATTTTGGATTTTGGTCTTTCATTCATATTCCAATAAGTCATAAACAGTTGTGAAGTTCTCTCAGCACTCAATGAAACAGTTTTTATCCAATCCTCTGGGATTTTGGTCTGGCCATCCTTTGACATAATACTGCCAAAGGCATTTTATTTCTAGTCCTTTGGCGTCCACTTTGGCTTGCTGGCTATCACACCAACTGGCCTCTGTCTAGAAGAAGAATATACATAACAACAGTCGGAATAGGCAATTTGGCTCCCTCAAACCTGCTCCAACATTCAACACAATCATGGCTGATCTGTCCAGGCGTCAACTCCTCTTTGTTGCCAACTCATCATATCCCTCAACTCTCAGTGTCTCAAAAATCTATTTTCCTTCTTCATTAAATACTCTTAGTGACCTCTCTTCCACAACTCTCTGTGGAAGAGAATTACAGACATTCACTACCCTCTGGGAGAAGAAATTATTTTGAATCTCAGTTTTAAATGACTGCCCTCTTATTCTATAACTATATCCAACATTTCAAAATGTTGCCATTTGAGGAAAGCTCTTCTTAACATCTATTCTGCCAAGCCCTCTCACAATCTGGTATGTTAAAATAAGATCACCTCTCATCCTTCAAACTTAAACAAATGAAGGCCTGTTTCACCATTTTTGATAATTCAACTCTTTCATCCAAGCAACCAGCCAAGTGAATCTCTTCTAAGCAATCTGCAATGCCAGTACATCCTTTCTTAAATATGGAAACCAACACTGCACGCGGTACTACAGATACAGCCTCACCAACATCCTACACAGTTGTAACAGGACTTCCCTATTTTTAATCTCCAACCTCCTCGCAAAAAAGGCCAAAATTCCATTTACTTGCTGAATTACTTGCTGCAACTGTGTACTGGCTTTTTGTATTTTATGCGCAAGAACTCCCAGTTTCCTCCATGCTCGATTTTTTTGGCGTCACTCGCCATTTGAATAATAGTTTACACTTTGATTTTTCCTAAATTAAATTCTATCTGTCAAGATTTTGCCCACTCACTCAACCTATCTATATCACCGTGCAGATTCCTTGTATCATCATCGCAACATGTCCTACCAACTATTTTTGTACCATAGTAAATTTAGATACAATACACTTGTCCAAGTCATTATTATAGTTAGTAAACAATTGAGAGACTTGTGCACTATCCTTTTCTGTTATACCTTATCAAATCCTTTCTGGAAATCTAAATATAGTTCATCTACTGTTTCCTCTTAATCAGTACAGCTTGTTATATCCTCAAAAGAATTCTAGCATATGTCAAACATAATTTTACTTCCACAAGACCACGTTGACTCTGTTTGATTACTTTTCTAAGTATCCTGCTATTTCTTCCTCAGTATTGAACTTTAGCATTTACCCAAAGTGAGATTTTTAGCTAACAGGCCTATATTTTCCTGCTTTCTGCCTACCTCCATTCTTGAATAATGTCAGCACTATTTCAATCTGGTGGAATCCTCCCAGAACCCAGCGAGTTCCAGGATATTTTGACCAATACCTCAACTAAATGTGCAGGCACTTTCTTTAAAACCCTTGGATGCAGGCCATCAGGTCCTGGTGACTTGCTTCTCGTCCCATTAGTTTGTCAACTACCTTATCTGTCATGATAAAGGCTGTTACAAGACTTTAACTCTCAGTAGCATCTTGCTTATCTGTTATGATTGGGATGCTTATACTGTTTTCCAAAATGAAGTCTGATGCAAATTTTTGGTTTAAATTATATGCCGTTTTCCTTCCCTGTTATTAATTCAATCCTGCAATAGTCCTAAACTTAGTTGAGCTATTCTCTTTCTTTTTATGTACCCATGGGCGAATATTCTTTCTGATTGTTTTAATATTCCTTGCAAATTTACTTTCATTAACATTTTCCCCTTATTTGTTAGTTTTTAATTCATCTGCTGCTGGTTCTGAATACAAATCACAGTCTTCTGGCCTAACACTGATTTTCACCACTTTGTACGCCTTAATCTTTGATTAGATACTCTCCTTTACTACTTTTGTTACAGGTGGTGGTTCATTTTTCTCATCAATTCCTTATTTTTTGACTGGAATAATTTTTGCCAAGCATTATGAAGCATATGCTTCAACTGCTGATTTATTGGCTTCTCCTTATTCTATTCTGCCAACTCACTTTAGACCATTCTTTCATCACATCTCTGTAATTGTCCTATTTAAGTTGAGGACATTGGCTTGAGATGTTTGTTGCTCTCCCTCAATCTGAGTTTGAAATTCTACCATATTGTGATCATGCGTTACCCCCGAGAGGATCCTTAGCTATGAACTCACTTATTCATCCTATCTTATTACACGATACTAGATTAAAATCATCCACGAAAATTGTAGTGCCTTCTTATGTGCATTCGTGATTCCCAAATTTATACTTTGTCCTAAAGTGAGGCAATGCCTCAGAGACCTTTAAACAATTCCCACCCATGACGTCTTCCCTTCGCTATACCTCACTGTCACCCAAAGTGAATCTGCGTCGCAATCAATTGCACTTATTTCATTCCTCACCTATACAATAATTTTTTAACCATCCTTTTTTTTGACAAAACTAGCCCATCTCCTTTCCATTTTTTCCCTTTTTTTTCAGAGTGTCAGGTACATTTGAATAATGAGCTCTTTGTATTGGACACCTGCAACCATATCTCCATAATAGATATCAACTTGTACTGTTTGTTTTCCTATTTGTGTTGCTAATTAATCTAACCTATAACAAATGCTACATACATTCAGGTAAAGAGCTTTAAGCTTTGACTTTTTAACCATTATTATTTATTCTAGTTGCATTTTCAGCTGCACTCTTCTACGTATATTTTTCTACATCTTCCCATCACTCTTTGATGTCAGTCAGCTCATTGCTAAACTACATTTCTCCTGTATGGGGATTTTTGATTTTTAAAAAAATTCTTTTCAATTTTACCCTCCACCCCACTATTTAGTTTATATCCCAATCTAATCCCAGTTATATAATTCACCAGGACTTTGGTCCCAGCATGGTTCAAATGAAGCCTATCCCAACAGAAGAGCTCCCTCTTTCCCCAGCACAACTGCCGGAGCCACATGAATCAAGGACCATTTCTCCCACGTCAATCTAAGTATTTATACTTTGAATCTTATTTACTCTTTTCCAATTTTCACATGATCAGATAGCAATCTGTGGATTATTACCTTTGTGGTTCAGCTTTTTAATTTATACTCCCTCAGTGGAACCTTTTTCCTACTCCTATTTGCATAATTGGTACTCACGTGGATTACAACAACAAGATCCTTCTGTTCTCGAAGTTCCTCTCCAACACACAGAAGAAATGTTCTGAATCTTGGCAGTAATTAGGCATCACAGGTTTTGGAATTTTCTGTCTTTGCTGTAGAGAACAGATTCAAGACCATAACTATGCTATACCCTCTTACGTTTCTCGTTTCTCCCTCCAATGATTCAATCTTCATACAGAAATTCCTCATCATACGTAGCAAGGCTGTTCATTATCACTTGAGTGTGCATCTGTCATTGTAAATTGCTTCTCCTGCTGTATCTTGTCTCATTAGCAAACCTCAGAAGGAATTCTTATATTCAGAGATAATGGGAACTGCAGATGCTGGAGAATCTGAGACAACAAAGTGTGGAGCTGGATGAACACATCAGGCCAAGCAGTATCTTAGGAGCACAAAAGCTGATATTTCGGGCCTGGACCCTTCATCGGACCCTTCTAATGAAGGGTCTAGGCCCAAAACATCAGCTTTTGTGCTCCCAGGATGCTGCTTGGCTGCTGTGTTCATCCAGCTCCATACTTAGTTGTCCAGGAATTCTTATATTGTTGAGTTTACAACAGACCAGTAAGCCATTAATTCGGTTTAACTTCGGAACACAAGGTTCAAAGACCCAGTTCAGAAGAACTAGGAGTTCAATGCCAAACACTGAAAAGTTTCTTCTCAAAGAAGAATTAACTTTTAGTTCATGGAACCAGGAATTATAATCGAAGTGTTTTACGTCGAAGTGTTGAGTCTCTAAGTCATCAGAGTTTTGATAGAAATCTTCAAGTTGTTGGAATTGAAAATGTTTATGCCATCAGAATTGTGAAAGATTCATGGTAACAGACTCAGATAAGAGTTGTATAATTGTCTCCACAGTCCAAGGATAAGTATCTGTTAGGAATCAGTTAAGGGAGAACTTAAAGTGTTGAGATAGGACTGAGATTTCCCTGGACTACGTGTAAAGAATACTGTTGTGAATCAATGTTGAAACTTCATCTTGCTCTTTGTGTTAAGATCTTCCTGACAGTCTTAGTTTTACGTTATTTTCCGTTGTTTATGAAATTTACATAGGTGACTGGGAAGCATGTGGATTGGATTGTTTATGAAATTTCATCTCAGGGCACCTTCAGTACATTGTATAAATTTTTGTATTATGAAAAGGTATTGTTGGGCACAGAAACATACATAAACACATTGGGAGTGGATAAACAGCCAAGGAACAGTCCAAAAATAAGTGGAATGTACGAAAAAATAGTGTTAGGTATCTTAGAAAACTATTATAAGATTTGTGTTGTATGACTGATTTCCCAAACCATCATGTTCACAAAGAGGTGCCTAATGAGTGAACACTTTGATACCTTCAGCTGCTTATTGAATGGAAATTATTGTTTTCTTAAGGGATTGATTATTTTATGAGTTCAGCTAAGTTTTCATGAGAGACTAGTTGAACACATTTGAATGTATTGACTCTTACATAATCAAACAGAGCATCTTATTACATCAGTGTTATTATGAATGGACACTGTTAACATGTTCTTGAGGTTTACCCTGGTGAGCTGGAAGGAGTAGGGAAGGGCAAAGAATGGACGGTAGGGGGTATGGTCTGGCATGATTTGGCTTAAGGACTAAAAAGATCCACATGGATGACCAAGGGCATAGGATGAAACATAGTAAATGGGAGATGCTGGATGGGCACACTTTGCTCAAGGGCCATAGAGGCCATGGAGATGTGAAAATGGGCACAGAATAGCAGGGGAATATGAGGGATCAGGAAGGACGGGCAAAGGACACACAGTAGGGAGCATGGGATACGGAAGAGTGTGGGAGTAGGGGAGACTGATCATGAGGAATGTTCTATGTTTTAATATTTTATTTTTAAACAGTGAGCAAAGTGCTGGAGTGTTGAAGTAGGCTTTTTGCCCAGCTCACCTTGGGAGCTGCCAGCACTTATGGTTTTGCTGCGTTGCTCAGCCCAACTCCCAACAGACTCTCCATCCCAGTTGGAAAATAGGAAGTATATGTAGCCATTTTTAAAGGTTGGGATGATGGAACACCTGACTCAGGAATGAAAATCAGGGCCGTAGCATTTTGGTTGGATGGAATTTGGTATTTTAAGAACTGACTTCTCCAACATTTTTTATTCTATTTATGTTCTACTTGCCCATTTTTCAATCTAAATCATCCAGTCAATATTATTTCTGCTGCCGTTATGTCCTCAGATGATTATTTGCTCTTCTTACTTAAAATACTTTCACTTCTGAAGTGCCTCAATGCTGTTTTCTTTCTCCTTGAAAGGCTTTTAAATGTGTTTTATAGGAATACTGTTTTATTTTCTAAAGGATCTGCACAGAGGCTGGTATTCTAACGCCAAGTTACCCTTTATTTACTTGTGCACAGCACAATGGCTGTGGCAAGCCAGCTCAGAGACAATTACCTCAACCGAGGAGATTCTAATCCCCTGGCTATATTCGTCAGAGTGGGCTTTCCAGGGCAATTATGCCGTGTAGCAATTGTGATTTTATGTGCTGCTGCATTGGGCGGTTTTCCCGCTCTTTTGAAGTTAACCACGAAATGGACTGCAGCGGTTCAAGAAGGCACCTCACCACCAACTTCTTCAGGGCAACTAAGCATTGAGCGCTGTCCCACACAACGACACTGACATCCCACAAATGAATCAAACAAAATGAGGATTCCTATCTTTTACTGCTTAATAAACAATTTCTGTCTTCTTTAATGCCTTTACTGAATACATCCTGCTGCCTATGCTCTTAAAGATGCATCTTGGATGCTCGATAGCCTTCCCGAAATGATTCAAACTGATTGCAACACTTAGTAATGCTTTTGCCTTGCAATTTTAATCAAGATTCCTGTTCAGCAACTTCCCTCATGAATTTTGTTTTTGAACCCTTCAAAAATTTTTTGGATTCAGTTATGGATCACCTGTTCACATTGCAGCCTCAATCGTCTTCTTAATTCCCTCTTTTTTAAGACTCTGTCTGCATAGGCCATTAAGCTGCCCCTTTATTATTTTAATTCTGACTTTGGGACATTCCCAGCGCTGTAACCTCAATTTAAATGACATCAATGTCCCTTGGTTTCCCTTACTGCAGCCACGCCTCCTGGTATCTGCCCCTATGTTGATGAAGCAGGATTTGAGCTGTAAGTACTTCTTATCAATTCTAGCTCTTGCAGCCTGTAACAGCGCAGTACGTTTGTTAATTTTACTCCAGATTTTTCCATGTCCATTTGCTCTTCAACTGAATGTCGACTTGGGATCACTTCTACAGAGCATCAGCATCTTACGCAACCTGTAATTGCCAAGTGTGGCCCTTTCACTGGTGTACCACCTTCCAGCTTGTATTTGCTCCTGTACTTATTTTATCAGTTTTTAAACATTTTTAGTGTTGGCTGTAGATTCTTTCCTGTTGAAACAAATTTCACTGCTGCCAGCTGCTTGATTGTCCAGCTCCTCTCTGACTGACTGTGTTTTCTGAGTTGCTTGTAAAACCTTAGCTTGAAATTACTCCACGGTTCACTGGAATTCATCTGCCCAGCTAAATTGAATTCCAGTAAACACTGCTGCCTACCATGGTGAAATAGTGTGCCTAAGTTATATCTTCAGACAACATTATAGGCACCATGCTGTGCAAGCTGGCTAGACTCTTGGTCAATTCAAGGCAGATTTTCAACCACTGGCCTCCTTTTAGTCTGGGATCTACAAGGGACACTTTGTCTAGTCTGGTGCTGGAAAACCACTTGGTAGTCAAACAAGTAACCATGTCGTTTATTGTATGTTAACAATATGGTACAAGTTACATTGTCACAATAGATATTCAGATGGTCAGTTCATTATTTCAGAAACTCAGAACTGTTCTGGTTTTCCCCACCTGACTCTAATGATATCACTTATTTGATCAAGTGAATCTTAATACAAGCTTCAGCGTTAATCTTTTGAAAACTGTTACCTTATACAACAGTAATTTAGGACTGGATGAGGATTTAAGTAGCCACTGAGCTGAGGTGGAATGTAGTTTTATTGGTGCACAGGATTGAAGGTTGAACAATGATGTTGTGGTTTACTGTCAAGACTAAGGGCCAAAGCTTTTTCTCATTTTTGATTTAGAACTGAGAGTTGGAGTTAAGAATTGAACTTTGAACATCAACTTGTTGTAAAAGAGAAGAGAATGAGATGTGTGTTTTCGATTGGAAACTAGCCTGGAGTGAAAATGCAACTTATTACTGATCTCGAGACTGTAGGTGAATTGGAACCTCTACTCAGGGCTTGCAGCTGTTGAATGTTGAATTGGTCAATCAAAGGAGACCCAATCGTGATTGCCTCCTGCCAAAACCAATGTGATTTAGTTTTTGAGACTTCAGGAGATCATGGTGCTGCTTGGTTTTGCTCTTTTTCTCTCTAATTTCACCCCAGTTATCAAATTGTTGAAGGTTCTAAGAAGAGAATTCCAGTCTTTAAGAAATAAGTATATGCTTCTAGAAGTCTGCTGAAACTGGTTGCATTAACCACTGACTTTGGAATTCAGGCAAGATACACAGTGCTATTTATCTGTGAGCAACCCATTATCCAAGGACTTATGAAAGTTTGGTATCAATCATTGGAAACTGTTTACTCAACTGGCAAATTACAATTTAAAATAAAATCTCTTAATTGTGTCTGCTTGTCAGTCTCTCTATGTGTGAGTGGCAGTTATGATCAAAGAAGTCTGGGCTTTAGATGTTGTTTATCTATATTCTTCTGACTTTACATATTAATAATACATTGTTAATTTTCATTTGTTATAAATGTGGTGTCCAAGATCTGTTGATCATAAAGTCTAGTTAGGAACATTTGGACAGTTTGGAGGTCACTGTGTTACAAACCCAGTGACAGTGAGGCTGACCCATGTACTTATTTTACCTGTTTGGACTCACCTCCTCGTTACTAATCTGTGTGTGTTTATGTGTTGTGTGACTGATTATTCATATTATTAGCAACTAATAAGCTCAGTCTTTGTTAACTCAAGAAACCCTGGTTAAATTTGGCTCCTTTTAAAACATAACTTCCCTTGCATCTGGGAGAAAGGTATGAAAAGGGAAGGGATCCTTTTTCAATTAGAATTGATATGACTAACCAAGGGTGCAGATAAATAAAGAAAGATTCTACTCCAAACCTCACCTCCCCACCCCCACAACCCAGGAACATAGAACATAGAATAGCACAGCTCAGTACAGGCCCTTTGGCCCACAATGTTGTGCTGACTTATTATCCTACCCTAAGATCAAACTATCCTGCATTCCCTACATTTTACTATCATCCACGTGCGTATCCAAGAGTCGCTTAAATGTCCCTAATGTACCACTGCTGGCAGTGCATTCCATGCACCCACCACTCTCTGTGTAAAGAACTGCCTCTGGCATCTCCCCTATACCTTCCTCCAATCACCTTATAATTATGTCCCGTCATAATAGTCATTTCCTCCCCGGAAGAAAGTCTTTGGCTATCCACTCTATCTATGCCTCTCATCATCTTCTAAACGTCAATCTAGTCACCTGTCATCGTTCTTCGCTCCAAGAAGAAAAGCCTTAGCTCCCTCAACATTTCCTCATAAGACCTGCCTTCCAGTCCAGGCAACATCCTGGTAAATCTCCTCTGTGCCCCCTTTAAAGCTTCCACATCCTTCCTATAATGTGTCGACTAGAACTGAACACAATATTCCAAGTGTGGTCTAACCAGGGTTTTATAGAGCTGCAGCATAACTTTGTGACTCTTAAATTCAATTCCCCTGCCAATGAAAGCCAACACACCATACTTCTTAACAACCTTACCAACTTGGGTAGCAACTTTGAGGGATCTATGGACATGGACCCCACGATCCCTCTTTTCCTCCACACTGCCAAGAATCTTGCCATTAACCCCGTATTCTGCATTCAAATTCGACCTTTGAAAATGAATCACTTCACAGTTTTCCAGGTTGCATTCCATCTGTTGCTTCTTTGCCCAGCTCTGCATCCTGACAATATCCTGTTGCAACCTACAACAGCCCCCCACACAATCTACAACTCCACCATCCTTCGTTTGATAATATTTAGAATTTTACCTGGAACCATAAGAAATTGAGAAGGCATGCTTGGGATCTGTTTCCAACAAGCGGTCGATACACAAGTTTAAAAGGTTAAGAATTGATTTAATTGGACAAATTACTTGTAGTAAAAGAACTGAGAACATGGTCTTAAAATGAGTCAGTTTATGTGTGAAAGGTGGAAGTATTTTTCACTGATACAATGTGGAGCTGGAGGAACACAGCAGGTCAGCCAGCATCAGAGGGACAGGAGAGTCGATGTTTTGGGCCTAGGGGTCTAGACCTGAAACATTGACTCTGCTGCTCCTCTGATACTGCCTGACCTGCCGTGTTCCTCCATCCCCACGCTGCATCGACTCTAACTCCTGCATCGGCATTACTTGTTATCTCCTATCTGCAAGTATTTTTGCCCATATATAATGTATTAGAAATCTGGAACTCTTTCCTCCAAATGGCTGCTGATGCTGGGCCCATTGAAATTTTTAAGATTGCAATTGATACTTTCTCGTTAGCTGTCGATATCAAGAGACAAGGAAAAAGAAAAAAAGTAAATGGATTTAAGCTACAAAGTCAGTCATGATCTAATGGAATGATGGTACATGCTTGAGGGGTTGAAAGCCCTTCCACTGCTCCTCAGTTCCTCTGTTCCTATCTTCAGTCGTAATATTTAATGAAGGGTATCGATGAAAAACGCAGCGGTATGTGTCAGAGTACCTGGATTTTGAAATTAAATTTGTATGAGGCTGTGCAGTTGATTCTATTCCCTGTGATCCCTCGAATCTTTTCCGATTACTCTCCCTGAATATGTCAAAGCAGCTAGGTGGGAAGTTAAAGCCCAGAAGTGCAAGGTGACACCAGTGTTGCTTGATGAGGAGGAGGTAAATGGATAAGTATTGATGCGGTCATACCAAAATGAGCTAACTGAAGGTGCAACATTGTTGGAAAATAAAACAAAGGAAAATATACAAATCTTCTCAAAACTCGCTAAAGGAAAATATGTTATTCTACAATTTAGAAACCTTGGGCTCCTCTTTTTACACCTAGGGTGAGGTGTTTAAATATTTTGAGCCCACAGAAGATCAGGTTAGTAATCTGCAGACTGGAAATAAATGTAAAGAAGAAGAATATAATGATTCATTAAAATGTTTAAAACAGGGCAAGTGATTCAAAATATAAATCTAAAAATAGAAATGAAGACTTGAAAAATAAGATAAATTAGATGAGAAGCGGAAACGATAAAATGGATGTAAAGACTGACAACAAAGGACTAGTAATATCAGAAAACCAGCAACCTTCTATGCTGTATACTTAATGTCCTCTCTCTATTTATTTCAGATCATCGGAGTGTCGAGTGTTGTGGTAAACTGCAATTTATTTTCCATCAACCATTAATTCAAACTGAATCAAAGGTTGATGTTACCACTGACAGCCAATGACATTTTAGTTAATTTTTAATGTTTGGAAATAGTTGAAATTTTGACCGAATTTGGTAAAGTCTGTGTTTGGCAGTTTACATTTACTTAATTGTGTGTGATAGATTTGATTCTGTTCTGCTGTTGTCAGATTTTCACTTGTAATTAATTAGCTGCACCCGGAACAATGACATTTTAATTAAAACTGAACTGGGGGGAAAAGAAAGAAAAAATAAGCTGAGACCTTTAGGAAAGGTTTCAAAGGAAGATGTGTGACAGACTTTGTGTTCAAAAACCAAGTGCTCTCCTGCCTTAAAGCAAGAATTGCAAAAGAATAGGAAGAATAAGTAAGGAGAGTGAGGAAGAAGTGACACAAGGTGGAATTAACCATGTGAGTTCTGGTTTTCCCTGGAGTGCTGCAGAATCAAAACAAATTTTCTTTTTGCCTGTAAACTCAATACCCTCCGGAAATCAAACATAGGCTAAGATATTCTTCTACACTGATCTGCCCAAATATCTTGTTACGTGGCTCGTTTTAAAATGTTTGAAATGTTGTCCTCATTTGAGGTGTCTTTTTTTAATTACAAGTTGTTATTTAAACACATTATCAGATTCTTTCACACTGTTTGTAATTCTACAACAAATGAAGGATCCTAGCTATTTCATGCCTGTTAAACTTTCAAAATTGAATGATACTTAACTTTCATAGGGCCCTCCCTCAGTAACAGCCGGAATAGATTTCCATTTGCAAATAATCCCACATCCACCTCTGAACATTCACAAAATTGCTTAAACTACGAAAATGTGCACTTGTATTCACTGGAGTGTTACAAAAATGTTGAATATATTTTCATAATACACTGACTTTGAAAGTCAGATTAATTTAATGTTTGGAAACATTATGCAGACGCTTGCCAATCAGTCGAAATTCAAACAGTAAATATAGTGTAGCTTTCTGTCGTGAATACGTGAGTTTGCTCATGGCAGTTTAAAATGAAATTTAGATGATGGGCTGTTGTTTCAAAGTGCTAATGGTTGCCCTGGGGTAACCAGTGGATTGTTCCTGAACAAGATAATGATTTATACTTTTGTGTTTGTGTGGTAACGTGCAAATAGTGTGAAGCTCCATGGCTCATAATATGTTAACTACTGCATGGTACTATATATAATTGAATGTTGTTTATATTTTTGAGTTGTAATGTTGTTAGGCACCAGCCATTTGACCAAGACCAACTTAAAATATATTTTACAGAAGTTAATAAGTAACTATTCTCTCTTTATGGAAGAACAGTGTACTGGTAATTTCCCAATACAGTTGGTGTTAATTGTCTACTAGGTTAGAAGGTACAAGGATTTTCAATTAAGCAATTAATTACAGAGTATTGGAATCTCAGATTCAGCCAGCCAGGGAAATATCATAAAATGAGACTTAAAATATATCAAGATGTTGTTTTAGTCAATTCCATGATCAAAAGGAATGCAAGGTGCAGGGATCACGGTGGTTGATATCAATCTGTACATGATCTTATTTAAAGTATAGTTTTTGCGAGTTAGTTTATAGATAGTTCTCAGATTTCCACGATGCATTGTATTGACATTATTTGCTGTATTCTTCAGTATCTCCAAGGTCCTTAATTAATAAATAAATACATTACTTCCCTTAATCTGCACCTGTTCCTGGTGTTTTTGTTGTATTCTGTTGCTTCCAGAGAAAGTGGAGTCATGTCTAATCCAACACTATGGTTACTCCATGAGTAGATTATAGCAAGAGGAATAATTGTTAATTTTACACAGTGTATGACTATCCTTGAATACATGAAAGTAAGTAGGCAGGTTTTAGATGTTCATACCTACATCTCACACATTTACATTGGTTCTCATACAGAAACCAATGAGAGCAAGAGTAGAGGAACGGCTTTATAAAAGCATGCTATACAAGACCCTCAAACAAAACCTCTGCCATTAACAAAGTTCCACATGAATCCAGACTTAATTCTATACTTTTATTTAATGATATTAAAGAACAAAAGTTTGGCAATATGTAAATCTTCAGTTTTGATAGTGGCTCATAGGACCATCTTTCAAACAGGGCAATAAGGAAGGAGGAAGTGTTGGTATCCTAAAAGACATTAAGGTGGACAAGTCCCCTGGTCCGGATGGGACCTATCCCAGGTTACTGAGGGAAGCGAGAGAGGAAATAGCCGGGGCCTTAACAGATATCTTTGCAGCATCCTTAGACATGGGTGAGTTCCTGGAGGACTGGAGACTTGCTAATGTTTTCCCCTTGTTTAAGAAGGGTAGCAAGGATAATCCATGTAATTATCGACCGGTGAGCCTGACGTCATTGTTTGGGAAGCAACTGGAGAAGATACTGAGGGATAGGATCTATTCCCATTTGGAAGAAAATGGGCTTACCAGTGATAGGCAACATGGTTTTGTACAGGGAAGGTCATGTCATACCAACTTAATAGAATTCTTTGAGGACGTGACAAAGTTGATTGATGAGGGAAAGGCTGTAGATGTCATATACATGGACTTCAGTAAGGTGTCTGATAAGGTTCCCCATGGCAGGCTGATGGAGAAAGTGAAGTCACGTGGGGTCCAGGGTGTGCTAGCTAGATGGATAAAAAAACTGGCTAGGCAACAGGAGACAGAGAGTAGTAGTAGAAGGGAGTTTCTCAAATTCGAGACCTGTGACTAGTGGTGTTCCACAGGGATCTGTGCTGGGACCACTGTTTATGATATACGTAAATGATTTGGAGGAAGGTGTAGGAGGTCTGATCAGCAAGTTTGCAGATGACACTAAGATTGGTGGAGTAGCAGATAGTGAAGGGGACTGTCAGAGATTACAGCAGAATATAGATAGACTGGAGAGTTGGGCAGATAAATGGCAGATGGAGTTCAATCCAGGCAAATGCGAGGTGATGCATTTTGGAAGATCTAATTCAAGGGTGAACTATACAGTGAATGGAAAAGTCCTAGGGAAAATTGATGAACAGAGAGATCTGGGTGTTCAGGTCCATTGCTCCCTGAAAGTGGCAACGCAGGTCAATAGGGTGGTCAAGAAGGCATACGACATGCTTTCCTTCATCAGACGGCATATTGGGTACAAGAGTTGGCAGGTCATGTTACAGTTATATAAGACTTTGGTTTGGCCACATTTAGAGTACTGTGTACAGTCTGGTCGCCACATTACCAAAA
Organism: Stegostoma tigrinum; assembly: GCF_030684315.1. Lineage (NCBI taxonomy): Eukaryota > Metazoa > Chordata > Chondrichthyes > Orectolobiformes > Stegostomatidae > Stegostoma > Stegostoma tigrinum. The sequence continues at coordinate 28,100,224 of NC_081375.1, forward strand.
GGATGTGGACACTTTGGAGATGGTGCAGAGGAGGTTTACCAGGATGTTGCCTGGTATGGAGGGTGCTAGCTATGAAGAGAGGTTGAGTAGATTAGGATTATTTTCATTAGAAAGACTGAGATTGAGGTCCTGATTGAGGTCTACAAAATCATGAGGGGTATAGACAAGGTGGATAGCAAGAAGCTTTTTTCCAGAGTGGGGGACTCAATTACTAGGGGTCACGAGTTCAAAGTGAGAGGAGGAAAGTTTAAGGGAGATATGCGTGGAAAGTTCTTTACACAGAGGGTGGTGGGTGCCTGGAACGCGTTGCCAGCGGAGGTGGTAGATGCAGACACGTTAACATCTTTTAAGATATATCTGGACAGGTATATGGATGGCCAGGGAGCAAATGGACAGAGACCCTTACAAAATAGATGACATATTTAGACAGAGGATCTTGATTGGCGCAGGCTTGGAGGGCCGAAGTGCCTGTTCCTGTTCTGTAATTTTCTTCGTTCTTTTCTTTGTTCAAAAAGAAAATGTTGTAGCAACACCAGATGGGAGTATGGGCCAATTATAGTTGTAATCCAGGGCTGGTAATCCAGAAAGCAGGATTAATAAAGATAACAAGGTGTAGAACTGGATGAACACAGCAGGCCAAGCAGCATCAGAGCAGCAGGAAAGCTGACGGGCCTGCTGTGTTCATCCAGCTCTATACCTTGTTATCTCAGATTCTCCGGTATCCGCAGTTTCTACTATCTCTGAAACAATTTTAACCCCAGCACAATGTTGTGCTGAACTTTTACTCTAAACCTAAAGTCTATCTAACCTCCACCACTACCTTTATACTATCATCCATATGCCTATCTCAGCCACTTAAATGCCCCTAATGAGGCTGACTCCACTACCCTCTCTGGCAATGCATTCCTTACCCCTACCGCTCTGAGTAAAGAACCTACCTCTGATGTCTCCCCGATATCTACCTCTTTTCACTTTAAAACTATGTCCCCTCATAAAAGCAACCTCCACCCTCGGAAAAAATCTTTGGCTGTCTACTCTATCTATACCTCTGATCATTTTGTACACCTCTATCAAGTCACCTCTCATCGTTTGGCATTCTAAAGAGAAAAGCCCTAGCTTTCTCAACCTTTCCTTGTAAGACTTTCCCTCCATTCCCAGCAACATGCTGGTAAATCTCCTCTGCACCTTTTCTAATGCTTCCACATCTTTCCTGCAATGAGGTGACCAGAACTGGACACAATACTTCAGATGTGGCTGAACCAGGCTTTTGTATAGCTGGAGCATAACTTCACGGCTCCTGAACTCAATCCCTCTATTTTAGTTAGTAAAAGGGTTCAACATTCCAAGTAGGAATTTAGACAAGATATCAATATTTAGAGTTGATAATGACCAAGTGATGCATCCCAAGGTTATTAAAGGAAGTGAGCCTGGAAATTGCAGAGACACTGACAATAATTGTTGAATCCACACAGGATTTGAGGGTGATGTTGGTGGACAGGCAAATTGCAAACCTCTTGCCCTCATTCAAAAACAGCCGTAGAGTTCAGCCGAGCAGTTACAGATCAGTCAGTTTAATTTCGGTACAGCTGGGGACATTTTCTGGAAGCAACTATTCAGAATTGGATGAACGGTCATGTTTCATTAGTCTGGGCCTAGAGTAAAAATGCAGGAGGTGATACTGAACAGAATACAGAGAAGTCCTCACTGGAGAGCTGGAGTATTGTGTACAGTGCTGGGCATCACACTTAAGAAAGGATGTGAACAGTTTGAGAATGCAGTAGATATCTGCAAGAATATTTCCAGGGATGAGAGATCTCAGTTATGAGGATAGATTAGACTATTTTCCATGAAGAAGAGAAGGTTAAAAGGGGATCTGCTGGAAGTTTTGAAATCGTGAGGAGTCTGGACAAATAGAGAGAAATCATTCTTGCTCATAACAACATTGTGCAAAAATGGGCATAGATTTAAAGTGTTTTGCAAAAGGGCCAAGTGTGACATGAGGAAACGCTTCTTCACACTCTGAGGCCCAGTTTGGAATGAACAACCTGGAAATGTAATAGAGGCAGGCTCAATTTAAGCTTACAAAAGACCATTAGATGATCACTTAAACAGAAACACTGCATGGAATCATGGAGAAAAGGCAGGAGATTGGCACCAAGTCAAAATGCCGGTGGAGGCATGAAAGGCTGTACAATCTCCTTCTGTATCATAACAATTCCATAATTCTGTGACAGGAGTTCACACCCTCCCATTGCTGTATTCAGTTAATTAAAAAACATACAGTGAAAGTAAAATGCTAGAATCCGAATTGTTGGAAAAGCCCATCTGCTTAATTGTTCTGTTCCTATCTAGGCTAGCCTATACACAAGTACAGGAACACAGCAATGTCAGTGGTTCGTAAATACTCTCTGAAGTTAGTTGTACCAAATTGCAAATAAAACATAAATGTGCAATAAGTGTAAGATCTGGTTGACGGTCCAATATTAACTGCAACACCAGATTTGGACATGATGAAGATGTACCCAGGCCAGTCAACTTTGTTAAGGCCTCCTCATTGACTTGTCCCAAAATTGAAATAGCTATCCTATAAACCAGACAAGCTTGAAGCAGTCTTCACTCTCCATTAACGAGTGGTAATGATCTACTGGTGAGATCACACTGTTTATATGGTGCTAGCTCCTGTGTGGGGGTGGCTGGATGGCTGGCTTGAAATGTAGAGTTAATGCCAACAGCGTGGGTCCAATTCTCACACCAATAAAGGGCTCTCCTTCGCAACTTCTCACCTCACTTGAGGATTGATAACCCTTAGGTTAAATATCCGTCAGTTGCCTCTTTCTAATAAAGGAGCAGCCATGTGGTCTGGTAGGGCTCTGGTGACTTAAACCGATCATCTTATCACTGCTGATTGAGAGGCTGAGTCCTGAAGTACATTGCCATTGTTCCAGTCTGTCAACTATGAAACAAACAATGAAGGGAAAAATCTACTTGACCATATCCTTGCAGAGTAATATGTTCATGGTAGTATTGATAGATGTAACTAGTATGTGGCCCTCTTGGAGATATAGAAGCAACAAAAAGTAGAAGATAGTAGCAGGAGGAGGCCATTCAGCCCTTTGACCCTGCTCTGCAGTTCATCACAAACATGGTTGGTTGTCCAACTCAATTGACTACTCCTGCTTCCTCCACATAACCTTTGAACCCATTCACCCCAAGAGCTATATCTAACCACATCTTGAATACGTTAAATGTTTTGGCATCATCTACTTCCTGTGGTGGTGAATTCCACAGGCTCACCACTCTTTAGATGAAGAAATGTCTCCTCATCTCCATCCTAAATAGTCTATCTTGAATCCTCAGACTGTGACCCATGTTCTGGACACACCCACCATTGGGAACATGCTCCCTGCATCTACCTTGTCTGGTCCTGTTAAAATTTTATAAGTCTCTTTGAGATGCCCCCTCATTCACCTGAACTCCAGTGAATACAATCCTAACCTAGTTACTGTCTCCTCTTACGTCAGTCCTGCCATCCCTGGAATCAACCTGGTAAACCTTCACCGCACTCCCTTGAGAGCAAAAGCATCCTTCCTCAGAAAAGGAGACCAAAACTTCACACAGTATTCCAGGTGTGGCCTCACCAAGGCCCTATATAACTGCCAGAACACATCCCTGCTCCTGCACTCAAAACCTCTCACAATGTAGGCCAAAAGAAGACCATTTGACTTTTTTACTGCCTGCTGCTCCTGCATGCTTACATTTAGTGACTGGTGCACAAGGACACCCAGGCCCCGTTACACACTCCTCTCTCCCAGTTTACAACCATTCAGGTAGTAATCTGACTTCTTGTTTTGGCTTCCAAAGTGAACAGCCTCACATTTGTCAAAATTATACTGCATCTGCCATTGTCTTGTCCACTCGCGCAAGCTGTCCAGATCGTGCTGAAGGATCTTTGCATCTTTGTCACAGTTCACCCTCCCATCCAACTTGGTATTAACTACAAACTTTGAGATGTTACATTTTGTTCCCTCATTCAAATCATGAATATATATTGTGAATAGCTGAGGTCCCAGCACCAATCCCTGTGGCACACCACTAATGCCAGCCAATCTGAAAAAGACCCATTAATTCCTACTGTTTGTTTCCTCTCTGACTACCTGTTTTCTATCCATGCATTTTAATCTCACACAAAAATCTCTTGTGTGGGACTTTATCAAAGACTTTCTGATAGTCCAAATAAACCACATCAACTAGCTCTCCCTTGTCAACTCAATTCTATCTTCATAGAATTCCAACAGATTTTTCAAGTATGATTGCCCCTTCATGAATCCATGCCACCTCTGTCTGATCCTGCCACTGCTTTCTAAATGCTCAGCTATAAATCCTTGATAATGGATTCAAAAATTTTCCCCACAACTGATGTTAGGCTTATTGGTCTACAATTCCCTGTTTTCTCTTGACCTCCATTTTTGAATATTGGTGTGACATTAGCAACACTTCAATCTGTAGGGACTGTTCCAGAGTCTTTAGAATACTGGAACACGACCAGCAATGCAGCCACAATTTCTTGAGCTACTTCTTTAAGTCTTCTGAGATGTAGACTATCAAGCCCTGTGGATTTACCCAACTTCATTCCCATCAATTTTCCCAGCACTATCTCTCTAATAATATTGATTACCCTCAGTTCTTCCCTCTCACTAAACCTTGCATTTTACAACATTTCTGGTATTTGATTTGTGTCCTCTTTTGTGAAGACAAACCCAAAGCATGTATTCAGTTGCTCAGCCTATGATACATTCCCATTTCCATCTACATTTGTCTTCACCAATCTCTTTCTCCTCACATACTTATAGAAACCCTTAGTGTCAGTGTTTATGTTCCTGCAAGCTTACTTTCTTACTGTGTTTTTTCCTTCTTAATCAATCCCTTCTTTGCTGAATTCTAAGCTACTCCCGATCCTCAGATTTATTATTTTTCTTGGCCAATCTGTATGTTTCTTCCTTGGATTAGATTCTATGTCTAATCTCCTTTATAAACCATGGATTAATTTTCATAGTTTCCTTTATTAAGATTCAGCACCCTAGTATCTGAATGAACTACCTCACTCTCCACCTTGATTAAAAAAAAATTCCGTCATACTATGGTTGCTCTTCCCCAAGGAGTCTCTCACAGTCAGATTGGCAATGATTCCCTTCTCATTACACAGTACCCAGTCTAATATGGCCTGCTCTCTTGTTGGTCCTTCCACATATTGGTCAAGAAACCATCCCGTTTCCACTGCAGGAATTCCTCCCTTACGGCATTGTGGCTAATTTGATTTACTCAATCTATGAGTGGATTAAAATCACCCGTGATTACTGATATTCCCTTATCACATGCATCTCTAATTTCCCATTTAATGCCATTCCTAACATCACCACTGCAGTTTGGGCGTCTATATATGACACCCACAAATGTTTTTGCCCCTTGGTATTTTTCAACGCTACCCATACAGACTCCACATTGTCAGACCTAATATCCTTTCTCATTATTGTGTTAATTTCTTCTTTAACCATCAATGCCACTCCACCATCTTTTCCTTTTTGCCTGTCTTTCCTACTACTGAATATCCTGGGACGTTCAGTTCCCATTCCTGGTCACCCAGCCATGTCTCCCTAATCCCAATTATATTGTACCCGTTTACATCTATCTGCATGATCAGTTAATCCCCACTTTATTGCAAATACTCTGCACAATAAGGCACAAAGCCTTCAAAGCTTTCAAGCTTTTAACAGTGTTTGTCTCCTCCTCACTTTTCTCAACAGCGGTGTTTGAATCTTGTCCTTGGTTTCTCTACCTATTATTTTTCTTATTCCCTTTTCTACCTTTTATGTCCCTGCTGCCTTCTTCTCTGACTCCTGACATAGGTTTCCACCCCCGGCACATTACTTTAGACCCTCCCCAACCGTTCTAGCAAACACTTCCTCTCGGACATCATTCCCAATCCTGCCCAGGTGTAACCCTCCTGTTTGTACAGGTCTTGCCTCCCCCAGGTCTCAGTGCCCCAGGAATCTGAAACCCTCCACCTCACACCACCTTTTCAGCCACATGTTCATCCAATATATCTTGTCATTTCTCCTCTGACTAACACATGGCACTGGCAGTAATCCTGAGATCAATACACTTGAGGTCTGATTTCTTAACTTTCTTCCGAGCTCCCTGTTTTTAGGACTTGCTCAGCTTTTAGGACAGCATCCCCTTTTTTAAAAACCTATGTTGTTTGTAGAGATGCGTACCATGACCACTGGCAGTTCGCCCTCTTCCTCCAGAATGTCCTGTAGCCGCTCTGCGACATCCTTCACCCTAGCACCAGGGAGGAAACGTACTATCCTGGAGTCTCCTTTGCATTCACAGGAACGGCTGTCTATTCCGCTTACAATTGAGTTCCCTTTAACTATTACCCTGGCACACTTTATTCCCCTCCGCAGCAGAGCCAACCATAGTGCAATGGTTTTGGCTACTGCTGCTTTCCCTTAGAGAGGTCATTCCTCTCAACAGTATGCAAAATAGTGTACCTGTTTTTTTCAGGGGAATGGCCACAGGAGATTCTTGCACTGTTGGCCTATCCCTCCTGCTTTGTTTGGTGGTCACCCATTCCCTTCCTACCTGCAGAGTCTGAGCCTGCAGTGTGACAAAAGCATTTGCAACAACATTTCCTGGGACAAGCTAAGCATGTTGATTCATATTGGCTTCCTCTTGAAGTCCCTATTGTCACAGAAGCTAGTTTTCAGCCCTTTCAGGTGACTCCACATGATACGAAGAAACATCTGAGTAAATTAGACACAGCAAAGCTACGATCACAATACATCTTGGCTGTAATGTTTCCCAGAACTAGCTTTGAAAGTTTCAGTTTAACTTTAACACACATTTATTTGTGAAAATGGAAACTTTCCAAGTATGGCCTGTCATAAAAAACTGGACAAATATAATCCAGCCAATTATGAGCCAATCAGAACTCCTATTCACAAATAAACAACCCAATGATCTTCATCTTGAATTCTGTCGGGATCTTTTGGCTCAATACATTGCAGCCTTGATCCAAGAGCTGACAGAAGAGCTGAACTCCCATGGAGAGGTGAGACTAACTGCCTTTAACATCAAGATAGCAGTTGACCCTTTGTGATATCAAGGAGTACTATGTTTGTTTAAAAATGCTGAGTGTATTTTCACTACACTGATTGTGACTTTGAGTAGGTGATCTTCTTTGGGATAATGAGAAATGAGAAATAAAGGCTCATCTTCCCAGTGACACCCACATCTGATGACTGAACAAATAAAATGTTTTAACAAAAACAAATTGCTGGAGGAAGTCAGCAGATCTGGCAGCATCTGTGGAGAGAAAGCAGAATTAACATTTTGAGGTTAATGACCCTTCTTCAGAACTGATATTAGGTGGGAAGAGTGGTATTTATGTTGATGATAAGGGTGGGTAAAGTGCGGGAAATGGAGTGAGTGGATAGGTGGAGGCAGAGCCAAGAGGGAGAGCAAGACAGTTAGGCAAACAAATGAATTGTTGGTCGTAAGCAGAGAAGGAGAAAGGTTGATAGTGGGGACTATGAGAAAGTGAAAATGGGTTGGCTGTGCTGAAAGCATGACATGATAGGGTCTGGACTGCGGGGGTGGATAATAAAATATTTCTTCAATCAACAGAAACTATAAAAACCTATAATCAATTCTGCCAATGAGGTCTAAAGACAGAAGGTAATAGAACCTAAGTACATGCTGACTTTTGAGTTAACTAGGGTGAAATTCATAAAATGATTGCTGATTCCTACTTCCAAGGTGACAATGGATTAGCAATTTAATCACTTGTCACTTTCTTGCTGAGTAACACTTGTACGAGGCTCTAATCCAGACATCCGCCAGTTTAGAGAATTTAGAAAATCAAAAGCAATTACAAAAAATAGATCATTAATACAAAGCAAATTAATTCAGAGTTTCTGTATTTTAAGGCATTTTTCTCAAAGCTATGAAGTAACATCTTCAGTTTCTAAATTCTATCTTCATAATCACTGTTCTAATGCAGCCCTGTGGAAGCTTCTGCAGGCGCTGCTGCGTATTTTAGCATTTTCAGACATCAAAGATCCATTGCTCATCTTATGAATAGACACAGTACAATCGTCAGGACTTTGGTGCTGATCATGGCTCTGCTGTTTCATTAACAGCTCTCCTAGATCCACGACTTATCCAATTATCATACTTTTTTTAAAGAATTACTTTGGGCTGTCTTTAACTCAACTTCAAAGGAAAATGCCAAGATGACATCTCAGAATCCAAATTTAGCTATTACTAAATGGTAAAACATCTGTTTAGGAAACAAAGGCTAAATCTTCCAACACTAGTAATACAGCCAGATTGTCACCCCAATCCTTTTTACTCATGTGGGCCAGACAACTGTATCATTGAGTTTCAATTTAAGGTGTTCTGAAGGGAAGAGCCAGACATCGCTCTAAATCGCTTTAAAACTGACCCGCAATCACTCACACTTACCTCCCCCAATTTCTTATAGTAACACCCCCCCCATTACTCACAACTGGCACCCATAGAACATCCAACCACTCCCAGCACCCTACTCCTCTTGCCCAAGCTGACCCTTCCAATAACCGCTGGTCTTCCCCTTGACACTCAAACCCCCAACATCTGAGACCTTCCATACCCAACCATATCCCTGGTATCCATGGCACCTCTGACACCTGGCCAACTTAACTCTTTCACCCACCTACCAAAATATTGCCTTTGCCCACCTGCTGCATTGGCTTCCTGGTACCCTACAATCTCACCGTCTTATCTTAACCACTTAGCTTCTCTCTCTGTCCAAGTGCCCCTGGGCTCCTTAAAAACAGAAATACAGCAGTTGCAGCTATATATTTTAAAAAAAGGCAGTAGCTTGGCCTCAAGCAGTGATACTGCTCTTTACTGGAAGGCTTCCTCAATAATAATGCTCTGTATTTCTCAAGAGGCACAAATTGCAATTTCAGACCAGAAAGGCAGAGCTTTGGTTCTCATATGTAAAAAGATGTGGTGTAACAATCTGACTGTATTACCACTCTTGGAAGATTTGGTCATTATCTCCTAAGCAGATATTTTACCAGTTAGTGATGGCTAAGTTTGGATTTTGAGATCAGTAATATCCTCTTGGTGCTTTCCTTGGAAGCTGGATTAGAGAGAGCCCAAAGTAATTCTAAAATATATCTTTTCAATTACTGTCAGTAGGAAAGCATTTATTCTTTCAATTACTCTTGATCTGAAATTAAATCCCAGAGCTTAAATGACATTGCTTGGACATTGAAACAAGCTCTTTAGAAGACAGAAACATTTCATCTCTTCCATCTGGGCTGAATTGGAACATAATCTTGAGTAAAGCAAGGATTGTGCTCTGATACTATATCTTTTTTACAGAATCAGTTAATACAGAATAAAGACTTACACTCATATGTAGAATTTAAATATGCACCACAGGCTGATTTTAAGAGTTCATAGTCTACACTCCTGAATGTTTGAACTATAACAATCATTTCTTCTTTTGTAGATTTTTGATCCCAATAGGATCACTTATTTGCTTTGGGTTTGAACTAACATTCCTTTGATTTTTGTATTTTAACCTACTCCCTTCATTGCCTTTAATCTCAGAATTCCACTGAGTGTTTATAAATTACTAAAGAAGCAATTTTTTCTCTCTTTCAACTATTGGTTCAGTTTCAATGAGGTGCCTGCAGCACAGTTTATTTATTAAATAGAATTTTAAAAATGTGAATAGCTTATTTATGAATGATACTTACACTGAAGATTTCAGTCTCACTTGAATGCTCATTTGAAATGGGCAGTACATTAAGGGTGGTTTAAGACACACCCCAAGTATTGAAGACAACACAAATATGAAACAAATGCAAGTGATACTAATGACATTTTTAATTATAAACCACTATATCATTGAGTTTCAATTTAAGATGTGCTGAAGGGAAGAACCAGACCTCCATCTTAAAGCTTTAACAAAAGTATGAGTTGATTAAGCAAGTTTTGGTTTTCAGTCTGTAGAAAAATGTAGCAAAAAACATCAAAAAAGCTAGAGTTGATAACATATGCCTCAGAGTTAGAAGAGTCTTTTTTGCTTTATGTGGACAATGTCTATTTTTCAGACATTTGGATTTTTTCTTTTCTGTTATTTTTTTCAATCTTGCTTGTTTCTACATTTATATTCATATCTCTACAGGCAAATTCGAAAGATTGCTTCTGGACAACTAGGCCTTAGTAAAGAGAGAAGAATGAATGACCAAGCTACTTGTCCAAATTAAAAATGGAAAATGCTCAACAGATCTGCCAGTGTCTACATAAAGGGTAACAGAGTTACCGTTTTGAGCCCAGTGATCCTTTGTCAGAACTGAAATCAGCTGGGAATAGTTGGTATTAATTCTGATGATGGGAAGAGTGGAGAAAGTGATGGGAAAGGAGTGAGTTGAATAGATGGAGACAGTTTCCAGAGAAAGAGAGAAAAAAAAGCAAATCAGACAAAGAGATTAATGATAGTAAGGCAGAGAGGGGTTAAATGCTGAATGGGTACTAACGAGAAATGTGAATGGTTAAAAATGAGTTGGCTGTGTTGGGAGTAACCTATATAGAACAGGACTTGTGTGTGGGTATCAAACATGGAGGAATGTGTTCAAGCCCTGAAATTGTTAAACTCAATGTTGAGTCCTCAGTTACCTTGGCAGTAGGTGAGGTGTTGTTCCTCCAGCTGGCATTGAGCTTTACTGGGGCACTGCAGCAGGGCCGAGACAGAAAAGTAACAATGGGAGCACAGTGGTGTGTTGAAGTGCCAGGCAGCTCAGGAAGCTCAGAGTCAATTTTCCAGACAGGGCAGAGCTGTTACACAAAGCAGTCACCCAGTCTGCATTTCATCTCCTTGATGAAAGGGACACCACAGTGTGAACAGCGAATACAGTGGACTATATTGACTGAAGTACAGATGAATTGCTGCTTCACCTAAAAGGTGCTTTTGGAGCCTTGGATATTGAGGAACAGGCAGCTAAATAGGGAAGTGTTGCACTTTCTGTGATGGCACGGGAAGGTGCTGTAGGAGTGCTGGAAGTGGAAGACCACTTGTTCATCTTAGTTAAGAAGGGAACATCACCAAGATACCCAAAGAATATTCAGGTCTTCATCTAATACAATTGTGGAATCTTTAATATCTACCTGATCAGGAAGCCTCAACTGAATGTGTCACTTGAAAGACGACAACTCCAAAAATACAACATGTTCTCAATGATTGCACTTGCTGACACTAAGGAGTGCACGCATTAGCACTGATACCTCCCAAAAACACTGGATCAAGTGACCAGGAGCAATTAGTAATAAAAGTTTAACGCAAGTATATATTGAGTTAAAAAAAGTGCTAAACAAATTAGACCTATCCTTTCAATTTATAAAAAATTGCTTAATATTGTGCGCATGCACTATCTCCAATCATCAATGTTCCATCGGCACCAGCAAACATATCTTTAGTTTTAAGGTTGATGCACAGGAAGTGTAAGGACTGCTAGCTGGATCAAATATAAGATACAAGTTTAATGTATTTCCTGAAATAATTGCATTCTCAGTTCATTTTAACTTCACTGCAATATAAACACACAGAATACACCACAGACCTTTTAGCAGACTTTAATCATGTTTACCTGAACTTGAAATGAACTTATCTTTGAAAACTTGAAAGTAATCAAAACCAAATAATGAAGATTGCAGTGAAATGACACTGGAGAATCCTGTTCAAGTATAGCTGTCTCCAATAGTTCTGTAATAAGATTTAAAGTTTCAAATGTTTACTCTTAACACTGTTTTGGGATTGCAAAACAGGATATTCATAATGAACACATGCATTAGGTCTGTGTAAAGGCCACCCTATAACTTGCCAATCTCTAAGTCTCCACATGTATTAAAAACGAAATTAAACAATGAAAGAATTGCAGATGCTGCAAATCAGGGATAAAAACACAGTTGCTGGAAAAGCTCAGCAAATCTGGCAGCATCTGTGAAAGAAAAACAGTTAAGAGTTTTGGGTCCGGTGACCCTTCCTCAGAACTGCAGTTCTGAGGAAGGGTCACCAGACCCGAAATGCTAAATGTGTTTTTTTTCCCACAGGTATGTTTGAATACAAGGGAAAATCAGAGACTGGAAATTGCAGTGTGAGAAACTCCATTGTAAGACAGCCACTGGAAGAGCTCAGTAAGTTGATCCATTCTCTTGAAGAGTACAGATCTCCTTCCATTTCAGTGTGTAAGAGAAGAAATTCTGGGCAAAACCTGACACAAAGTTTACAACAGAAACCTGAAGACACCTTCTGAACTTACAATAAAAATGTGCAGTGCGAGATCTCATGCACGAAGCTGTCTCACAATCCTGAGTCTTGCCACTTTGTTGTTGCCTGAAGCTGAGCTTAAGAAGGGCACTGGCAAGTGCAGAGTTCTCCCTTTGCAGTTGGAGTGTAATTCACAGCTAGCAGCATCCTATGGGCATTATTGGCTACACTTTGCAGAGGCAGCTGTCAGAGTCAGACTGACAGTGCAGGGTAACAGTTGCTATTTACTAAAAATTTCTGAAGAGTCCTCTCAATCTTTACGGTGGTGTGAGCGCTCTGCTTGAAGGCTGGTCTTTGACTCATTGCCTGCTGATCCTTCATTCTGAACCATTTTCATGTCAGTGGTGGTTTGCCACTGTCTTCTGCTCTCAACGAAAGGGTATAAAAGCATTTCTCAAATCTACTTCAACTGGACTGGAAATTGGGTTCTTCTAAATCACACACTAGCCATCCAACCAATGGAACTGGCCAGTCTTTATCTTCCATAATGTTTGCAGTATTCAGCTCTATTGACAGCCACTCAGATAATGAAGCAGCCCATGCAGTAAGAGCTCGATAGCACCCAGGCTTGGGTTGTTGTACCATGTCACGTTTGCATGACATTAATGCTAGGCACAGAGCAAGTCGAACATCCTCTCCTTAACATTCAATATCATTTTCACTGTTGAATCCTAAGGGATGTGGCAGGGAGGAATAAGTGATCAGAACTCAATTGGGCTAACCATACGCAAGGCATGGTTTCTCGAGCAAGTTGGAGGCTGGGCACTCTATACACTTCAGAAAGCCCTCTGCACCACTTATAATGTACACTCCTATATTTTATGAGATAGTACAGTTGCAATAACACTCTCAAAGCTCAACATCACACTGAGCAGACCAATCCGATTGATATAGATTCCACCACTAATCTTAATATGTAACTTGCCAACTTCCCTCCACTTCCCCCCACCCCTATACAGCCATATTATTGTGTTTGCCGTGCTCTTATTAACAGGTTACCTGGCTTCAACTCATCACTGTTTCCATTGCAGAATTTCCTAAAATGCCAATATCCACTACATGGAACAACTAAGACCCAATAGGGCGTGGGAATATTATCATTTTTTTTTGCCCTTCAAGTCATGCATCTTCCAGGCTATTGTCAAAATATTGATTTTTATTTGTGGCCACAGGTTTAAGTCTTAGAGCTCTCTACCTAAGAGCTTTTCAGGAATACATTCGTAACATGGAATGCAGCAAATACAAAATATTTTCAAAGGCAACTAGGGGTTAGCAATACATAAAGGCTTGCCAGTGAACTCCATATTATAAGAATAAATAACTTAAATTATGTACACTCATTTTCTGGAAACTCCTGTTTGTTTCCCTCTTCTGTATGGTTACCTCAAGTGATTCTTGTTTTCAAGTTTTATGTTACCATTGGGAAGCAGTCAGGAACTTATATGACATTCAGCCTTCATTTTCACAGTCTTTCCCTTCTGTTCTGCATTATGGACAACTGGGAAGTTGCACTGAATTTAAATAATGACTGCTATTCTCATATTAAGCCCAGGGCTGTGAGGTAGTGTTTGGCTTCCTTCTTCCTGTTTTTATTCCTGTCCCTTGCAAGGATAGATTAAGGCTGCAAAGCCTGATTTTCAGATTACTTTCTTTGAAAGAAAACCACAGCAAAGAAAAAACCTTTAAGATGAACTCAAAGACAAGGCTAATAAAGAACACATCCAAAATGTAGTGAAATTGCTTTGCTATTCTATCCACATGTATATACACTGAATAAATTTAAAGAATGGGTTACAAATTACAGATTTTGGCAAATCCAGTAGTCTCAAATATCAGTTCACATGAATGACTACATAGAAAACAGATCTATTATTCCCGAATATGCGTTTCAGACTTTCAAGCTTCTTCACCATTCAATATGATCATGGCTGATCATCCAAACTGGAACTCTGTTCCTTTTGTACTTTCCAAACCCTTTGCTCCCTTTAGCCCTAAGAATTATGTCTAAAACTGCTGCGTGAAATCATTCAATGTTTTGGCCTCAACTGTTTTCTGTGGCTGAGAATTCCATCAGCTCATCATTCTCTGGATAAAGAAGTTTCTTCTCATTTCAGTCTTAAATGGCCTAACTTATATCCTTAGCCTGTGACTCCTCATTCTGGGCTTCACAGTCATCGGGATCATCTTTACCATGTTTATCCTGTCTAGTCCCATTAGAATTTTGTAAGTTTCTATGAAATTCCTCCTCATTCTTCAAAGCTCCAGTGAATATACTCCTATCTAATCAGTCTTTCTTCATACCTTAGTCCTGGAATCCCAAGAATCAGTCTGGTAAATCTTTGCTGCACTTCCTCCATAGCCAGAACGTCCTTCCTCAGATAAGGAGACCAAAACTAAACAGAATGCTCCAGGTGTGGTCTTATCAAGGTCCTGTATAATTGCAGCAAAATATTCCTCAAAAAGTACTCAAACACTTTCATTATGAAGATGGACATACCACCTGTCTTCTTTACCACCTGCACCCTTACTTTCAGTGACTGTTCTAGAAGGAAACACAGGTCTCATTGGACCTCCTGCTTCCCAATCTATCACCATTCAGAAAATAATCTGCCTTCCTGTTTTACTACCTAAGTGGGTAACCTCACTTTTATCCTCATTATTCTTCATCTGCCATGCATTTTCCCATTCCCTCAACTTGTCCAATTCATACTGAAGCATCTGCATCCTCCTCAAAGTTTGCCCTCCCATGTGGAGGTCAGTATCTAATGATTCCTTGGTGAGCTGAGCTCATTAGTTTTCCTTCATGCAGGCAAAATGTATGCATTCTCCACCAAGCCATTACATCTTGAAGACAGGGATGGGAGAGTCTGAGGCAGCTAGCCAACTCAGCCTCAATTCCTACTTTCCCTCTGGAGGTCAAATATTAAGCAAACTAGAATCCCAGAATTGAATGCTTAAGCAATTTCAGCAATCTCTAGTCAAATGACAAGGACAGGCCATCGCAGTGAGCAATTGGAAAGTCATTATAGATAGATTCATCCAGCGCAGATAAAGCCCTTTGGTCCATCAATCTGCACTGACATAACTCCCAGTTTCCTGCACTTGTCCCACATCCTTGAATGTTATCACAGTTGAAATGCTCATCCAAATATTTTTTAAAGGTTGTAAGGTTTCCGGCCTCCACTGCCTTTCCAGACAGCACATTCAAGATTCCCACCACCCACTGAGTGACGTTTTCTCCCATATCCACTCCGAATCTCCTGCCTCCTTACTCTAAAACTTTGACCTCTCAACTGAAGGGAACAGCTGCTCTGTATCCATTCTGTCTGTACCCTTCATAATCTTATACAACTGAATCATGTCCTCCTCAGTCTTCTCTGCTGTAAATAAAACATCTAAGCCTATCTAGTTTCTCCTTATATTTCAATTTCTCCATCCCAGGCAACATCCTGGTGAACTTCCTTTGTACCCTCTCTAGCATGATCACATCCTTCTGTAGTGAGGCAACCAGAATTGCACACAGTTCTCCAGTTGTGGCCTGACCAATGTTCTGTACAACTCCAACATTACCTTCTTGCTATTATATTCTATACCATGACTGATGGAAGCAGTTGACAGTGTAGCTGTAACTCCCCTATCTGAGCCTACATTGTGATATGACAAGGTAACTTTGAAGAAATTAGTGACCATTTAATGGAGTGCATCTTGATGTTTTCCTTTGTCCTGAGCTGGCTGGGAGCTTGGCTGCTCATCTGAGTCCTTTGTGTCAGCTTTACCTGGAATGTCTGTACAATACAGGGGGGTTCAGAAGCATCTAAAAATGCAAACAAGTGATTAACCTTGGCCATTTTATGAGTTGAGCAATGTTGTCCATTTTTAAAAGTGACAGAATTTAGGCACAAAAAATATAGAAGCAAATACCATTTTCTTTGGTTTGTATCATCATGCTCCCTGACCATGGCTTTTTAAAAAATGTTAACAGTAGAGAATGTGCTTGTATCCTCAGTTGTTGATGCATACAAAAAAATCATATTATAGATTAATAGAAAGTTAACTAACAAACTCACAAATCTTCCAGTTAAACATTTCTGACATGGAGATTATGAGAAGGGCATCTATTTTCGAGGAACACCAGCACCCCATCTTCTGCCAGGTACTTTACAGCCTTCAGGACCCAACACTGACTTCAGTAATTTCAGAATGTGAACACACTCTTTCATGTCCATTACCTTTCCTTACACCCCTAAGTATTATTTTATATAGGTTGTTCCCAGCACAGCCAACCCATTTTCAACCAGTTACACTTAACATTAGTGCCTTATCCAACATTTACCAGCCCTTCAGCTTGTCGTGAGTTATCCCTTTGTTTGTCCAGACCTTTTTCTTTCTCTCCTCCTCTCCTGTCGATAATATTTCCATTTACTCAATTCACTCTGCACTGTGCTCCCACCCCATCATCAGCATAAATACCACAATTTTCTTCACTGGAAGTCAAATTTTAACTCAGTTTTTTGGTCTATGGGTGGTACAAGACCTCCTGAGCTTTTTCAGCAATTTCTGATTTTTGTTTCAGATTTCCAGCATCTTTTTATTTGATATCTATTAGTATAAGTTTATTCAATCATCTTGGTAGTGGGTTTTAGTAACAAGCTGCAGGTCCGAGGTTTTCTGAATCTCTGATTAGGTTTCTCAAGGATGGCGCAGTAACTCAGTGGTTAATACTGCTGCCTCACAGCGCCAGAGACCCGGGTTTGATTGTATCAGAGATAATGGGAACTGCAGATGCTGGAGAATCCAAGATAACAAAGTGTGAAGCTGGATGAACACAGCAGGCCAAGCAGCATCTCAGGAGCACAAAAGCTGCTGAAGGGTCCAAGCCCGAAATGTCAGCTTTTGTGCTCCTGAGATGCTGCTTGGCCTGCTGTGTTCATCCGGCTTCACACTTTGTTACCTGGGTTTGATCCCAGCTTTGGGTGACTGTCTATGAGAAGTTTGCCTGTTTACCCTGTGGCTGCATAGGTTTTCTGCCAGGTGCTCCAGCTTCCTCCCACAGTCGAATTGATGTGCAGGTTAGGTAGATTGGCCATGGAAAATGTGGGTGTGGGGCTAGGTCTGGGTGGGATGCTTTTCACAGGGTCAGTGTAGACTTGATGGGCTGAATGGCTTCTTTCTGCACTGCACGGATTCTATGAGATAGAAACAACTGAGTTCTGCAAAATCTGTTGTTTAAAATACATACTTAAACATTTCAATTTGATATCCTTTTTGATGTCACTCTGAATACATTCATTGCCACTTTTAAAAAGTTTTAATTGTACTACACCTGACTAACAAGTGTTTCAAAACAAGCTGACAGAATGATCCCTGTCATGTTGGTTACCATTTTTCTCCTTATTATTGAATCGCTTGTTGCTGTAGATTCCCCCCTCCCCTGCCTGTGCTTATTTGGCTAGAAAAATGGAATTTTCCACAACAGTGAGTATATGAGAGATCTGGGCCTTTATTGCTGTCATCAGGAGAAACAAGAAATACTATGAAAATGACTCACCAGGATGCTGCCTACAAAAACTAGTCAACTCCGTATTTTCACTAATTCTAAAAATTCCTTTTGTGGTCTGCAGAATTTATGAAAGAAGGTTATCTTTGGCAAGCTATGTAATAAATGCTGCCTAGAAACCAAAAGTAGAGATGACATTTTTCTGTACTTTAATAATTAACTGCGATGTGGCGTAATTACGGTCTGGTCTCAGTAACACAGAAGTTACACAACAAATCACTTGTCTGGCATTACTGGGTTTGTTTATGAGATCAAGTGCACAGGTATAAAAAGTTTTTTAAAAAAAAAGCGATGCCAAAATTCTGGCAGAAAACATGAGAAGTACTATGGAAAAGAACAGAAGGCAATTTGCAATGGGCCTCTGATACTCTGGATCTTTCCAGTTAGTCTTTTATGTGGTCAAACTTTCAGCTGCCCTTTCACAAAGCAAGTTTTTTTTTTCAAGACTGCAGGCAGAGTCATGGGGTAAGGATCTCTGTCAGCCTAGAAGTTCTATCATTTGGCTTGTCAACAATCTCCATATCCCTGGGTCCAAGCACATCAAAGATTGAGACATGCCAACATCTAGATGGACGGAAGTGAGCTTATAGGGATCATGCCAGGTATATCACCCTAACCATGAAGACAGAGGTTGTAGTATTCAAGTGTTCTGTGCTTGATTACATGACCTTGCTTACAATTGATACTTTGATTAATTGGTTAAGCCTGGATGTGGAGTTGGAGGAAAGTAAACGCACTCCAGAAAGAGCTGGAAATTAGAGCTAAAAGGTGGAGTAGATAAATTGCAAACAAAGCATGTCTATAGATAGAAATTCATGTCACCTGAAATGGAAAAAGTGTGTTTTTTTTTGGTTTATCATTCCTCATGCAGAAGATACAAAGGAGGATTTGGCTTGTATCAGAGGCAATCTCATGCCACCAATGATATGTCAGTGACACATTTTCCAGTTGACTGGAACTGGCAAGAGTCAAAGATGTGCATGTATTTCAGCTCATGCATACTTTTCACATGCACGTTAGGTACCCTCTCACTAAGTGTGGGAGCCCCGGCCCCTCTAATTGACTTCTGCTTTAATCCAGGCAGAGTTCACTTGGCAGTAATTATAGTTTGCATTGTTAAAGCAATAAATATGCACATATTTATTGAGAATTATAAATTCTGCTTTGTATACCATAATGTTCTCATCTTTATATAGGAACATGTTGTCTTCACATAGTACCACATGAGATTGAGCAGGAATATAAAAATGCTGGAGAGACCCTTGACTAAAATCCATCTAATCTCAGCTAGACCAAGCAGGCGAAATGTGGAGGCAGCCATTTGACAGAGCTTGTGCCAATCAGCCCCATCTCTGGGATTTCACACCAGAAATGCCAATGGTTGTTGAATAAAGCCACCAGATCTGCATGAATATACTCAACCTAGACCAAAAAGACAGGATGTCAATGAATTTTGGATCATTTCCACGACAACACAATATGTTGTTGACATTCAGTGTCACCATGACACTTGAGTGGGGAAACTTGAAATTTAAACCTCCCCGCCCTCTTCACGAAAGTAATTAACAATAAGATGATGAATTACTTCCCAGAAGCCCCACATTATCAGGCAATAAGGTCTTCTGCTTCACAGAGCTACACTTCTTTTCTGACACATCTTCCTTTACAAGTGCAAAGGATGAAATGTCTGTCTTGGGTCGCCTCTGAATGAATCTTTCTGCCTTTACCAATGTGGTGTATGGTAGGTATCTGGCATGCAATAAACTCATGTATTCCACTCACCATATTGGATGTTTGATATGTTTATTATTTAGAAACAGATGTAGAAATATTGAATTGCTAGGTCATAAACTCCTATGTAACTTATGTACAAAATCAGGAATATATTGCAGAAAGCTTCCAATTTACTCATTAAAATTTACCAATTCTTGTCAGAAAAGAATCCACCACATATTTTTCCTCGGAGAGTTCCTATTTGTCGGAAGCCTGGGGTTCAGGATTCTAACCAATGCCCTATCTATCATGCACAGCTTTACGTCCATTCAGCCAACATGTTCCTAATATGTTCTACACCTGTTTAAAATCATCTCCAACCCGCAAACCCATTCTTTGAAATCTATTCCCAATGTCTTTCTGCTGTCCAATCCTCTTGAGACCTATTGCCAGTTTAGATCTGGTTTACAATGCCACATAGTACACTTATAACATACTTGGCAAGTACAAGCTAGAGAAAACACAGTGTGGAGCTGGAGGAACACAACAGGTCAGGTAGCATCAGTGGAGCAGGAAAGCTGATATTTCCAGCTGGGGCCCAGTACAAGCAAACATGTTTCTTAACCAATACTGTAGCAGTGAATATTTCTATAATTCCATGAGCCATTAAAAAATGGTTCAACTTATAATATGTTGAAGGTATATGGACTGACCAGAAAAGGACATGTATTTTGGGTAGAAGAACTAAATGGATTTATTAACAAATAATATTACACAGATGGAACAGAACAGTAGATCAAAACTGATTTGTTCTTTGAGTTCAACGTAATACATTTGTTCTCATTCCCTCACGGGGCAGGAGTGTCTTTGACTGCGCCAGCATTTATTGTCTGTCCCTAGTTGTCCTTGGGAAGGACATGGTGAGCTGCCTTCTTGAACCATGCGCTGTATGTGAACCTACAATGCTGTTAAAGGAGGAGTTCAGGATTTTGATCCAGTGGCATTGATGGAACAATGATACATTTCCAGGGCTTTATCCTGCTAGATAGAACTGGGTGTTGGTTTGGAACGTGCTGGCTAAAGTTGTTTGGTGAAATTCTGCAGCTGAGGTGCTTGGAGTACTTCTATGAAAATGTTCTAACTGAAAGTAGAAGCTGTACCTGGGTTCTGCACACCACTCAGTTCTTGCTCATTGCAATAACATTGAGTAAATGATCAAGGTGGTGAACTGTAGCAATTTCTTACAGACCTCATACGTAGTACTAGGTTCTTGTAGATTTTGGCTACAGTTCTGTCAATAATAAATTGAACACAGACTGAATGTGGCCCATGCACTGTGTTGACCTGCTGGGCAAATATGTTGATTGTATCCCAATTGTGCAACTTATCTTGTTGAAGCATGTTACTGACATTGCTGACAAGTAACTCTCAATTCAACGGCAAAACTTGAGCTGAGGAGTGGCCTTGGAGCTCAGGCGTCAGTAGCTCACGGGATGCCTGGGACAACAATAGCATAATAAAGTTTTTCTAGTAACCTTTTGGGAGAGACTTAAGAGGCTGAGGAGGAGGACTACAGTGATGGTGCAGCTTCGGGTCATAGAACATAGAACATAGAACAGTACAGCACAGAACAGGCCCTTCAGCCCACGATGTTGTGCCGACCATTGATCCTCATGTATGCACCCTCAAATTTCTGTGACCATATGCATGTCCAGCAGTCTCTTAAATGTCCCCAGTGACCTCGCTTCCACAACTGCTGCTGGCAACGCATTCCATGCTCTCTCAACTCTCTGTGTAAAGAACCCGCCTCTGACATCCCCTCTATACTTTCCTCCAACCAGCTTAAAACTATGACCCCTCGTGTTAGCCATTTCTGCCCTGGGAAATAGTCGCTCGCTATCAACTCTATCTATGCTTCTCATTATCTTGTACACCTCAATTAGGTCCCCTCTCCTCCTCCTTTTCTCCAATGAAAAAAGTCCGAGCTCAGTCAACCTCTCTTCATAAGATAAGCCCTCCAGTCCAGGCAGCATCCTGGCAAACCTCCTCTGAACCGTCTCCAAAGCATCCACATCTTTCCTATAACAGGGCGACCAGAACTGGACGCAGTATTCCAAGTGCGGTCTAACCAAAGTTTTATAGAGCTGCAACAAGATCTCATGACTCTTAAACTCAATCCCCCTGCTAATGAAAGCCAAAACACGACATGCTTTCTTAACAACCCTGTCCTCTTGGGTGGCCATTTTAAGGGATCTACGTATCTGCACACCAAGATCCCTCTGTTCCTCCACACTGCCAAGAATCCTATCCTTAATCCTGTACTCAGCTTTCAAATTCGACCTTCCAAAATGCATCACCTCGCATTTATCCAGGTTGAACTCCATCTGCCACCTCTCAGCCCATCTCTGCATCCTGTCAATGTCCCGCTGCAGCCTACAACAGCCCTCTATACTGTCAACGACCCCTCCGACCTTTGTGTCGTCTGCAAACTTGCTGACCCATCCTTCAATCCCCTCATCCAAGTCATTAATAAAAATTACAAACAGTAGAGGCGCAAGGACAGAGCCCTGTGGAACACCACTCACCACTGACTTCCAGGCAGAATATTTTCCTTCTACTACCACTCGCTGTCTTCTGTTGGCCAGCCAATTCTGTATCCAGACAGTTAAGTTCCCCTGCATCCCATTCCTCCTGACCTTCTGAATGAGCCTACCGTGGGGAACCTTATCAAATGCCTTGCTGTATATGCTGTATATGAAGTCCATATACACCACATCCACAGCGCGACCCTCATCAACTTTTCTAGTCATATCCTCAAAGAACTCTAAGGTTTGTGAGGCATGACCTGCCCCTCACAAAGCTGTGTTGACTGCATTTAATCAAGCCATGCTCTTCCAGATGGTCATAAATCCTGTCCCTCAGAATCCTTTCTAACACCTTGCAGACGACAGATGTGAGACTTACTGGTCTGTAATTGCCAGAGATTTCCCTATTTCCTTTCTTGAAGAGAGGAATTACATTTGCCTCTCTCCAGTCCTCAGGTACGACTCCAGTGGAGAGTGAGGATGCAAAGATCTTCGCAAGTGGCGAAGCAATTGCATTTCTCATTTCCCAAAGCAGCTGAGGACAAATCTGGTCTTTTGAAGAAAAGTTGGAAATTGATGGCCCTCACAGGTAATTCTTGTCAAGAAAGTGTGAATCTTTTAGGTATTCATTAGGGTTGGATTCTTGGTGATGGGAACACTGTTGACACACCCAAGGGAGCCCCTGAATTTTGGTGTTTCTGGCAGCCTAGGAATTTCCTGCACTAGGCCTTGTGCAGGATCCCATCGTGTTGATGTGGTACACTGCCCTCGGGTAAGTTGACATAAGGCTGGTGCCAAGTGCATATGTCTATTAACACAGGGAGTCAGCCATTGGCTATTAGAGCTTAAAGACAGGAACTGAGCAATAGATTGGGTTTTACATTTAAATGCATTTCTACCAGGTAAAAAGGTGGAGAGTAGGCAGCATTCAGGGTGAGGAACATCTGATGCCTAATTGAAACAGTGCAACACAGAAAGTCTGTGTAAGAAAAATACAGCAACATAGCTGAATGAAAAAGTTTAAAATATAGGAAAACAGAATATTTAGTTTCTCAGGCTATTATCAGTTGTAGATTCATATGCACGGAAACACACCCTTTGACTCAACCCATCCATGCCAGACATATCAATCTGACTTAATTCCATTTGCCAGCACTTGGCCGATATCCCTCTAAACCCTTCCTATACAAGAACTCCATCCAGATACTTTTTAAACAACATAATTGTACCCACTTCCTTTGGCAGCTCGTTCCAAACACGCACCACCCTCTGGTCGTGGTGGGGTGGACTGCCAACAAAGCTTTATCTCCCCAGGAGCCACCCCGCACCTACCTAGAGGATAGAGATATTGCTCCATGAGTGATCCCCAAAGCCATCTCCAGAAGAAGGATCCCAGACAGTTACTCTCCCTGAGAACTATCTGAAGAACCGACTACGGCAAGTTAGAATGGCCAGCTATTTCAAAATCGTGTTTATCCCCAGCAGTGAGCTTATTTTCTTGAGACCCCAAAGTTTCCTACCTAGCTAATGGGGGGTGGAAGTGGAAAGTTGGGTGGTGACAGTGCAGGGAATCCCCAGGTTAGGAAGTCTGGTTAAAGTGTCTTTGATTAAAATCCTGTTGTTTAGCTTCTATTAGTATTTGACCTGTATTTAATTTAGTAGTGTATTTAAGTACTGTCCTTCGAATAACTGGAAGTGGCAATTTCACTGTTTCTTATTTGCCTTTTATCTCTTGTAATGTATTCACCTTTGTATTATTTTCCTGCCTAATACATTTGCCTTTTTATTTCTTGTGATATACTCACCTTTGCATTTAATAAATGCAGAGATTCTTTGCCCTGAAACCCCTGTCTACTGCCTTCTTCATTTCACATTCTGAAACTAAGCCCAGCATCAGAACCAGGGATCAGGGGCTGATCTGAACTACCCAAAAATCAGCAGTTTTACTGATCATAACAAGGATCCCTACACTTCCTATTCTTCCTGTGTCATCTGTAGCCAGGGGCATTAAAAACCAAAAGGACTGCGGATGCTGTAAATCAGGAACAAAAACAAAGTCGCTGGAAAAGCTCAGCAGGTCTGGCAGCATCTATGAAGGAGAAAACAGAGTTAACATTTCAGGTCCAGTGACCCTTCCTCAGGAAGACACGAAACATTAACTCTGGATTTTCCTTTACAGTCGCTGCAGGACCTGCTGAGCTTTTCCAGCGATTTTGTTTTTGTTGTGTGAGTGCTAACAAGGGCTGGTGTGTGGGGTGGGGGGCTTGGGACATGGGAGAGTTTAGGCCCTAAAATTATTGAACATTAAGCTGCCAGTCTCGTCCACCTCCAAGTCACGTTTCTGTAATAACTATGAAATCTCAGTCTCGTGTTCCCAACCATGCCCTAAGATCGCCTTACCTGTCAGATCCCTTGCATTGAAATAAATGCAGTTTGAAACTATTGGGATTGTTGAAGAACTACCTGGCTTGGTAATGCCTTTGCCAGATGGAAATCTATCTTAACCGTCTAGCTGAGATGCCATTCCAGATCCACAACAATGCGGTTGACTCTGAGCAGCCCTCTGAAATGATCTAACAAGACACTCAGCTGCATTCATAATGTGAGGTCACCTCTACCTGCTCAAGGACAATTTGATTGAGTTAATATTCTGAGCCATGCGGTTTTATTTCAAAGTAAAGTATTTTCAAATCAATAAAATATAAGTCTGAGCCAAATAATGTCTGTTTAAAACCAATTGAGCAGCTGGAGTGAGCTGCTCCACATCATGCCCCACCCAAAAATCAAAAAATAAAAAATCAAGCTGCATTCTCTGAGACTGCGCTGGTTCTGTATATTACACATTGTCCCTGTGTAACTTTGTCAATAGCTCTCCCGTGCCCACGCACGTTAATGTATGTCAAGAAAATCCTGAAATCTGGCGAAAGGGTTCAATTTGTTTGAATATTGCATCAATGAAGTATTTTATTGCTTAATTAATCATAAATGCCAGTCAACATAGCTATGCCAATTACGTACAGAAATGTTTGATTATATTTCCGATCTATATTTATTTCTTCACTTCACAGTTAAATGCAAACACATGCTAAACAGCGAGATAGATCTTATGAATGTTTCAAAGCCTATTGTATTTTTCATGAGATTTCCATGTCCTTTGAGGGACTGAACCAGAAGCACTAATCATCAATCTCATTAAAGCTTACATGCAGTGAAGCACCTTAAGCTTGAGCTCTCAGGCAGCTCCTGTCTGTTCCCTGCTCACCGTCTTTCGACAACTTTATTTCTGTGGGGCAGGAGCAGTGGTACAGAAGTTTGCCTAACGGTGGGAATGGTAATAAAGACAGACTATGCTATTGTGAGACTTTTCATCATGCTGACATCATGCCAATAGTTCTCAGCAAGCAATTAACTCTTTTTCTCTGGAATTGTCAACAGATCATATTTGACAGTTTTGACCTCTGACTGACCCCAGTTGCTGTCCAATTGTTCAATTACATTTAGAAACCTGTCATCCAAAGCGCCAGATCTGTAGCTGGCTACATGCATCTTTCCTGTATAGGGTCTTCAATGCCTTGATAAATCTGAACTATACAAATGACAGTTGTGTCTTTATCTGCAGACATATTTCAGCTCAGAACTTTCGAAGCACAGGCAAAAATATGTAGGTATATTCTCTACCTTTCCATCTTCCTGCAGCTAACGTACTGCTCCTGATAACCCGCATGCCAGAAGCAATGTCACTGGAACGATGTAATGACTTGCTTCCATGACACTGATGAGTACAGATCAGGCAAGTCTCATGTCCTGAGCTGGAATTTGTCAGTAGGTGGGCAAACAGATTGCAGTGAAAATAAAAGATTTAGTTTGAAGATGAATACATGGACGCAGTCCAAGAAGATAAAACACAACAAAGCAATTCTTATGGCTGAGCACCACAGTGTTGATGATTATAAAATGTTATTCATTTGTATTGTCAAAGCATCATTGCAAGGTTTGGTGTTGTGCTCATGGACTCCCAGCAAACAGATTGCCACAGCTTTAAAGGTCTGTGTAATTTGGCACTGGTGAATTGAGAAAAAGAATGCTGAAGAAATAAAGTATCCACAAGCAAAAAGCATCATGGTGGTTCTGTGGTTAGCACTGCTGCATCACAGCACTAGTGACCTGTGTTCGATTTCACCATTGGCTGACCATCTGTATGGAATTTGCACATTTTCCCTGTGCTTGTACTCGTTTCTTCCGGTTGTCTCCCACAGTTCAAAGACGAGCAAGTTAGCTGGATTGGCTATGTTAAGTTGTGCAGGTTAGGTTGGTTAGTCATGGGAAGTGCAGGGTGAGAGGGATAGGGTGGGTCTGAGAGGGATGCTGCTTAGAGGGTTGGGGTGCACTTAATGGGCTGGCTTGCTTCCATACAAGAGGGATATTTTGAAAATGCTCGACAATCTGCACAGCGGGGATGTAGAAAGCTGTGAAGAGGTGTGACAGCTCATTCCCAACATGGGGCACACTTCTGTCTTAAACAAATTGTTCACTTCTTTTGCCCTCAAAGAACCGTGATCTCAACTGCAACTTTTTGAAAATTCCTGTTGAATAACACACGCTAACCAAACATTGCTCTTAATTTCCCGTGCTTTGGAATGCAACATGTACTGAGCAAAACCGGCAAAAATTTGAATATAGCATTTGGTGGGTGAAATTCTTTAATTGATTGTGCTTATAGTAATTCACTTTTGGCAAGGCTTCTATTCACAGACAAAGAAAGAGACCATGTTTTTGTTGGACATGCATAAAAGAATACACATTACACAGTTCACTTTCTTTTCATAGATCCTTACCTAGACCTGCACCAAATTCGACAAAACATTTGTGAACTTTTACATGGTATTTTCAGTAAGGAGCATGCAAGTAAAATAGGCTGGAGAAAAGCCGAGAGATGGAGGTTACTTTTTCACTCTGCAAATTAACATTCAATGGACCTGAATACAACTCCTGAAGTTGTGTGTGACAGACCTACCTGAGATGATCCTTCCCAGTTCAAGAAGCGCCTGTTCCCTGATCAGCACTTCTTCAGGATCGGGGATTCACCATGTAGAGAGATAGGCCACAAACCCACAACCCCTCCTTTGTGAGACAATCCCTTATGCCATCTTTCTTTTTAATCCAGCTCATGGGCTCAGCCTGATCTGTCAGTCTTAGTTTAGCTGATCACTAAATCTTTCTCTCAATAAAAAATTATGCCTTAAAAGGACCAATGCATTCATAGTTCAATCTCATTTCGTAAAGGAAAAATATACCTTCTTAGATGGAATAGTTCTTAGAGTGTGGTACAAAGTATGTCAACATCTGCCAATAATATGAAATAAATTATTCCCACCTTCTCTTCCATGGACTGGACAGGTGAAGTTAAATAAATCTTGGGATGAGAGGTTCTCGAGGCTGAGATCTGTTAAGGTTGATTATATTATTTTTAGGAGGCTCAGCTTAGTGTGTATTAGGCACTAAACTATAGCAATGTAAACTACATATAAATGTCAAATTCCTGTCATGAATACACAAGTTTCACACTGTCAACCCACTTCAGGGGCACAATTGCTAACCATTACAACAGGTAATCTGGCAATATTTGGTACCAAATTATTGAAATGTTCATTTTCCAGCATGGTCACATTTCCCCTTCATAGATCTAACAGAAATAAATACATGATATATCATAAATGTTAATGTGTGTACATTGCCATTTATTGTTTTCTGCTTTCATTTAATTGCCTATTTAATCAAGACTACTTTGCAGTGGTTTGATTAATAAGAGAAAACACTGTTGATAAACTTTAAGAGTAAACCAGTGGTTACACCACTGGAAAAACAACGTGTAAGTTGTCAGCTCAAATTCCCCCACAGGCAGGTTGTAACAATTGAAATTAATGGATTGTTAGTTTTGAATTGGCACAAGACACCAACTTTAATTGCTGCTCAATTGTTACAAATTCTAACTCATTCATTACTGTTCTTTGGGGAAAGAGGATCTGCTGTCCCTAATTCTTTGGTCTACATGGGATTCCAGTATACTACAATATTTTTAAAAAGTTTTTTCACAAAGTATGGTACCATCAACTGGGCCAGTGCTTGCTCCCCATCTTCAATTAGAACTACAATTATAATTATAATTAGGATTAGAATTAACTTTATTTTCACATGTACTCATAGGAGAGGAGTGAAAAGTTTACAAGTCGTCACTTACGGTGACATCTCCGGTACCTAGATTTAGATTCTTAAGTATAAATTCTTTGGAAATGAAAATTAGAAATTAAAGAAATAAGGCGGTCAGAATAACAGTCCTTCCAACCTAATCCCTGCCAGCACGTAGTGTCTAGTCTGCGCTGGGCTTCACCTTGAGGCCGTTGATGCTGAGTCGAAAAATAATTACCCTTGAAAAAGTGGTGATAAGCTATCTGCTTGAACAAATGCAATCGAAGTTGTTAGAGTCCAATTCAGTGCCACATATCTTTCAGTTTTGTGTATTTAATGTGGGTAAAACTAACAAATGTGTGATGTATAAACACTTATGCTTTGAAAAACATTAAATTGCATGATTCTTTAAGGCTAGATGCTGTGATGTAACTTTAAGAACAAAACTGTGTTCTAGGCAGGAAGGATCTAGGACACTTGATGTTCCAGCACATCATTTCCTAGATATGAATTATGGATCAATGTTAGAATGGATGCAGACTGATTGGCTCAAGGTAAATGGTCTGAGCCTCTAACTTTTTTGAGAATAACTGGAGACATGCTCCCTGTTGGTCAAGAATTGTAAATATTGATTTGAAGCCATTAGTTCTAAGGGCAAGGCTGCACAGAGTCAGTTTGAAATATTGTGAAGTTGCCTTTAAAGGTGCATTTGTTAGAGCTGTAATGGCACAATGGTAGTGTCCCTTTCTTTGAACCAGCAGGCCTGGATTCAAACCCTCCCTTAGGATGTGATGGCCACAGAAGTGTGGTATAATTCGCTTAATCAGACTGAATTTAAACAAATGTGTATGGAGGTACAGACACATTGAGGCTGTTGCATTAGCTAGTCGGAGGATCATATTTTTCCCGATATCATTAGCCAGTACAGTTAGAAATGATTGGGAGAATATGTGCAAAAGGGGGCCCTTGCCAAGAGAAGGAATGAATTCTTCTCTTAATTCTTCCATACAATGTCTGTATCTAAATTGCCAAACTCTAATTATCCTTGAGATGGCAGTAATCAGCTGCCATCTTGAAATGCTGCAATCCCATTGGTGTGGAGATACCAATAATGCCAAAATGGAGGGAGTTCTTGGACTTAGACCCAACAATGGTGAAGGAATGGTAATATTATTCTACTTCAGGACAATGGGTGGCTTGGAGGTGAACTTTCAGATGGTGTTCCAGTTGTATCAGCTGCTCTTATTCTTCTAGGTGGTTAGAGCCACTGTTGGAAAATGCTATCCAAAAGTCTTAATGACTGATATCAAAATATAAGAAAGCAAGTAACATTTGGCCCATTAAAATCAACAAACTGCATGTATGTAATGATTTTAGTATAGTAAAATTTCACAGATGCTTTCTAAAACAATTTGAAAGCAAGCTACATAAGGAGGTATTAGCATAGATGACTAAAAGCAGGGCCTTAAATGATAATTTAAAGGCAGAGAGAGAGAGGTCAAGAAACACACAGGTAAAGGGGAAGAATTTCTGAGCCTCAGGCCCAGGCAGCTAAATTTATTGCCGCCAGTGATGGAGTGACTAAAATTGGCAATGTGGATAATGGCAAAGTTGTAGACACATTACAATTGTGGGAGGTTACAAGGCCTGCAGGGGTTATAGGGCTGGCATGGGGTTATAGAACTACAAGTGTGTAGGGCTGGATGGGGTTATGTGGAGAGGAAAGATCATTGTGATACTTGAAAACAAGGATGAGAATTTCAAAATCAAGGCGTTGTCAGTCCTAGGGTCAACGGAGACCAGTGAGTACATTTCTATTGGGAAACACAGATGGAATTTATTCAGCTTGAGGTGAATCAAGCAATATGTCTGAAGGAGCATTATAGTTCCCAACAATTTCTGATCCTTTGAAGCAAAAAAAACACCACTGAGCCAGAGTTTTAAAAACTCCTGACATTAATCCTCATGAAATAATAAATTCCATAAAAAACACCTTAAAAATGTAACCTCTACTGACCACACAAAAAGAATCACATTTATTGAGAAACCTTCAACTTCCCATTGGAATATATGTCAGTTAGGTTTGCAGGACTTGACACAACAGACAGGATGAGAATTTAGTCAGGAGTCCTGCTCTCAGCCAACAGCTTCACGATGAACAAAAACTCTAAAATAGAAGCTCAACTTGGAAGCTGAGTTCATTATTTCAGTTGGTAGCTTTGTGCACTATTCCAGAAGACTGTGTTGAGTACATCAAGGAGTATGCACATTAGCAAAAACAAATGTAGTAACGAAGAATGGCAAATACCAACAATTAATGATGCAATTTTAATGAGAGAGTATATCATGTAAGAGAAACAAAGTGTTATACTCTATTCACAGGCATAAGGGGAAGAAATTCCAGTGGAAGTGCAAGGACCTCTGTGACCCCTCAAACTGGATAATGGTCAAGCAGGTAACCTGTGCTTGCCCTCTACACCCAGATATTGTGAGTTCAGGCTCAATGGGGCACGATCCCAGTGCAGCAGAGATCTGGTTGGAGTGACAGTAATCACATCTCTACTCCAGGCTAAAATGTAAATGTTACTTGGAAGGTTTTCTGACTAATGTATTTAGGTGGGTGCAGAGAGTGATACATTGTCAAGGTATTGCTCTAAGCAAAATGCTGACAATCAGTTTCAGTTCTAAAACTAAGTTACTGACAAAGAGTGCAAATGTATATGACATTTGGGAAAACCCAAGCCTGTTGTATGACACATGGAAAGTTTCTGAAGACACTCAATTTTTCCAAAGTCATTAATCAGCACGTCAATGACTGTTTCAAGTTGGATTGTATTTGAGGAGAACTTTCTTTTTTCCCCACATGGATACATGTCAACACATTGACCAAGGAGATATTGTCAAATAAGGCTGCTCAAGCAGGGTTACATGTGCTGGAGACTTTGAAATAAATTGTGGAATTTGGCAGCTTTAATTGGAAACAAAGCAGAAAAGTCAAGTGAGTAGCCATAATATCTTTATTTAGTCATGTATTGCCAAATTCTAAAATGACAAACCATGTTAGCTGGAAAACATTCTCAGTATTGAGAAAATTGTGTCAAAAACAAATGTTCTAGGCCTAAATCGGGATAATTGCAAAAGAATGAGGGCAGAACTAGTTGAAATAGACTAGAAATGGAGGTAGCAACAAAAGTGGTTAAAGAACAATGGCAGAAATTTAAGAAAATAATTCATGGCTCACCAAAAAGATATATCCTGGTGAGAAGGAAAATCCGAGGAAGGGGATAAGCCAATCATGATGAGCCAAGGAAGTTAATCTCTGCATCAAATTGAAGAAAAAAAACACAAAACGTGACAAAATTAGTTGTAAGCCAGAGAATTGGGAATTTTTCAAAAACCAACAAAAAATCATTAAAAAAGTAACGGAGAGGCAGTAAATAAGCCTTGGGAATAAACTTGCAAGTAATATAAAGAAGAACAACAAGAGCTTGTTTAAATGTATAAAGCGGAAGAGAGAAGTCAAAGTGATCATAGGCCTCTTAGGCAATGAGATTGGGAATTGATAATGGGGAACCAGGAAATGGTAAAGTTGAGTAAATATTATGTATCAATCTTCAGGGTAGAAGACAATACTAATATTTTAAAATGACTAAATAGTCAAGTGGCAAAAACGGGAACAATAGCTATCATTAACGAAAGAGAACTAGGGAAACTAATGGGACTAGAGAATGATAAGTCCTCTGGACCTGAGGGGATGCGTCCTAGATATGAAAAGAAATAACTACAGAGATAATGGATATGCTGGTAAAGATTTCCCAAGAATCCTTAGATTCCGGAAATGTGTCAGAGAATTGAAAATTGTCAATGTAACACCTTTATTCAAAAAGGGAAGGAAACAGAAAATAGGTTACTATCGGCCAATTCAATTAATATCTGTTACTGGGAAAATGTTAGAGTCCATTACGAAGTATTTAATAGCAATGTATTTAGAAATACATAACATAATCAAACAAAGTCAGTATGGCTTCATGAAAGGGAAACCATGCCTGACAAAATTATTAGAACTCTTTGAGGAGATAACAAGCAGGATAAAGGGGAAGCAGTATGTGTAATATATTTGGATTTCCTGAAGGTGTTTGTTGAGATACCATATGTTAGCCTACAGAGTAAGCTAAAGCCCATGTTGTTGGAGGAAATATATTAGTATGGATAGAGGATTGGTTAACTAATATGAGACTGAATGTTGAGTCATGGGAGCATTTTCAGGACAGGAATCAGTAACCGGTGGAGTGCCACAGTGATCAGTGCTGGGGCCACAATTATTTACAATATGGATTAATGACATGGACAAAGAAAGTGAATGTTCTGTAGCCAGGTTTGCAGATGACACAAAAATGGGTGGGAAGGCGAGTGGTAAGGATGACATACAGAGTCTGTAGAGGGACGTAGCCGGCTTAAGTGCGCAAAAGCTTGCTAGATGGAATATAATGTTAGGTAATATACTTTGGCAGGAAGAATAAAGAAGCTAAATATTACTAAATGGAGAAATATTGCGGAAAGCTACAACAAAGTTGGATTTGGGAATGGTGGTAATGGGAACTGCAGATGCTGGAGAATCCAAGATAACAAAGTGTGGAGCTGGATGAACACAGGAATCTACATTGGGGAAACCAAGCGGAGGCTTGGGGGCCGCTTTGCAGAACACCTCCGCTCGGTTCGCAACAAACAACTGCACCTCCCAGTCGCAAACCATTTTAACTCCCCCTCCCATTCCTCAGACGACATGTCCATCCTGGGCCTCCTGCAGTGCCGCAATGATGCCACCCGAAGGTTACGGGAACAGCAACCCATATTCCGCTTGGGAACCCTGCAAGCCAATGGTATCAATGTGGACTTCACAAGCTTCAAAATCTCCCCTTCCCCCACAGCATCCCAAACCAGCCCAGTTCTTCCCCTCCCCCCACTGCATCACAAAACCAGCCCAGCTCTTCCCCTCCCCCCACTGCATCCCAAAACTAGCCCAGCCTGTCTCTGCTTCCCTAACCTGTTCTTCCTCTCACCCATCCCTTCCTCCCACCTCAAGCCGCACCTCCATTTCCTACCTACCACCTCATCACGCCTCCTTGACCTGTCTGTCTTCCCTGGACTGACCTATCCCCTCCCTACCTCCCCACCTATATTCTCCTCTCCACCTATCTTCTTTTCTCTCCATCTTCGGTCCGCCTCTCTCCCTATTTATTCCAGAACCCTCTCCCCATCCCCCTCTCTGTTGAAGGGTCTAGGCCCAAAAGGTCAGCTTTTGTGCTCCTGAAATGCTGCTTGGCCTGCTGTGTCATCCAGCTTCACACTTTGTTATCTTGGATTTGGGAATACTAGTGCATAAACTACAAAAATCTCGTGTATATATTTAACAGGTAATACGAACACAAATGGATTTATCCTTTGTTTCAAAGCAAATGGAATACAAAAGTTGGGAGGTTTTGCTGACATTATACAGCACACTAAGAAAACAGTAAACAGTTTTGGGCCCTTTATCTCAGGAAAGGTATATTGATATTGGAAGCAGTCCAGACAATGTTCACCAGACTGATACCAGGTATGGAGGAATTGTCTTGCCAAGAGGGGTTAGAAACATAGAAAGTAGGTCAGGAGTAGGTCATTCGGCCCCTTGGGTCTGCACCACCATTCAATACAATCATGGCTGAGCATGCAATTATCGATTTACATTCCTCCCCTCCCCCCATACCCCTTGATCCCTTAAGCCACAAAGGTCATATCCAGCTCCCTCTTGAATATATCTAATGAACTGACTCCAATAGCTTCCTGTGGGAGAGAATTCCACAGGTTCACATCTCTCTGAGTGAAGAAATTCTTCCTCATCTCAGTCCTGAATAGTCTACCCCTTATACTTAGACTATGACCTCAATATTCAGAACACTCTCCCCTTATCTAGGTGCCCAGTCGCATCAGGATATTTTTTATGCTTCTAAGGTTTTGGAGCAGATCTGTAGCTCGGGTTGTGGATGTTGAGGTTGGTTGGCTCGCTGATCTGGTTTGTTGTTCTGCTGACGTTTCATTACCGTGCTGGGTAACATCCTCAGTGCAGCCTCCGATGAAGCATGGGTGTGTTCTCCCACCTGGTTTTTAAACTCTGGGGTCAATTGAGATGGATTGCCTCACTTCTGGCTTGCCTTCGTAGTGAATGTATATGGGGTCGAGTTCAATGTATTTATTAATAGCATGCTCTGTGGAGTCCCATGTTTCTAGGAATTCTCATGTCTGTCTCTGCCTAGCGTGTCCCAGGATTTTGGTGTTGTCCCAGTCAAAGTGGTGGTTCTCCTTGTCCATGTGGATTGAGATGAGTGAGTGTTGGTCGTATCGACCAGGACAAGGTGAACCACAACTTCAACTAGGACAACACCAAGACCCTGGGACAGGCCAGGCAGAGACTAGCATGAGAATTCCTGGAAGCATGGCACTCCACGAAGCATGCTATTAATAAACACATTGAACTCGACCCCAAATACATTCCACTACAGAGGAAACCTGGAAGTGAGGCAATCCATCGTAACAGACCCCAGAGTTAAAAACCAGGCGGCAAAACACACCAACGCTTCATCGGAGGCTGCACTGAGGATGTTACCAAGCACGGTAATGAAATGTCTGCGGAACAACAAACCAGCTCGGCGAGCCAACCAACCTCAACATTTTATATGTTTCTATGAGATCTCCCTCTCATTTTTCTTAATTCCAGCAAATACAACACCATTTGACCCAGTTGTTCTTCAAACGTCAGTCCTGCCATCCTGGGAATCAGCCTGGTAAACCTTCGCTGGACTCCCTCAATAGCAAGAATGTGCTTCCTCAGATTAGGAGACCAAAACTGCACACATGTCTCAAGGTGTGGTCTCCCCAAGGCCCTGTATAATTGCACCAAGACATCCTTACTCTGCTACTTAAATCCTCTCACTATGAAGGCCAGCATGCCATTAGCTTTCCTCACTGCCTGCAGCACCAGCATGCCAACCTTCAGCAACTGTTCCACCACCATGGCACCCAGGTCTCGTAGCACCTCACCTTTTCATAAACTGCCACCATTCAGATAATAATCTGCCTTCCTGTTTTTTTGTGGCCAAAGTAGATAACTTTCCTGTTTCTGTGAGCAAAGTGGAGTAAGTTCAGGTTGTATTAATTGAAGTTTAGAAGAATGAAAGGCGTCTTTATTGAAATATTTTTAGGACACTTAACAGGGTAGATGTAATGAGGTTGTTTCCCCTTGTTGGAGAACTTAGAACCACAGGGTTTAATTCCAGAAGAAAAGGGTATCCCATTTAAAACAGAGATGAGGAGAAATTTTTTTCTTTCAGTGGTTAGTAGATCTACGGAATTCTTTACCTTGTCATGTCATCGAGGTTGCATTGTTAAGTATATTCAAGGTTTAGCTTGAAAGATTTTTCGTCAGTAAGGGAATCGAGGGTCATGGGTAAAAGGTAGGAAAGTAGAATTGAGGATTCAGTCCAGCTGTGATATCATTGAATGGCAGCGCAGACTCAATTGGTTGAATGGTGTGTACCTGCTCCAATGTCTTATGGTCATATGTAAAAACCAAGCTGGCACTTTTGGGAACCAGGGAGAAGAAGTAAGTGTTATCTGAATGTTAGTCTAAAAAAAGACTAATTGTTTCAGGTCCATGTAGATTAATTTCCAAAATTATTAAAATGTAATTATAGAGTCAAGCTACTTCGACAGTTTGCTTACTATGTAAAGTCATGATGAAATATTTCAAATGAGCTTGGAGGAAAATCACAGATGCACCTTATAGTGAAGGCACTTTGAAATTGGAGTTCTGATGGAGAGTCACCAGACTTGAAATGTTAACTGTGCTTTCTTCTCACAGATGTTGCCAAACCTGCTATGTTTCTACAGCAATTTTTGCTTTCGTTTCAGATCTCCAGCAACCAAAATTCTTTGCTTTATTATGATGATAATTGGATCTTGGTTGGTTAAGGGGCACGTTAGTGACTTTCTTCAGTCATTCCTGATTTCTTTTGTTGTGCTGAAAACTTTGCATCAAATCATAGCAATGCAGACTTGAGAACACTTCGCACACAACTGGTTTAGACATCACTTGCCAAATTTGACTGGACGATATCAAATATTATTTAATGTTCATTGACTTTCAAAACCAAAACTTCATATTACTGCCAGCAGATATGAACAATTGCCCTCAGACTAAATATCAAATGCAAAAAGCTCATGGATTCTCTCCAGTCTCAAAAGCAAGCTCATCTTCTCTTCCTCCCACTCGAAGAGATCCCAACAATCCCACACTATCAACAGAGGATTCTTGTCTTTTTTGAGGCTAAGCCCATTATTGAATTTTTATTCAATTCCTTTCCTTGGTTCCTATGTCAGCTAAAATCATCAATGATTGCAATTCCATACACAAAGCCTATCCCTTGCAAGGCTATTCTTACTACCAATTGCATCAAAAAGATCCCTTTACTCATCTGTACTCTAAAACAATAAATACAGCAATTTAAACTTGTCTTTTTTCTTTAAACGTGTTGTTAACCCCTTGCTGAAGACTAAGGTCAACAACTTCGTGAAAGTTTTCTACTCTTCCCACTGCACAACACAGACCTAGCCCAAAGTCAGGAATGACATCCATTTGGAGTTGTGTTGCATTATATATACTTCATTGATCTTTTCACACAGTTGGCCAGGTGATCCTTCTCCAATGTCCCCCTTCTGTCATCCAGCCTGTGCTTTGCAGAACACATTAATACACACAGTATTATAAACATTATTTCTCAGTGATACTAGGAACTGCAGATGCTGGAGAATCTGAGATAACAAGGTGTAGAGCTGGAGGAACACAGCAGGCCAAGCAGCATCAGAAGAGCAGTAAGGCTGGCGTTTCGGGCCTAGACCCTTCTTCAGAAATGGGGGAGGGGAAGGGGGTTCTGAAATAAATAGGGAGAGAGGGGGAGGTGGATAGAAGATGGATAGAGGGGAAGATAGGTGGAGAGGAGACAGACAGGTCAAAGAGATGGGGATGGAGACAGTAAAGGTGAGTATAGGTGGGGAGGTAGGGAGGGGATAGGTCAGTCCAGAGAGGACGGACAGGTCAAGGGGGCAGGATGAGTTTAGTAGGTAGGAGATGGGGGAGTGGGGCTTGAGGTGGGAGGAGGGGATAGGTGGGAGGAAGGACAGGTTAGGGAGGTGGGGACAAGCTGGGCTGGTTTTAGGTTGTGGTAGGGGGAGGGGAGATTTTGAAGCTTGTGAAATCCACATTGATGCCATTGGGCTGCAGGGTTCCCAAGCGGAATATGAGTTGCTGTTCCTGTAACCTTCGGGTGGCATCGTTGTGGCGCTGCAGGAGGCCCAGGATGGACATGTCGTCTGCGGAATGGGAGGGGGAGTTGAAATGGTTTGGCACTGGGAGGTGCAGTTGTTTAGTGCGAACTGAGTGTAGGACCGCTTTGCAGTACACCTCCACTCGGTTCACAATAAACAACTGCACCTCCAGTTGCGAAACAGTTCAGCTCCCTCTCCCATTCCTCAGATGACATGTCCATCCTGAGCCTCCTGCAGTGCCACAATGATGCCACCCGTTGGTTTCAGGAACAGCAACTCATATTCCGCTTGGGAACCCTGCAGCCCAATGGTATCAATGTGGATTTCACAAGCATCAAAATCTCCCCTCCCGCCACCGCATCCCAAAACCAGTCCAGCTCGACCCCACCTCCCTAACCTATTCTTCCTCTCACCTATCCCCTCCTCCCACCTCAAGCTGCACCCCCATTTCCTACCTACTAACCTCATCCCGCCCCCTTAGCCTGTCTGTCCTCCCTGGCCTGACCTATTTCCTCCCTCACTCCCCACCAACACTCACCTTTACTGGCTTCATCCCCACTCTTTGACCTGTCTGTCTCCTGTCCACCTATCACTGTCCTCTCTCCATCTTCTACCCGCCTCCCCCTCTCTCCCTATTTATTTCAGAACCCCCTTCCCTTCCCCTATTTCTGAAGAAGGGTCTAGGCCTGAAATGTCAGCCTTCCTGCTCCTCTGATGTTGCTTGGCCTGCCCTGTTCATCCAGCTTTAAACCTTTTTATCTCATTATTCCTCAGTGGTTCCTTAAGTTTGTGTTTCATGACCTGAAGAGTTGAGTGCAAAAGGAAATCCATATTCTTTGCCTTTCTCCTATTACCAGCACAACTCACTTATCACATTTGCCGTCATTGCTTGAAGATCTGGGGGATTGTACTGAATTAGTCCATTGCCCCTGTCTGTTAGCTGTTTCTTTCTTATCAAGGTGCCCTTTACTGCTAATAAAGCTACTCTCCTTTTGTGCAATTAGAACATAGAACTGTACAGCATAGAAGTCAGAGATAATGGGAACTGCAGATGCTGGAGACTCCAAGATAACAAAAGTGTGGGGCTGGGTGAACACAGCAGGCCAAGCAGCATCTTAGGAGCAGAAAAGCTTTGTTGCTGCTTGGCCTGCTGTGTTCATCCAGCCCCACATTTTGTTGTACTATACAGCATAGGAATGGGTTCTCAGCCCTTGATGGTGTGCCAAATGAAATTAATTCCTTCTGCCTGCCCTTGGTCCATTTTCCCTCCATTCCTTGTATATTTATGCACATATCTAAAAGTTTCTTTTTAAACGCCCCGATTGTATCTGTATCCATCACCACACTGGCAGCATGTTCCACACTCCACTAACTCTCTGTATTTTTAAAATAAGCCTGCTCCTCACATCTCACTTGTGGCAGCAAAATCTCTGACTCTTTTAATACCAAAAGATGCAAAACTGTCCCAAGTGTCCGCTGGTCCAATGCAAATGTTAGGCAACTGTTCAATCATTACTGCAGCTTATTTTTAAATGAATAATGAGCTTCAAGGACTGCTGCCCTCGCAGACATATTTGCCACAGGACAAATTTGTGCCAATTTTCTGTTCAAATCACGGGAAGGGAGCACTAATTGTACAATATGAAGCAGCTAGCTCATGAAAGCAAAATACCCATGGATGCTGAAAATCTGAAAGAAAATCAGAAAATGCTGAAAATATGCATTCTTGGCAAGAAAAACAGAAGTAACTTTTCAGGTCAATAAACTGAATGGTTTTCTGACTGTTGTGCATTCCTTATTATTTACTATTGTCAATAAGACTGCTTGAACCCAACATAATTTTTAAACCAAAAGATGCATAATGTTTTGGCAATAAAATGCGCTGGATATGCATACTTTATTTTGTCAACAATGGGTAGTATATCATCAAGGATATTTCTGTGGCTGTTGCAAGTTGTTCATTAAAACTGTATTAATTGCAATGCAATATTGTAGATGAATGAGCTAACAACAAACAATTAATTATCAGGAAATAATAAAGTCAGTACATTTAGTCTATATGGAATAATCTAGTAATGCTCGGGTTGGAAGGACATTGAGGAATATAGAGCATTGTTGTTATTGTTTCTGGAGCTGTTATTGTATGAACAAGTGCAGTTTACTAATTAAACTCCTAGATAATAGATTCTATTTAAGTGTGAATTCTGGGTCCTGTTTCTACAGAAGAACCCATAAACATTTCTTCATAAAGCTTGTCATGCTTTTCCTGCTTTTCAAGCATGACTTTTTCAGTGATAATCGCTAGCACGGAATTATTACTAATTCTCTGAACAACCCTACCAATATCGTGTTAATTATAACAAGGGGATCCAACTCAAAAACAAAATAGCAATCATTATCTCATGAATGAAGTGTCTCATGAGCTGCTGTATACTGTGAAACTCTGATTATCCAAACTTCTATTATCTGTGCAAACATTATCCATAAACTAGGCTAAAGGGAACCAGATAATGCAAGCTGTTTTCATGGAATCTCTCTTCATTTCCATTAGATCATAAATCGTTTTAACATTTTTCAAACATTCACTTCAATATGATAGCATACAATGAAGTTCACTTGAAACTGACCATCAGTAAGAAGGTTGATATTTGTAAGATAGGCAGGCTGACATTTAATAAAAAAATGTCATCTCAAATGCAAATGACAAGCTTACCTGCTTACCTGCACTTACAAAGCGAACTTCCTTCAAATATGTTTGACATGAGATATTTCACCGCAGATCATTTTTGAAATGCGTCTGTATGATTTCTAAATATTGCTATTTGAAGATTGAGTTACACAATGAATTAAGACAAAATTGACCTTTAGTCTGGTGAGCCACATGAATTTCTTGCTTGTTGACCTAAAATTATTGACAAAGCTTTGCCTTTCCTTACATTCCATATGTTGACACACATAGTGTTGTGCCTAGATCACGGGCATATTGAGGCACACAATGCTCAAACTTGGTCGTTTCCACATCGAAAATATGCCGCCTTGCCCATCATATTGGATTGGATTGCACAATAGAGGTCTGGATGTATCTGTGAAATTGCTGTTGGCCTGGGCATTGTAAATGACCTTTTGTGAAATTGGTCTGTGAACGACAGTGGCATGCATCACACTTGCACCTGTAAAAGGTGAAACAGAAGGTCAAAGCTGTCTTCCAAAAACTTCAATGGTGTAGGGTTCTTGTCGCCAATTCCCATCCTACTTACTGTGTTGCCGTGAGACCTGGGTCTGAGGTGATTTATCTTGCTGCACCAAAATTCTGATAGATCAACTTTTCTAGTGCTATGACACTTGCCTGCAGTTCACTGGTACAGTAATAACTAGGCTAATGGATCAATTTGCCAATGCTTTGTGCTAACTGATCTCATTACACATGTGCAGCCCAGAGTGTGAGTCCTGATTTAAGTGCAATCCAATTATTCCCAGAGGTTAAACTGTAAAGGCATAAGGATCATGGCATGTCATAGAGTCATAGAAATATATACTACATGGAAACAGACCCTTTGGTCCGACTTATCCATACTGACCAGCTGTCCTGTACAAACCTAATCCCATTAGTCAGCATTTAGCCCATATCCTTCTAAACCTTTCTTATTCCTTTACCCATTGAGATGCCTTTTAAATGTTGTAATCATAACAGCCTCCTCCACTTCCTCTGGCAGCTCATTTCATGTACGCACCACCGTCTGCATGAAAAGGTTACCCCTTTGGCCTCTTATATCTTTCTCCTCTTACCGTAAACCTATGCCCTTTAGGTTTAGAATACCCCACCCTGGGGAAAAGGCTTGTCTATTTACCCTACCATGGTCTTCATGATTTTACAAACCTCCATAAGGTCACCCCTCAGCCTCCAGCTCTCCAGGGAAGATAACCCCAGGCTATTCAGCCTGTCCCTACAGCTCCAGCCCTCCAACCCTGCAACATGCTTGTAAATCTGTGATTAAATCATATCATTCATTGTGGCACTTTCAGATTGGTGTTGCCTGCCGTACTAAGTGAATGCTATGTGTAGCCAGTGCTTTCTACGTTTTCATTAGTTGCACACAGCAGCAGAAGGATCAGATATTATGAAGCTACTTCAAGTATCTTCTTAAAAGGAAGATGCATTGCAGCTGCAACAAGTTGTACGAGTTTTTGAAACCTGCATTGTGGCTGGAAAACTTGAGCAGTGACTGAAAATGTGAATGGGCAAAAATATCTCATGCACTAGTCCTCACTGACATTGAGCTAAGTGAATTGATCTCTGAAGTCTTCAACCAATGTGGCATTTTATTGAGGATACTCCTCCATTTAATCAACTAGCAGTTAGTCAACTCTGTGTGGCTTCTCTTCGTGATGTGGAGGTGCTGGGACTGGGGTAGATGAGGTCAAAAATCACATGACACTAGGTTATGTCCAACAGGTTTATTTGAAGACACAAGCTTTCGGAGTCTCACTCCTTCAGGGGTCAGTGACAGAGGTAACATAAGGCACAGAATTTATAAGCAAAAGATCAAAGGGTCATAGAACCGATGCAGTGTTGAACAAACCTAAGATAGCTGTTAAATCTTTAAACAATTAGAAAGGACTAATCTGCAAATTCCTTAATTCTTTCAAGTCACTGCCCTGAGATAACTAAGAATTTTATCAGTTCCCTCAGGATACCAGAGGTGATATTCCAGGTCAGACAATGCATTTTAGGTGTGGAGCCTTGTTTAGAATCTGCCTGTGTATCAACTTGGAGTCTGACTGCATCAGTTCTGTGACCCTTTGATCGTTTGCTTCTAAATTCTGTGACTGACGTTACCTCTCTTAATTACACACCAAGGGGGAGTGAGACTCCAAAAGATTGTGTCTTCAAATAAACCTGTTCAAATATTACCTGGTGTTGTGTGACTTTTGACCTTGGCTTCTCTTCATTCTCTCAAACCTACTCACTTTCCAGTGAGAGCTCTATCAGGGTACCCATCCCTGGAAACAACTGAATTCAGCTTGAGGTATTAAATAAGTAAATTATAAAATAGGAACAGGAATAGACTATTCAGCCCTTGAAAACTCCAATGTCACCCAATGGGATCATGGCTGATCTTCTACTTCAGTGCCTTTTTCCTGCACAAGACTCATGTCCTTTGATGTATTTAATACATGGAATCTACTCATTCCTGCCTTAAGCCCACTCAAAGACTAAGCCTCCACAATCCTCCCGAGTAGTCACTTCCAAAGATTTACCATCCTCTCAGTAAAGAGTTCTTAATCTCAGTCCTAAATGCCTCTTATTGTTATTCTGCCTCTTATACTGAGGCTGTGTTCCCTGGCTCTAATCCCCACAGCCAGTGGAACCACCCTTTCCTCATTATCTTCTGTCAAGTTGTGAAGGAATTCTGTATGTTTGAATGAGATGAGAAATGAAAATACAAGTGTGTC
This sequence comes from Stegostoma tigrinum, assembly GCF_030684315.1. Lineage (NCBI taxonomy): Eukaryota > Metazoa > Chordata > Chondrichthyes > Orectolobiformes > Stegostomatidae > Stegostoma > Stegostoma tigrinum. The sequence goes on from NC_081375.1 coordinate 28,143,464, forward strand.
AGCACCACTCTGTATATCTTAAACTTTAGTGTAGTGTAGGAAACATCCAAAAATATATACAATTGTATCAGCAGCAGCAGCAGAAATAATTCAGCAACTAACCTTCCAGTAGTTTGTGATTCTTTGAAAAATCACTGGTGGAGAAGTTCTGTATTCCACTTAATGTCATGCTCAAGTGTGTGTGGTTAAGAGAGAGCATTTTCTGCAGTGTGCTATTTGAACAAAGCATCAGTAGCGTCATGTTTAAGTTGCACACTGGTTATTCTGTCTGCTCTTCGTGCTACTGTCAGTTGTAAGGTGTGTGCCCACAAACCCTTCACTAAGTTGGCATCCTGCATATTATCTTATCTGAAATGTGTTTATGCATCTTAATTCCAATTCTGTACCTTAGGATGCTGCATAGCTTAAAAAATAGTACTCCTGAGACCAGTGGTCCCCACCAGTGTTTTAATTTCCCCCCTTTATATAATGATACTTGAACTGATCTGAATCAATTCCTCAAATGGTGATTTCATGTTTGAATACTCTCCAAACATAGAAGTTACTGAAGGTGACGAAAGAGAGACTTGCTAGAGCCATATGGCATCAGAACAATCATTTCACAGGATCATGTACTTTGTCTTGTTGTTTGAGATTTGGCTTTGGAATTTAATTCATTAGGCTTGTGTCATAAGTTTAGAAATTCCAATCATTACGTCTGACTGAAATTTAGTGAAAATGAATCTGCAGTATTATTTATTTGTCAATTCAATCCTCCTCCCAGTAATTTCCAAAATATCACAGCTAATTCTTTATAATAAATAAATTCAAATTTTGAAAAACAAAAGATTTTATTCCCATCATTGTTCATTATCTCACTGGCTTACTCAGTGATGTGTCATTCTCAGAAATCATTAACACTCAGTTTAGGTAACATTGCAGATATCAATCTTTTCTTAAAAGCTCAAAGAAATGATAAACTAAATACTGTAATAGTGAGTTCTTCCTTCTTCCCTTTAGGGAAAGGTTCATATCATTACAGTGTATGTTATTCCAAAGATTGATTACACATCATCTCAACTGTTCCATTACAAATACCTAATTTTGTAGAAGTAGAAATTAATGATCTTTTCTTGAGAAAAAACATTGAATAAATTTTTAATAGACTACAGAACTGGAGAATTGGAAGAGGTCTGGGTATTGATTCACCCCTGTATTTCCTAGTCTTACAGATAGACTGTAGCTGCTCTTTTCTTTTGTAATGATGCATATCACCCATAATTGGCTTTCCACCACATTTTAAATGATCATTCCCACTAACTAATGTCCATTCACATGCTGTAAGACAATTGCAATAGTGATTAGAAGATTTTCTTTGTGTTACTAATTTGGTGATCGGTACTATTCTTTCAAGTTGTTTTTATCTATTACTAGAATAAGCTTCCCTCTAAAATCTATAACTGATAGTACACTTAATGTGGAGCTGGTGTTGGATTCCTCTTCAACTACCATCAATAACACCCAATGACTTTGTCCATTCCTGTTTCTCTTTCTCAACTCATTTACCCAGTTTCTTATTATGAACACAACTGATTTTTGGAAAAAGTGTATCTTCTGTTTATTGTTGTTTTGAAACTGTAATTCCTTTACATCTTAAAATTATTTTAGAAATCTCAAGGACTCTGTTGTATGTTTTACTTTTCTTGAAAATTATTGTGATGCAGATATTGAAATTTTGTACAACACCATGATCACGATGTATATTGATATGTTAGTAGCTTTGATACATGTTGCAACTTTTTTTTTCCTAAATGCCTTGTGTTTTGCTATAAATATATTGCCATTTGATTACATGATCTAACATTATTCCCAGTCGTTTAGTGCTATCTTATAAAATATTCAGAACAATTATTTTTGTTGAAGAAAGAAACAATCTTTATTAAGGATTATTGTTAATTGAATCACATTAGAAGCTTACAGAATGGCAGAAAAAGGAAGGCAGAGGTCTAAACTACAGCTCTCTAATCAGCAGGTATCTACCAGAGCAGCAGCAGAGAGCAAGAAATTAGGAACCAACGGCATATAGACAGTTAAAAGCACATGAGGTACTAACAGGATATTAAACAACATGCAGTTCCAGGACTGAGAGAGTGTCAGGAGACAAGGGTTGAACAAAATAGCCTTTAAGATTGAGATGGAATTGCAGACAGTTTGGCTTGGAAAAGTGATAGTTTTGTGGAGTTTGGAGTCTGGATCGCTAAAGGCCAGGCAAAGCTAGGAATACTTAGGCCAAGAGGGCACTACTCAAACTTTTGAGATGTGAAAAGTCCCAGGTCTGAAACTTGGACATTACTAACTCAGCATCATAATAGCATACCCTAGACCAAGGCAGCATCATAACATCAAGGGCTGTACAGTTCTGCAGTTCAAAAGGATACCACAGAATCCAGGGATGGGAAGGGGAGCAATGAGGGTCTCTTGAGTCCTGAAACGTCAGGCTGTTTTAAAATCTTATACAACACAACCTGTTTCCATTCTAGGACACTGAAAGTCCTAAAAGAGAGTCTTATTTTTGAAATGTTTACATTTCTTTGCTTAATTTTTTTGTTTGCCACTATTTTATGTTGCGAGCTGTCAATTCCTCTTACTCCCATTGAAAACAACAAGAATGATTTAGTGCATAACAAAAATGCACTTAACTGGGCGATAGCTGTGTTACTGCGCCAAGACATTCTCACTGGTTTCAATGAGATGGAAGGTCAGGATGTGTTATAATCTATTGCACAAGGGTGGCAGCTAAAGGGCTATATACAAGTGGAATTATAAAAAGGAGGAGTTTGAGCGTACACATGGTATACAACGTACAATTCTTTTCCATATGGCAGTACTTGCGTACGTTCCACATCTTGTTTGCTGAAGGTGTGGCACAAGGTTCTATATTCCCAGAATCCGTAGGTTTCAGCTTCTGAGCCCTTCATTTAGTACAGTGCACCTGTGTCATGCCAGAGTCACTAGAATATAAGATGAAGGAAAGAACTTGCACAGTTTGGCTTGGAGATAATTCCGATAAATTTATTAATCAATAAATCTTTACTAAATTTGAAATAGCAATTTATCCTCTAAGTAACATGAATGGATTAATAATTCATTTTGAATATATAGCAATGTTTCAAGCACAACGTATGTGAACATTTTATTCCACATGAGGGACAGGAAAGAAAAAATATTTTTCTTTCCTTTTGTACTCAGCAATCTTACTGAACCGTTTCAAGTTATGAATTTAAGTCAGATGCAGAGTTGCAATCCATTTGCATTTCACCTTGGTGCATCTCAACCTAAGTCATATATCCTTTTTGAAAGACATTGCTGATTAAGAACTAACTGTGCTTTTCTTGAGTTAAGATAATTGGAAGTTACTTAGAAAATTGACCAAACTCACTAATATTCATATTCTGAAAATGTCTGGCCATATTTTGTATCAGGTCCCAGAGCCTACTTACTGTACCACCCAGCTACCATTAAACAAAAGAACATTTTAGTCCTCTCACCATTGCCTGGGATTTATTTGAACCAGAGAACCACACATAAACAGATATTGTTTTAGCACACTACAATACATTATCCTCCATATAGAGAGATATTCTATATTATTTTTAATAATATAAATAAAGCCAGGACATTACAACTGTTGATTTGTATATAGACAGTTGTGTAGATTTAATGGTTTACATATTAGAAGGACAGCAGGTAATTAAGCCCTGAAACGGGACCGCTAGCTATTAAGGACAAATAAAGACACTTTATAAGTTGCAGATTGCAAATGTTTAGAAGAATATTTTGTTACCCTTTTCATTGCAGTTGTCTTTGAACATTTGCAGCAAAGAGATGCGGCTGTAGTCTATCAAAGTGCTTAGCAAGAAAGTGTTTAAAGCAAACACTAATCTCAACATATTTATAGGAAATGCATATACAGTAATTTTTTAAAAATAGCTTGAAGATGTAAATGGAAAGCCAGCAAGGTAAGGTTAATATTATGGACCCTACGTTATTATTACATTAGTTAACTCTAACAACAACAATGATGCACTTCTATACAAATCTGCTCCTGATAAAAACTAGTTTTGTACCAGATTGAGAAAGGGAGAAACAAGAAATGCAACAGAAATTCCAGTTACCTTTCTCAGTGAATTTTGACATCTTTTGCTATTTTTAGTGCTTCTGAAAGATAAATTTTGTATACTTGACAAATTAAATCACACAGTAGGATGTTTTTTCTTCCTTCGGTGTTGTGCAGACAAGAACTTTTCTGTGTGCTGCTGTGACACACACATGATAGTAACTTTACATTGTACAATGACAGATCACCATCTTGACAAGGGCTCAAAAATAATATTTTTAGCATTGTAATGACCTGGTAATTCAGAGAAACAAAATTATGAAGGTTGGGGAAAATGTTACTCATATCTCATTAACCCTTGATGGACAATCTTACAAACATGAAGAGATTATCAGCCAAAACATAAAAGTTTCATTTTAGCAATCTCTCATGATTTCTATTACATCATGTTAATGAGTGCAGTGAGCTGATCATTTAATTGTTTTATTGTGTCGAAATACAAATACCATTCTAAAGTTATGATGACCTACATCTTTCTCAGATACAGAATTTGCAAACAGTCAGGCATTTAGTATGATAGATATTTCTGTCAACAAGGCTGATTGGACAAGTTTGTCCACAACTGACTCTGGTCTGTCACTCAAACTGATCTATTTACATAATCTATTAAGATAGAATTACGACCCATTTTATTTGTAATGGTTTACAACTTAAAAACTATTAATGTGATTTTTTTTATGGGTTGTTTGCTAGTAGGTCATTGTGATGAGAAAATGATTATTTTTGGTGATTAAAAAATTCTCCAGTGTTCTGAACGTAGTTAATAATTAATGGTTTAGAACATGAATCGAGTCCTCACACAATGCTGTGTATTGCCATATTGATAATATTACAGGGAACATTTCTGTGCAAGACAATTGTCAATCATAGAATCTATGATCAAAAATGCGAAGAACAAAAAAGACTTGCCAACTTTTCACTTAGATACTGACATCACACATCGGTAGTGCATCACCAGTTGTGATCGACAACAGGTTGCTAAAAAGTTGGCTTGGAAAACTGCAGAAGATATTTCTCCTGTCGTGTTAATCATTATATGTAGGACCTCCTCACACAGCACCTATGCTGAGTTTACTGGGCATTTCGTGGTTCCTTTGGGGTTCCTGCACACAGAACAACTGAGGGGTGTGTGCACTTTTGTGAAACATATTGAGAGGAATGGACACTTACCTCGTGAATGTAACCATCCGTCCATTCCTCCCATGGTCAAACTCTGGTATGGTCACGAACATTGGGCTAGTGTGCCCTGTCCGCATGTAAAACAAATATATATTCAAATAACATTGTGCAGTGTACAAAGGATAATCATAGAGTTAGAATGCATCAACACGTGCACATATTTACAGGCGTGCACAGTAACAGGGAGTGTTAGGGCATAAACGTCATAAATGTAAGGCTTAATTGGACTTTGGATGGTGGAGGAAAATTGACAACGTTGACTTGATTGTTTGCTCTTGTATTTCCTATTCTGCAATAGGTTTAGCAGTTCCAATATTGCTTGCTTGTCAAAGTTATCCCCACTAACTCAAACATGGAAAAATAAATAAATAGAAACAGCAATGAAGAGTTAACTCTGAACACCATATTTGAATAAGTCCATATAACATGTGACTAGTGAGACCCTCAAAAGCATATAAGAATATTCTGGGTGAAACATAAAAACCACAAGTGCATGCAAGGCCAGATAAGTTCAGCTGGGTTTCTGTCAAAGGAAGCAAAATCTATGAAGACAATAGGCTCTAAGGAATGATGTTTGCAGTCATGGCTAGAAATAAATTCTTAAAGTCAAAGCAATTACCGTAAAATGTTACCATAATAATACTATTACAGCCTAGAATCAGAAAAGTTGATCCTATGTGTGGAATAAATTTGTCAAGAAAGTATTTTAAGAAGGTAATTCAAAATTCTGTTGATTGTTTTCCCGAGTATTAACCCCACTATAATTCTATCCAGTGGAATTTACAGCTAACACATAGTGTAATATATTTTCTACAGCACACAATTCACATGATATTTCATAAGTAAACATTTATAAAGATGTTAGCTATTTCTTTACCCCAAAAAGTATAAACAGTGCCTTTTTAAAGCTATTTTTTCTCTTTTTGCAATATAAAAATGATCCATGGAATACTTATGTGCACATATTGAAAGTGTATAAAAGGATGAATACAATTTTCTAATCTGTTCCTACTCATTTTAATCTACGTCTACGAAGACAGTCATATGCTACTAATCATAATAAATACTCAGTTTTAAATACTTGAGTCAGGTTGACCTATAATACACCCTATTGCAATGGTTTTGGAGTGTAATGTAACAGAACATATTTTGACAGGAAAATAAAAGAAGACCAATTCTAAAATATTAACAATAAAACAAACCTGTAAAGCAAGCAAAACACAACAGTTCTTAGGGTAACTCCTCAGGTCTGATTATGTCACCTTTCATCTCACTATGAAACCTACACAACATTCAGAATATATGCTGCTCCAGTTAATCCTCAGAGATGTCAGAAATAAAATAGAATGCAATTTCAATTTTTTGGTTCATTCACACAGCTCCAATCTCATATTGTACTTAATAATCTAATCTCTGTACACAATTCACATATTAGGAACCTTCCCCGGGGACAATAGATGATTTAAAAAAATATAAAGATGTGCACTGGAAAAAGCTGGGGCATTCAGTACTTGAGGGAAACCTCACAGAGCTGCATTTGTTGTATAAAAAAAAATACTTAAGGCTAACAGATATAACATTCCAAATGGGAAAGACTTTTCTTTCGTTTTATTGGTCGCTAGCCTTTCTCAAATTTGAATAATGATTTTTCCAACAATTATACACAACCTTGAGCTTGTAATACTAATTGTACCAAGAAAAATATAAACTGTTAATTCTTTCCTCGAATGTTTTTGACAGTTCTCTTTAGTAAACATGCCTATCTGAGATGCCAGAAACCTCTTCTTAAGGTGATAAAGTGCTTATCATGCAAATGACTTCCATTTAACAAATTGCAGTTACAACAAATTTCTGCAAATCAGGCAATACTCATTGCATAAATGCAAGTTGTGAATGAAGGACTGAAATTCCTGATTTTGGAGATTTGTGTCAAATAAGTAAATCTGTCTGTTGGCTCAGGAGAAAATTGTATAATTGGCTAATGTGAATAATTTTGTTATATATTGTCCTGCAATACTATATTACTTGTCAGGAAGCTTCTGAACAATTGGAACACCTTTTAAAAACTGTTAACTTTACTCAGTGGCCAAATAAATAAGTTTATATTTCTATTCAGAAGAATTGCTTCAGATCTATGGTTGAATGCCTTTAGTCAGTAACTGAACCATCTTCAGTTGGTGGGGTCAGATTATTTTTTAGGTTGTGCTGGTCACAACTACAGAATGATCTAAGAAAATGTGATGATAATTAATGAAGTGACAGCTTAGGAGACATAAATAGTGTGTTTAAATAAATGAGGTTTGTGCTAAGCCCAAAACAGTGAGGAAAAGAGGAATGGAATGTAAAAAGGGTAGGAAAGTGCTGTTACCTCCTTTTTTTAAGAAAATATCTATATCCTAGCTGTTTTAAATTTCCTATTGCCACATCTTTGCTTGAATGAATGCTTCCATGATGTACCATTTAACTAGATTGTTATATGCTCATTGTAGCATGACCACCCAGTTTGGTACCATTTACGGCAAGAAGAAATTTGCTTAACTATAGAAAACCAGTGCAATTCAATATCAGCTCGGTGGCTGGGCGTTATCTCAACCCTTTTAGCAACAGCGAGCAATGTTTACACAAAGCCTCCACAGACGAGGCATGAATAAAAATTTCACTATGTCAACTGGACAAGCACTGCTTTATTGGCAATGACTATGTGAGAAAGCCCAATTGCATTTTATCTTTTGATTTATGTTAAGCAACTACTATTGCACTGAAACTGTTAGACCAAGGCTGTCTACGTGAATAAACTGTTTCCTTCCTCTATCAATCAAACTAGACTTAAAAATGAATAACATAGAAGGCTTTTAAAAGGCTCACTTCACACAATCATGGTTATGAGCAGCATGTTTCAATCACAGTTCTGGTTGACACTTCAATCCACCAGGCACACATGTGGTGAGTTTAAGTCAGTTTTGTCATACTGCCTAGCTGTTAAGTGGGAAGTCTGGTGCTGACAGGGAATCTAACAGTAATCTGGAGTGGGATTAGACTAAGAGGAATAATATGCTGTGTAGGTTTTGCTTTCTGACTATCACCTTAAAGCCATTTCATACAGAATTTTGTTCGTTTAACTGATTTTAAAATCAAACATCCTGAAAATCCAATAGAGTCACTAAAAAAAATTGCAAAAAAAGAGAAATCGGCCTAAAACCAAAGAGCTCTCTGGTTGGATGCCAATTTTCAAAAGAAAACAATATAGCTGTCAAGTCTTTTTTTTCCTGTTGTTTTCTTTGAAGTTTATACATCAGAAATTTTCCAAAGTAGATTATACTGAGCAAAACTCAAGAAAAAAAAATTGCAGTCACCACAGATAAAACAAGTAATAATCACAAAAAAACATCTGAGGTAAAAATATCATGTTAACCAGAGAGTGTCAGCACAAAACATTACTGCATGTCGTGCCGAAACCCCCACAGTTTCTGAGAAGACGTTTCTAGCCCTGCTGGGTTTTAGTGTGTCTCTGAGTTTCTCTTGCTAGTACGGGGTGAAGCGACTGTAACCTCCTCTGTACAGGCTAGCCTGCAACATCAAAGATGAAAAAAAAATCGAATAAATATTTTTTAATGTACGAAATGCTACAGCAACACAAGCCACAAATCTAATTAAGAGAATGAAGGGAGAAAAATCATCTTAATTAATGAAAGCTTTTAGCTAGCAGCTGCTCCGGAGATTTGCACGATTTGAAACCACACGCACGTCACCTCGGCAAATTTAAATCATTTGTCTAAACGAAGGCATTGCGCTGATGAAGCTCAAGGGAGTGGCAGGCGTTTTTTTTCTTTCTCTCTGCAAAATGGCTACTGAGGGTTTCGCCGCAGTCACCATTCATTAATCTTAATGTTTACGGTTTTTTTTGGTTGAGGCTCTCAAAATGGAAAGTTGAATTTTTTTTCATCAATGATGTTGGCTGCAAAGCTAGCTAAAAACCACGTGTATCAGTAAAAGTATTTGCTGTCATGAGTGTGAGAACTGAGAGAAATGAAGAGAGATCCAAACACTTGCAGGTGCGCGCGCACACAGGCGCACACACACAGGCACACACACACACAGGCACACACACACACAGGCACACACACACACAGGCACACACACACACACAGGCACACACACACACACAGGCACACACACACACACAGGCACACACACAGGCATACACACAGGCAGAAAAGAGACTGGGTGAAAGACAGAACCATCTGTGTGTATGAATTTATTCCTGACATTGGCATTAATTGTGTACCAAAAATGTTTAAACCCTAGGCCTTCACACGCTATTCAGCCAAGTCAATGCATACATCTTTATTTTTTTAAAATAAGTTACATTTTAATTAATTCCCTAGTTGCCTATGCATCCAAGATGGGCTTCCTTGCACTGATGCCGTGGGCACAAGGGTCTCTCACCTACAATATAGCTTCTAATGATATTGTCCGGAATGGCATGGTCTCAGGGACTGAATTGAGAAAAAAAGAACTGTTTTCTCCTCTTCTCTTGCTGTGGTGAATAGTCCCAGTTTAAAAAAAAGGTGAGAACTCATCACTGTGAAGTTGGTGGGGTGGAGAGTCACTTGCTCTTAGTTATCAATGCCACATCTAATGCTTTTAAATGAAAATTCTGCCATTTCAACACTTGATTATGATAAAACTAAATTATGATTATAATACCATGATGAAAAAATAGGTTAAAAATAATATAAAGTAATAAGAAGTGAAATGAATCAGTATGCAGCAAAATATTCTGAAATGAAAGTTGCTAAATTTAGAGCAGTTATACCTGTAGTTTAGGAGAAGCCCTTATTTTGTAACTCAAAATCTTCATAAATAAAACTACTTTCTGTTAGTGCTCTTGCTTCTTCTATGACATCATCAAATATCATGTTGGTAGGACTGAAATGTCAGAGCATTTATGAAGGGAGCTGTCTAGTTTGGGACTTACAATCTTCACCTTCCCTCAAGTGCATTGCAAGTGGAAGTAACTTGACCAGCTATAGTCTGCACTCTTAATTTATATATATTTCTGACCTCCCTGTTTCATCTAAACAGGAAGTGGAAGCAAGCATTATGACAGTCATGTTAAAGCTCTTTTTAAATCCAAATAAAATCCATAATCATTCATATGCATTTTTCGTGCATTCATGTAGTTCCACGTTCTTGAGACCCTGAGCCGTTGATCACAGAGGTCATGTAGCTCACCTGTTCCCTGGGTAATAGAGTGAAGAAGATCCTTCCTGGTGCCAACAATTTTAGCTTCCACATCTACATAAACAGCTTTAAATTATATTACTGGAGATCAGACCTGCCTAGATATATGCATGCACTCCACGTTTGCAAGCAAAGGACCAGTTTTCTGATCTGGTCCAACATGCAAGCCACTACTCAGGATAAGCAATTGCTTGCTGGTCTATCTGATCTGAGAGTTAGGATTACAGTGGGATATGTGGGAACCACCCAAACCCTCTAGACAATGGGGAAAATGCTTTTCAAAATCAAATGAATGGTTGCAGTTGCACAAAATCCAGAAACCTTGTGTTTGACTTCTCTTTGGACTTCAAAAATTCAGAAGTAAGATCAATTCAAACTGGAGAAAATTCTGATTGGCTTTGGTTTGATTAAATCCATTTGGATTTTGGGTTCAGTTCAATGCTTAATCCCTACCTGGTAGGCCAACCAAGGACTGGCATTGACGGCATTCCTGGAGATATCTCTGAGATGAACCGTCCCACTCTCTCTAACGAGAAGGATGCCATGATTGCAGTAGGTTAACATGGGGGAGGAAAGAAAATGGGGGAAAAATGAGTGGGGGAACAAGAGATTGTCTAACTGGACATGTTGAAATTACAAGACAAAGCAGGCAGGAGGTAAGAAATTACTAATAGATATACTAAATGAGAAGATTATTCAATGATGTCAGAGATGAGAGAGGACCAAGTCTAAGTTAGCTAGTCTTTCAGTAGCCAGCAGATTGTTTAACAACAGATTTCTCCCAAACTACATAATTTTTGGGTCTTACGGAACTTTTTATAATTACTTTTTTTGTTCCAATTCAAGAACCCAGAGGAGTTTACAAAGTCTTTACTATAAAAGCCTAGGCACGTTCCCCTGTAAAAGGTTAATAATTCACTTTCATCATATTTGTGTGTTCTTATGCATATATTTGAAACCACGTGCCTTTATGCTACATGTGCACTTTCTGAAGCTGTGGGTACTTTATCTGTCATCTCATTGCAATATAATAGCATGTGTGGAAATGGAATTGTCTTCATGGGGTACGAACAACTTTCTCACGGCATAAAAAATCTTCAATTGCTATCGGTATGTAAATGTTTCAACGTAATTCAATTTAACATTTGAATAAATGTAACACTCGTTTATGAATCTGCATTATTATTACCTGGTTGGTATAAACAAAACACACATTGGGCGTCAGTGTGGGGATGTAGTTTCTCCCAGTGCTTTCCTGTGTATATCTCTGCGGATAAACGTACATATGTGACTTGTGCATCCTTTATGAAACAGATCTACAGATTGACAGCCGTAGCCATTTTATCAGTAGTGGTTTGTTCTTTCTTTTATCTGTAGGTTTGGTTCATATGTGTATATGTCACATACATCTATGGGTACACTGCTTTACTGTAGTAACGAGAACAGAAAACCTAATAGTACCAAAGGTGCTGTCCATCTAAAAATGTTCATTTTACAAAGGAAGGACTGTACAAACATGAGCTTGAGTGTGTGTTTCCTCATGGTTTGGGTTTCAAACAGCTTCAATAAAATAATTGAGATTTTAGGGTAAGTGTTTTGTTTAAATTATGGCTCAATTTAAAATCTGAAAAGGCTCAGCTACTTGCCTGTGAAAGTTCTTACTATGCATTGAAAATACAGCTTATGTGTACTTGTGAGTGTATGCCTAGGTACAGTGTATTTGCACAGGCACACACCCACAAAGTACATATTTATCTTTATTTCTGTGGAACATGTCAGTATATAGTAAGTGCCATTTTTGATGCTTACCATGGTCCCAACGCTGTATGTTGCAGCTGGTGCAATAGTGTGGTGGTAAGGGTCGGCTGCTGCGTAGACTCTGCCATAACTGAAACATAAGAAGTAGTCCATATAACATACAGTAATCAACTCACTTCTATTGGTCAGAGCAAACAAAGTTCTGAGCCTTACAATTTTGACAGCATTGTGCTCACTCAAATCAGTTCAACAACCCTCGTGAATCCCAGTGTTTACAATTCAACGCATTGATTCTTTGATTTTGGCCAGCAGAGAACAGACTAGACCGAGCACAAGTCTAAGCAAAATGTTTCAACAGTAATTTTCATCAACAATAAATAAAACTGAAACTTTCAAAACACAACTCATAGAATTTGGCATCAAACACAAGTGGTTAAAAGGGTCTTATCTCAAGAAACTCTGCTTTGCATTCTGTAACTGAAAACTAGAATGCCAATTAAGTTTACAACAATGAGCTGTTTTTGATTTGTTACCATTCCAATGCAGTGTTAAAGGCCTTGATGTATATTTAGAATACTTCTTCAATGAAAACAATGGTGGAGTGAAGAATTTTACCCCATGGTTCAACTTATACAATAGCTTCAAGCACTGCCACAGTGCAGTAATCACATTGAAGAGAAGTAGCTAGCTATAAATTATCTGCTAGAGGGCACTCCAATGCAGAATTTTCAATTGAAATCTATTTCATCTATACAGTTGAGTGCTGTCACTGGGGGTTTTTCTATTGAGCTTAACAATCTTTTCTGCTTTTACTGAAAACAGCCAATGTACAAATTATATTTTCAAACAGGTCCCGCTTCTTTCAGGATTCTAACTCCTTAACAAGTGTAATTTATAAATGGGTTAAAGGCTCTCTCCAAACGGTAAACACAGGAATTGTAAATATTACTTCACTGAGTGCAGTAAAATAGGTCCTTCAGGACTTGCAATCATGGAAGGATTTTCCTTAAACACAAGACGTTACTCACAGGTTGGAAGAGTGAGTTAAGTTTTCCACATTTGCAGGAAGAAGCCTTAAAACATAAGCAGTCACCTTGGAAATTAAGGTGTGCATGGCCCAGGACTTTCTGATTATTGGGTACAATAGTTGGAAAATTGTGGGCAAAGTCTATCTGAATTTCTGTTTCATGCTTGCAGTGGGCCAGGTTTGCTAGTTAAGAGAGCACATTTGTAAATTTACCCCACATGCATGATGACAACAAATTATGTTGTGCCTTTACTATGTTGAAATGGCTTGAAACTCTTTACGTAATGGACATTGAATAAGAGGAGGAAACAGGACAAAAAGTGACCAAAAGTTTGAGCAAAGAGGTGGGTTTAAGGGCAGTCTTATAAGGAGGTGGAGACATTTATGGGAGATATTCCAAGGTGTGGATTTACCCCTCAACAGCTGCTAGCCATTCCACCAATGGTGAGGGTGAAGGGAAAAAGGATGCAAAAGAGGCCAGAGCTGAAGGAATGGACAGTTCTTGCTATGGCAGTTGGCAGAGGAATATGCAGTCGTGGATCTGGAAAGATGACAGAGATAGGGAGGCTTTTGGGATACATGAGAAAGGAGGATTTAAACTGGAGACAGTAGTGTCTGACAATCCATATAAGTTGACGAGGGCAAGAGTGGTAGATGAACAGAAGATGCCATAGCACTGGATGTGGGCAGTAGAGTTTTTGGATGAGTGAACAGCAATAGACTGTGAAAGATAAAAAGGTAAACCAGGAAGACATCAGAATAATTGAATCTAAAACTTACAAAGGTCAGGTAATGTTTTGGAATTGGCAGCTATCTTTGTGGAGAGGATATGAAATTGACAGGTCAACTTGGGGTCCGTTGTTTATACACCTTGCCTTTGAGAGATCACCTTTAAGGACTGATGTGCTGGGTGCACACAATATTTGACTCTGCCTGACAATTCATTTGCTTTATGTCTGCAATTTGCACACACAAAAATCAGTTGTTTTTCCATAATGTCTGCTTCATAACTTGTAATGTATTTTACTGTCTTAAAAACCTAACCCAGAGTCAATAAATCCCTGATGACTGATTGACCGTTAGGTAATTATTATTCAACATGTTTATTTGAAATCACAGGCTTTCGAATCTGAAAGCTTGTGATTTCAAATAAACCTGTTAGTTTATAACCTGGTGTCATGCGATTTCTGACTGTGGCCACCCAAGTCCAACACCGGCACCTCCACATCATAATAAGTATTAACGTGGCATGGTGAACAGTAGTAGAGAATATTGTGCTCATAAGACTCATTGTGCATGAATAGTCAGCAAGTTAACATAAGATGCAACACATGGTTGACAATCCTGAATCAATCTATAGTGCATGAGACAACCCTCAATCTCTTTGCCCATTATGGTGTTAGAATTGAAAACACAGCTTGCTGGTAAGTGAACAAATCCCTACCAAAAGGGCAGTTTAACTCACTTGAGAAAGGCAAATGATCAAGGTGTTTCCTGGGTCGACAGCAAGCAAGGAACCAAGGGCGATTCAAAGGCATATTGTCAGGATGTTAACAAAATTCCCCCACTTCAAATGGGACAGAGCAGAGCTCCTACCCAGGCCTGTTCCGAGGATAGTGGGACTGTCCTCTGACAGGAAATCGGGCAAACTGAAGCATACAAAACACTTAAAGAGATAGTCAAGGTAGATGCAGGTTAAGATGTTCCCCTTGGCTGGGTGTGTCTGGAACCAAGGGGCCCAATTTAATGATAAGAAGGATGCCATTTAGGGCCAAGATTAGGAGAGATTTCTCCACCCAGACTGTGTTGAACCTTTGGAACTCTGTACCCTGGACGGCTACAGAAGCTCAGTCTTTGGGTATATTAAAAGCAAGAGGTTGGTGCAGTTTTGACTGTCAATTGCATAAAGAATTATAGGATGGGGTGGGTAAAAGGTTTTGTTTTATTGTATTAGCCATGATCACAATAAATGGTGGAGAAGACTTGATGGACTGAATGGCTTACTCCTGTGTTCCGACCAATTTAATGCTTAAAGGGCATTTAGAGCTTTAGTTTAAAGCTTTGGGTATATCCGGCACAGAAAAGCAAACCATTAAAATTTGTTCAGGAGTTAACACCAAAAGTCCACACAGACTTAGCACATTGTGATTAATAACCAAAGAATTCTTCAAGATAAGGACCATGTTAAAAGACCAGTTCAGAGTCAAATTTTGATTCATTGACAAGCATTTGTGTAATTTAGCCAGAAGCCGACATAATTTACAAATCCATTTATGAGCAGGTGCAGAGAAAATATTCCTTTTATACAGTTTTTCAGATGGACAGGTAGCGAACAAAATTGTTGAGCTGGTGATAATACTCACATTCGGTGGAAACTTCCCGGAAAGATTTGCTGTACAATCTAAAGATACATTAAGTTAAGAGCTCCTGAAAGACTGACGGAAGTACTAAGTGATTTTTGCCAGTCAATGAAGCTTATTAGTTGCAAGTACAAACTCCGTGGATGACATGATCACCACAAAACCCAAATAAAACAAGACATGTGGAAGGTGTAGCCTTCTGCATGCACCAAGAAAATGCCCAGCTTTATAAGGTGGGTAGCAGAAAGAGCTACTGGCAGAGGCAATGCATTAGAACAAAGGATGGCGTAGCTACAACGAGGCATGCACCAACCTAAACAGACAGAGTGTCTTCCAGCTACAATAAAGACCATCTGGGATCCCACCTGAGGTATATATATGAAGTGATCAACAAACTAGAACCTGATGATGTCTACAATGAGAAAAAACGTGGTGAACACATTTTTCACACTGTCAATCTCAAGGAAGATATTAACATCATCACACACTCAGAAGCATGTACAAATTTTAAATCATCCACGCTTGGGAAACTAGTTACTATTCATTACCAGATAAGATCGAGACTTTGGCAAATGTCAGCCTAAAGTCCTCATGAATTCTAGAGAATAACATGCAGCCACAGACTTGATGAAACCTACAAACTGCACACAGCAGCTGACCAGTTCCATATGTAGGATTAATGGGGCTGGAGTACAAGTACAATCAATCTGACTGGACATTGTCAATATCCTACATTGTAGACACTGCTGGACCAAAAATCACAGCTCCACCAGCATGCTGTGACCTTACACTGGTTATAATTTATGTAATAAGTCAGAGAGAGATACATCAATAGCTGCATTGGACTATTAAAAAATAAACTCTTGTAGAACTGAAAATGAAAGAAGAATGGAATGATCAGACCATAAGACGATATGATATATAAGCAGAATTAGGCTACTTGAATCAGCAAGTCCACTCCGTCCCACGATCATGGCTGATATGTTTCTCAAACCCATTTCTTGCCTTCTTCCCATAACGCTTGATCACATAACCAATCAAGCAAATATCTATCTTTGGCTTAAATGCTCTTAATGACTTGGCCTCTACAGGGCTTTGTATCAATGAGTTCCGAGATTCACTATTCTCTGGCTGAAGGCTGAAGGAACACTTCACTTTCTTCTGAATTAATAGAGCTAAGAACACTGCTGTCTGCTGTGCAAAGCTGCAAATATGAGAAGAAAAAGCTGAACAACCAGCTGAGAACAAATCCAGGCTGTGGAATGACAAAGTTTTGAAAGGATACTTTGGCTCAGCTAACAAATATAAGAGGTGAATGAGAAAGACAGGAAGCAGGACAATCTGGATCATCAATTCAATGAAAAGATTCCTGGTTTACAGAGAAACCTAGAACAAATGTCTTGTAAAACAGATCACGCATAGCAGAAGCAGCTACAGAGTCATTGGCTTGAGGTCTAAGCAACAGTGGGGAAATGATAGATTTAATGTAACAAATGGAGATACAGATCATACACAACAAGAAGCTGTCATTCATAATACAGTCTTTTTCATAAATAGATGCCAGCAATGATGCTCTAGAGAAAACCAAACATTCCCCAAGGAGAGGGTGTGTTGAGGATTAGAAACAGACTGTCACTGTCACCGACATGAGAGGGTAAAGTGCGGACTAGAGACAGGGATTTAGCATCACCAAGAGGTGAGGGTGAGATTTAGAGACAGGCAGTCAGCGTGACTGAGAGGAGAGGGTGAGGTAAGGACTAGGGACAGGTATTCAGCGTGACTGAGAGGAGAGGGTGAAGTGACGCCCCTCAGAGAGATGCACATAGTCCAGAAGCAGACCTGAGACAAAAATGGGATATATAATTTTTCTCTATTACACTTAAGTGGGAGCAAAGATAAAATAAGAGCAAAGTCTCCATATTCTATTCAGTTACATTTGGAGATCTTAAGCTCATGACTTGTAAAACTTGAACTATATGGGAAATCCTGGGTGTGACTAACTGCAGGAGGTGTCACCTGATGCAGCAGCTTGAGCTCCATCTTTTGGAGCTGGAGGAGCAGATAGGGACCGTATGGTTTATTCAAGAGGCTGAGAGGTTTGTGGATAATACGTTTCAGGATGTTGTCACTCCGCAGTTTAAAGAAATGCAGGGAGAGAGTGAACGGATGATCATCAGATAGGAGGAGGAGGACCAGGCAGGTAGTGAGCAAATCTCCTTATTGCATCAGGCTTGAAATCCATTTCTCAGCCTCAGAAGACGGTGAAGAGAGCTGGGTGAGAGTGACGGCACCTCTACGGAGGCAAGCTAGAGTCAAGGCCATGACACTAAGAGTTGTCCATCTGCTCAGGAGGGGAGGACGAAATATGGAAGAGCAATTGTGGTCAACAATTTTTCAGTGAGGGGGGTAGACAGATGCTTTTGTGACGATACACTTAATTCTAGAAGGTACATTCCCTTCAGGGTGTATGGATGAACAAATGGCATGGATTGGCTGTGGGGTAATCTGAAGGGGAAATGACATCAGAGGAAACAGAAATGAAGTCCAGCAAGTTGACTTTATGGAGTTAGGTAAGAAATTGAAAACCAGATCTTCAAAAGGAGGTAGTCTGCCAGGAGTGAGCATAGGAGAAGAAGGATATAGCAGATGAATGAGGGGCCAGTAGAGATTGTGCAGGAAAGTAGGGTTTTAGATTCTTAGGCTTTGGAACCAGTTCCGAGGGAGGGGTGAAATGAACATTTTGGATGGTTACATTTGAACACAAGTCAGACAACATCCTCAGTGGGAGGTTTGCTAATGTTGTTGGGATGGATTTAAACTCGATTTGCAGGGGAATGGCATCCTGACGAGTGGCAGAAGGGAGACAAACTGAGATGCAATTATAAGTTAAAACACAAGTAATTGATAGGCAGGAAGCATATGTATGAGAAGAAAGAATTAAGTACATATGTCAATGCTAAATGGAATATGTTTTAATGCAAAAAGTCTGAGGAATAAGGTAGATGAGCTGAGGGTGCAGGCATATCTGAAGATGGAGTCAATAGTTTTGACTGAGACTTGGCTGAAAATTGGCAGTTTAAATTCCTGATTTTGAGTGTTTAGATGAGTAGGGGTGATATAAGAGGAAAGTGGGTGGAATTCAAATATTGATCGAGTAATCAATTATAGCAGTGAGGTAGAATCATATCTTTGGTCATCAAATGAGACCAAATGGGTTGTGGTTAAAAACACAAGAGGAACAATCATAGTGTTGGTGCATAGTATAAGCCTCCAATGGATACACAGAAGATCAAATGTGTAACCAAATTTCAGTAAAAACAATAAGGCAGTAACAGGGTTTGGAATAAAGTTCTTTTTTAAAATTCACTTACGGGATGTGAGCAATGCCGGCTGGCCAGCATTTATTGCCTTTCCCTACTTGCCCTTGAGGAGATAGTGGTGAGCAGCTATCTTTAATCATTGCAGTCCACGTACTGCATACAGAAAAACCTTTTAGCAAGTCATCAGGAAGCTCAACAAATGAAGAGGCAATTCTAACATTGGGAAATGAGCCCAAGTGGAAGACATGGAATACAACAGTAGGACAGCATTCTGAATATAGTCAACATAACCCAGTCAGATTTAGATTTGTTCTGGAAATGAGAAGGATGCGCTAGGAATAAAAAAAACCAACTCTCCGGAAAGGCTAATTTTACAAAAATAAGACATGGTTTAGGAGTAACAACACACAGATAAAACAGTGTCAGAGATAATGCGAACTGCAGATGCTGGAAAATCCGAGACAACAAAGTGTGGAGCTGGATGAACACAGCAGGCCAAGCAGCATCTTTTGTGCTCCTAAAATGCTGCTTGGCCTGCTGTGTTCATCCAGCTCCACACTTTGTTATCACAGATAAAGCAGCGTTCAAGCAGCGGGAGGCATTCAAGACGAGAGAATTCAAAGTAAAAAGAGACATAAAAGTTAGGATCAAATAAAGAGAAAGAGAAGCTATGGCAGATACAGCTATGAGTATTGATTGAGCAGGCTGAGCTTGCTTTCTTTGGAGAAGCAAATGTTGCCAGGGGTAGAAGTACAGGTATACAGGATTATTTGGAGCTTAGTTAAGGTGTTGAAGAAGATATTCTACTGTTCATAGAGTGGTCAATAGCCAGGAGACATAAATTTAAGGCTGGAAGTAGGAGGCTAAGATGACATTTAAGGAGAATTATTTTCTTACTCAAAGGGTGTTAGGAGCCTGGAACTCAGTGTGTTTGTGTCAGAAGCTCGTGGTAATACTTAAGCAGTATTTAGATATTTGCTTGCACTTCCATAGCATCCAGGGCTCTGGGTCAAAAGGTAGAAAATGGGATTAATGTAGTCAGATCTTTGTTGACTGTCACAGGTGTACAGGCTGAAAGACCTCTCTCCGAGCTGTAAATGTCTGTGAGCATAAAACAGTGAATACCAAGAAAATTTGAAACAGCTGGAATCATAGATTCTCTACAGTGCAGAAACAGACCATTTGGCCTACAGCTACAGGGTCTGTGATAGGCTCACTTGTAAGACTGCAGTCCCCAGGCTGATGCTGGTATTTCAAACCAAATATAGAGCCAATACCAGTCATGTAGTGAATCCAGCTTATCCCAGCATAAAATCGCAATTTCAATGACCAATTATTCCATGTTATTAGAAATCACTAAATTGGGGAAGGTTCAGAAAAAAAATTACCAGGACGTTGCCAGGATTGGAGAGTTTGAATTGTAAATAGGCTGGATAGGCTTGGACTTTTTTCACTGGAGTGTAGGAGGTTGAGAGCTGACCTTATAGAGATTTATAAAATCATGAGGGGCAGAGATAAGCTGAATAGTAATGGTCTTTTCCCTAGGGTGGGGGAGTTCAAAACCAGGAGGTATTTTTAAGGAGAGAAACATTTAAGACGGATGTGAAGGGCAATATTTTTATACAGAGTGGTTCATATGTGGAGTGAACTGCCAGAGGAAGTGGTGGATGTGGGTACAGTTACAACATTTAAAAGACATGTGGATAGGTACATGAATAGGAAAGGTTTGGAAGGATATGGGCCAAAATCTAGACAAGTAGGACGAGTTTAGTTTGGGAACATGCTTGGTGTGGACTAGTTAGACTGAAGGGTCTGTTTTCCTATGACTCTTAAATAGGTTTAATGTGGTTTAAATTGCAGATATAGCATTTAAATTGGGTTACTGCTGTGGCTTTATACAGTATGAATATTAGTGGAAAAAATACTTTATGTATTTCTCTTAAACTCTATTACCTGTCATTTTAATAGAGGGAGCAATTTATTTAAAATAAACATGTTAATGCCTCAATTAAAGCAGTAACACAATTTGATATGGCAGGCTAATATTCACACTGTGGCTGTGATTAAAAATTATTTTTCCTTCTTTGGGCACATGTGTCACACATAAACATTCATAGAAGAATTAGACCCAGAGAGTAGAGGTAGTGCACCAAATTTAGCAGAATGTACAAAATTGAAGACATAGCTACTGTTGGCAGACCACTGCAACAAAATACAGAGAAACATGAACAAATTTGCTGAGCAGACAGATAATGAAATGAAATACAGTACTGAAAATTGTGAGGTGTTTCATTTTAGTTGGAGGAGCAAGGAGGGCAACTTGCATATTTGAAGAAGCGAAAATAATTTTTATGGAGGCCTGAACAGAAGGAGGATCAGAGTTACACAAGTCACTAAAAGTAGCTATGCAAACAATACAAATGGTTGGGGGGGGGGGGGCGGGCGGGGGGGGGGGGGGGGGCGGGCGGGGGGGGGGGGCGGGCGGGGGCGGGCGGGCGGGTGCACAGTGCCTCATAGTGCTAGGGGCCCAAGTTTGATTCCACCC
This sequence comes from Stegostoma tigrinum, assembly GCF_030684315.1. NCBI lineage: Eukaryota > Metazoa > Chordata > Chondrichthyes > Orectolobiformes > Stegostomatidae > Stegostoma > Stegostoma tigrinum. The sequence goes on from NC_081375.1 coordinate 28,165,053, forward strand.
TTGGGCGACTGTGTGTGGAGTTTGCTCATTCTCCCCGTGCCATCTAGGTGCTCCAGTTTCCTTCTACAGTCCAAAGTTAAGCAGGTTAGGTGGACTGGCCATGGTAAATTGCCCATTGTGTTCAGGGATTTGCAGGCCAGGTGGATTTACCATGTTTGAGTTCAGAAAAAGGAGGCATAAATATAAGGTAGCCAAAAATTGACTAAATAGCAAAGTTAGGAGGAATCTCTTCACAGAGAGCATGGTGAGAGTGTTGTGAAAGTGTGAATATTCCTGTCACATGAACTTGTTGACGCATCTTACAAACTCATATGGAAACTTGACACACTGGAGGAAGACAGGACAAGAAGAATTCAGTGCATAGAATGGAATACATAATTAGTATGTGAGGAAGATCCCATGAGCAATACAAACATTGGTAAGGACCAGTGGGTTGGTCAGCCTGTTTCTGTACTTTTAACACAATGTTAACATATTGTTCTCTGATCAAGATGGCAGCCAAGTGATCTCCTAACTCCAAGCTGTGTTATAGTCAATACCTTGGATTAGTTGATGCTCCATTTTCACACCTGATCTTTGAATTTTCATCCTCTTGACACTTTGTTCTTGTTTTATGATCGTTTTCCCAAACAATTTTCTTTACTGCATTGTATTATCATCAGTTTAGGAGGACAGAAAATATTGCTGATGAATGGACATACACAATCTTCACAGTTCACAGTCTTTTTAAAGAAAAGTTGGGTTTGTGCAGAACGTGACCAAGTAATATCGGTCCAAATTTAGATTTCTATAAACCATGGTTTACTTGCACTGATCTGCAAACATCATGTTTGTATTGAATTAAAATAGGTGCAACTAAATACAGGCCGTTCAAAAATTAACACAAGTTTATCTCTTTTATTTTACTTTCTTCACATTTTTCTCACAAGTAGAATGGTTTTATTGTCAGCAGATTTCAATGTGACTTCCATTTATATCACTCCATATCAGCCAACTGTCTTGAGGGATGTGGGTTGTGCCACACTGCCAGTTCTCTCATAACTTGCATCTAAAGGAGTTGTGCTTTGTTACTGGTTCCCTTCAAACTCTGTGTTTAAGATGGGCATAAAACTTGCCTTAATGTTATTCACATTAATCAAATGAAGAGGCAGAGGTAGGTGCAGAGATAAAGTGCAGTCATAGTATTAAAAAAAAGACCACAGAGAAAGAAAGAGGAAATAGACAAATGTTAACAAGAACTGATTTTGATTCTAGACTTCAAATGAATTAAAATCTTGCCCATGTACTTAGAAATATTAAGTAATATTAAGCCTAGGGATACTGCAATTTTTTTATCCATATGATCTAATAGGGGCAAATGACAAATGCTGGGAAGGGTAGCGTAATTTAATATCTATCTATCTATCACATGGAAAAAGCAGGTAATTTAACAGAGTAGGGAAATCTTGGGCTCAAAATTTTTTTAAAAAGTGCAAATACTGGAAGAAACAATACAATAATACAACAAGAAAATCATTTCTGAAGAAGGGTCCAGACCTGAAACGTCAGCTTTCCTTCTCCTCTGATGCTGCCTGGCCTGCTGTGTTCCTCCAGCTCCACACCGTGTTATCTCAGACTCCAGCACCAGCAGTTCCTACTAACTCTGATTGAAACTATCTAAATGTTTTAACTTGCTTGTTGTTTTAATTATATTGCAAGTGGAGACCAGAAATGAAATTCTAAGAGAAAAAAGTGATCCTGCACACCTTGAGTAGTCAGTTCAACCTCTAATCAATACAAGGTAATCTTTATTCAAATAGAGTTTACAGTGGTCGAGAAACATTGCAGAGACCCCTTTACACCTCGGGTTTCCTTTCTACTGATCTCTGAAGTTTGCACACTGGGCACAGTAGTCTATCCCTGTGTCCCAGGAGTGCAAATAGTGATAAACATTTCTATACTACGTTTCCCATGTCTGCACAAACGTAGCTCATGCTGACAACAATGAACTGTGGAGAACAGGCATGTAATAGAACATGAAGGTTATCTCAGTAAAGCAGGACCTTGATCAGATGGAGTTTAACTTAGATAAATTGCAAAGTGTTGCATTTTGGTAAGGCAAACCAGGGCAGGACTTACACAGTAAATGGTAGGGTTTTGGAGAGTGTTGACAAATGAAGAGACCTGGGGTACAGATACATAGTTCTTCGCAATTGGAATCGCATGGGGACAGGGTGGTGAAGGCGGCTTTTGGCACACTTGCCTTCACTGGTCATAACATTGAGTATAGGAGTTTGGATGTCACGTTGCGGCTTTACTGAACATTGGTGAGTCCACTTTTAGAATACTGCATTCAATTCTGGTCTCCCTGCTAAAGGAAAGATGTTGTTAAGCTTGAAAGGGTTCAGAAAAGATTTACAAAGATGTTGCTGGGATTGGAGCGTTTGAGCTATAGGGATGTGTTGAACAGGCTGGGTCTTTTTTTTCCCCTCGAGTATTGACTTTATAGAGGCATTGAAACGCATGAGGGTCATGGATAGGGTGAATAGCCAAGGCCCTTTCCCAAAATTGGTGAGTCCAAAACTAGTGTGCATAGGTTTAAGGTGAGGGGGAAAGATTTTAAAGGGATCTGAGCACCCCAATTTTTACGCAAAGGATAGAGAATGTATGGAATGAGCTGCCAGAGAATTTGGTGGAGGCTGGTGCATTTGTAACATTTGAAAGGCAACTGGATGGGTATATGAATAGGAAGGGTTTAGAGGGATATGAGCCAAATGTTGGGAAATGGGAAAAGGTCAATTTAGGATATCTGGTCAGCATGGACCAGATGGACAAAAGGACCTTTTGCCACGCTGTATATCTCCAAGACTCCATGTGTCTGCTGCTTTCTTGTATAACATTCAACAGATTACATCACTGGTAGGACGAGTGACTTGATTCCCTCAGAATACCCTGTTTCTGCGTTAGGTGGAATTCGGTGACTGAGTTACTCAAACACCTAAATAACAGAGAGCTGTATTCTGTTTTAAACCCCAGAAGAAGCCATACAGACTCAGATATTCTGAGATTCAATCCATGAAGAGTCAACTGGATGTTCTAGAAGGAAAAACCAGTTAAACTAGTGAATGAGATGTAATTGGCTTGTACTTGTATCCTTCAAACTGGAGTGCATTCATTTCCAAGTGTTACCGTGTTTTCCTTTTTGTCACCTCTGTACTGAGGAGGAACAAATGTCTGCTCTTGAATACTTTACAGTGAAGTATATTGGAACATTTTCCTGGCAGATGTCTGTTGAGAATCAGTTTGGGCTCATCTGGTCTGCAGGCACGCAGACATAATAATCACAAGAATGACCACACAGCGAAGGCACTAGAGAACTACTGGTACTTCATGGAACAATACTCAAGTCAAGAGTTGTCACTGCTGGGAGAGGGAGTCAAGGAAACAAAAGAATGAAATGGTAAAATAAATATCAAGAAATCCTGAGTATAACTTCACAGTGTTGTAGCTACAGCTTCTGAGTGAACATGACAAAATGTTTACTTCTTTTTAGGTGCCAACTTTGAGCAAAATCCTTGTTTCTGCAGATTTTGTCCCAAGGATTGAAAACCAGCATTTAAGGTCAGCTGAACTATTTGGTCCCTAACTTGGAATATAACAGAGTTTGAAAGAGTCCAGATAATTTTATCCTTTCATTATGACTCCGTTATGGACTAATAAATAATTCTTATTTGTACATTTGTTCCCAAAACATTTAAAAACTGCAGCCTTGCCTTCAGCTGGCTCTTTCGACAGAATCCTCTGACCTCATTGATGAAAATGAATGCTTGTCCTGGGAAGGCCCATGCTGCAGTTACAGCAAAATTCTGCAGTTTCATCTATTTTTGTTCAAGACAAAACTTTTAAAAACAGCGAATGTATTGATCTGACTGATTGCCAGCAAACAAGACAATATCGTGAATGTTTCTTTAAAGTGACAAACTGCAAATGAGGTCTGTGTGCTGCAGATAACAAAAGGCTGAAGCAAGTAACAAAGCATCCCTAGCCCAGAAATAGGGTATTCTGAGGGAATCAAGTCAACTGTGCTATCAGTGATGTAATCTATTGAATGTTATACAAATTTAATTCAATAATCTTTCCACTTAGGGGAAATTATGTGAAAGGGTGAATGGCTGGGATATTTTAAAAGAAGGAAAACACCCATATTTGAATAAATGCATTTTTAAAAATGCATTTAAGAAGGTTTATCCTTCAAATTGGCAAACTAATTCGGTGTAATACAGTCAGCAACATTTCTGAAGGAACACTGCTTTCTTAAAAGGGCTAACTGAAACCTGGCATAGAAAAAGTGTTAGACACGGTAAACATATGTCTGCAGTAAGTTTCTATTTGTGCCAGAGCTGTACGGTGATTCTGAAAATAAGACATGTATGAATTACAGTTCACAACAAAGCAGAACTGAGGTAGAAGTGATAGGTGGATTATTTCCCTGCTCACCATTTCCCCTTTCTTATGAGAAAGAGACATAGCATTTATCCTTTGGCACAATTCCTGATTCCAAACGTCCTTGGTAAATTATAGTTACTGCCTCCGTTGCTCCTTTAGCAAGCTTTGAAGGCTCACCCTCCGGGAATAGTGATTTCTAATTGGAGTTCTATTTTAAAATTCTTTCTATAAATATAGCTTTCTACTGAATATTTATCTCCTGTCATGACTTTGTCACACTTAAAGTTTCATGTTCCTGTTCCTTTACAAACAACTAAACAATATCTAGATTTATCATGAGAGATTTCTGTAAATGATAGTGTGAACACATTTTGAAGCTGTGTCTACATCTTGCTTTCCCATTTATAAAGTCCTGACATTAAGAATTGCAATTCTGTCAATGCATTCACAACTTTTCGCCTTGCTGTCAACATTATTCACAACACAAACTATTCTGAAGCCTGGGTTTGTGCAGAAAAACTTTCATGTCTTCAAATAGAGACACTGAAATCACTCCAAAGGTAATTTACTTCCAATTCTCTTCATTGGCTTCTGCCTGAAGTCACTGACTGCCAACAAAATGACTTAAGAATATTTTGGTTCTTCTGTAAAACAATACTGAGAAGAATGTGGTTGCCAATTGTTAAAGCTTTGAGGGACTGTAATAGATTGAAAAATTGTATGTCTACGGATGCAGCCATCAAATCATAAACCCACACATGGTGTGAGATGTAGATCACAGCACAAAAAACAGCCTTTGAGGGGAAACATATCAACTATATAATGGAAAACATGAAGTTCTAACAACATTAGGCAGTGAAGTTATTGCTACCCTGTGACCAGTTCTGCACGTTTTACTGTAAACTCAGCTGGGAAACTTAAGCACACAGTCTTGGGAGTTTACAAGGAATTCATAAATACTGATATTTATTAATTTACTTGGATACATTTTTAATGCTTAAACAGGAGAAAAGATTTTTTATTTTTGTTTAATAATTGTCAATATTTGTCATTGTTCTAGACTTTGAGCAGATTGCAACCAATTAAATGAACGCGAATTTATCAAGTATCCTCCTGCATTCTTAAATTGTCATCAGTTCACTCTGATACTGTTATGGTCAAATTCGGTCATGATATTTGTGTTATCTGGAACCTGTAATAAAATCACATGATGCGAATCTGTCCTAATATTTAGAATGCACCAATGGACATTATCTATAGATTAGATCATTAATTTTATATTACTATTACTATATTTACATTGTCACATATCAGCCAAAACATTTAAATGATCAGAAATCTATTGTCATCTTTATACTGCCTGGAACTGCATTTAGTAGAATCTCTGTTTTTGTCAGATAATTTGGAGTTTCCAGCTGTGAAAGACAGAATATTCTCACAAATTGAAACTGAAGAATTAGGTTTGGAAACAATCTTCTTTAACTCACCCAGTCCATCCACCTCTTCCACCAACACATTATACTCAATGCAAATCAGTGAAGTGTTTGAGACAATCCTATTGGAATACACATTTCCCCGGGGAGCTGGAGAGGTGAGGAATAACTTTCAGCTCAGCACGAAGCTCTGATGAAGTTGCACGCAAAATCTGGTTCTTTATTGTTTGAAATGTGGTAAAGATGTTCTTATTACAGGCTTTTTACCCATGTAGTTCCACATGGAAATGATGCTCTGTTACTTACACAAAGAGGAGATACAAAGGTTACAAGACAAAGGAAGGTTTCTGTGAACATGGAGGAAATTCTTGTCTAAAATATTCTCCCAGGGCCTCTTCAAAAGCAAGTGCATCGTTCTCCCTCAATTAATAACAAAATCCCAATCCCGTTAGAGAGCCCAACAAATTCCATTTTTCTACTGGCTTTCTAGCAAAATCACCAACGGGAACCGACAAATGTATTCAAGGTGAAAGTGACACTCGATTGTTCTGGGCTCTTGCCTGGACATTGCTCGGTGTGTAAATATGTTTTTATATTGTATAGGTTCGATTTTCACTGCCATCATCCTTCACCATACTGCCCATAGGAATATGGGACGAGCAGACTGTGATTTTTTTAAAACAATTTCTAAACTGCAGAAAGCAAAAGATACACTTACACAGAATTCAAACCATGGTTGCAGACATTTTAGTCCAACTGGTTAATGCCTCGGGTTTACCCTCCAGGTGATCCTCTTCTCATTTTAATCTAGCCCTGTCATAATCGCCTTGTATTCCATTCTCACTCATTCACTTATCTCGTTTCACTTTAAATCCCTTCATGCTTCTTGGAGGTGGGACTGATCCCAGTAACCTTTTATTTTGCATCCCATTTCTCCTGTTAGCAAGTAGTACTTCAAGTAGAAAACAGGATAAGGATTGCATCAAGTAGTTTATAACAAAACTCATGCTCAGCCAGTAGCTATGACTTGGATAACACAGCCTGGAGCTGGAGGAACGCAGCAGGCCAGGCAGCATCAGAGGAGCAGGAAAGCTGATGTTTCGGATCGGGACCCTTCCGAAACATCAGCTTTCTTGCTCCTCTGATGCTGCCTGGCCTGCTGCGTTCCTCCAGCTCCACACTGTGTTATGTCAGACTCTAGCATTGGCAGTTCTTACCAACTTCCAGCTATGTCCTGTTATTTTCGGCCTGATCAACCTGATTGAGGATCCCACTGCACAGTTAAATTTACTGTCTGATTAAATGGAATAACTAACTCCATTCTAGCTTTGCAAACCAGTTGTTATCCGAATCTGAACTCTGGATTAAACCAGGTGCGTGTAAGTTACCACTTCAAAAAATATATATGCCTTTTGTCAGATGGTGGGCTGTCTTACAATCAGAAATCTTACACTTGGGGTCTACTCAGGCAGCTCTGTTTTGAAGTTGCAAGAAGCTTGTGAAACAGTCTCTCAGTGCTATCACCAATGCAGCTATCAGTGGTCAACTAGTCAGTATTTCTCATTATGTTACAGGTTATGTCATTCTACGCTGCTGCCATTGTTAGTTTACATCAAAACCTGCAAAGCAGGAAAAAAAACAGAGGTTTTACTCTATTTCAGTTTTATTAATAATAAAGAAGGAGTTTTATATGAACTTAGAAACATTAGAAGGCCATTGAAACCCCAGACCAATTCTGCCATTCGAGAACATGGCTTATCATCTACTTCAACTCCATTTTCACACGCTATCGCCATTTCCCTTGGTGTTAATAGTACCTTGAAATTTTCAATCACTGTCCTGAACATATTCAAAGACAAAACTTCCACATTTCTCCAGGTTACAGAATACTATTTTTCAAGTGAAGAAATTCCTCCTTAACTCAGCCTTACATGGCTTGTCCCTAATTCTGAGATTATATCCCTTGTTTCTAGTCCCCACAACTACACCAATCATCTTTTCTTCATCTGACCTGTCTATCTATCTCTTTGAGAATATAATAAGTTGTAATGAGATACACCCCTGTGCTCATTCTTAGAAAATCTAGGGACCACAGATCCAGTGTCCCCAATCTCTCCTCAGTGGAGAGTTTTGCCATCCAAGGATTCAAATTGGTGAATCTCTGCTGCACCCCCTCAATGGCAAGTATAGCCTTCCTGAGGAAAGGGGATGAAATCTACACTCATATTCCCAGTAAGGTCTCAATGGTGTTCTGTACAATTAAAGTGAGAAAGTTTTACTCCTGCATTCAAATCTTCTTGCGATAAAGACCAACATATCATTTGTCTTCCTCCTTGTTAGCTGCACCTTCATGTTAGATTACAGATCTTAGTACATCACCACTTCCCAATCTCTCACTACTTAATACATCCTGCTTTGTTCCTCCTAGCAAAGTGGACAATGTCATATTTATCCCTATAAGACCCGATCTGCCATATCTTGCCCACTCACTCAGTATCTCCAAATCTCATGATGTCTCTTTGCATCTTCCTCACAATTCACATCACCATCTGGTTTTGTACCATCCACAATCTATGTTCGATCCCCAAAACGTAGACTGTGAACAACTTGGGACCCAAGCACTGATCCCTGTTGAGCCCAGTAGTCATGGCCCAACCTAAGAATGACCCTTTTTTTTCTGTTAACCAATCCTCAAAGCATATGTTACCTGCTGTCCCATTTGCACTAGTTTATTTATTAACCTGGGATCTCATGAAACTCCATATACACCTCATCCATTGGTTCACCACAGAGTGTAGGAGTTATTGTTTTAAAATTATGGATCGCCCTTTTGGGGACAGATAGGGAAATTTATTATTCCTCTTTGAGGGTTTTGCAGCTTTGGAACTCGGCCTCAGAAAGTTGTGGAAGAGTGATCATCGACTATTTGTAAGTCAGAAGTAGATAGGTTGTTGTTAGGCAAATGAATCAACAGGTATCGGGAATTAGATTGGATTTTATTGAATGGAAGAGCAGACTTGAGGGGTTGTATGGTCTACCTCTGCCATTATTTTCTATATTCATATGATCGCCCTTATCTACTCTGCTAGTAGTATGCACAATAAAACTTCCATCAAGGTTGTCAAACCTGACTTCCTGTTCACAAATCTATGTTTGCTCTTCCAGATCAGATCTTTATTTTCAAAATGTCCAGTTATCATATCCTTTAGTGGATTCTATAATTTTCCTACAACTGACATCAGCTAATAGGTCAGTGGTCCTTTGTTTCCTCTCTGTGTTTTTTCGTAAACAGTGGAGTTACAATTATAACATCCCAGTCTGGAGGCACCACTCCAGCTTCAAGGGAAATTTGAGAGATGACCACCAATGCGTCTACAATCTAAATGGCCACCTCTTTCAATTGTTTGGGATGCATATTCTCAGAGTTTAGAGATCTGTCATTCTGTGGTCCCATTCATTTCTCCAATACTACTAGAAAAAAATATTTATTTTTGTCAGTTCCTCATTCTCGCTAATGCCTTGGATCTTATTACTTCTGGGGGATTTCTTGTCTCTTCCTTTGTGAAGATAGACCCAAAGCTATTTTTGACCTTCTTTGCTATGTTCCATGACAAATTTGCCTGAAACTGCCTGTAATGGACCCACATTTGTCTTTGTTTTTCTTCCTTTTTACATACCTATTGAAGGTATTAGAGCACATTATTATGCTTCCTGCTAGTTTACATTTATATTTACATGCTATTTTCCCTTTTTTTCGTTTGAATCCTAAAATGCTCCCAAATCCTGAGGATACCAAGACAAAAGCAACACACTGCAGACCCTGGAAATAGGAAATAAAATGTAAAACGCTGGAGATACTACGCAGGTATGGCAGAATCAACAGAGTGTTTACATTGAGTCCAATAGGAGTTCCAAAGAAGATTTATATTAGACTTGAAGCACAACTCTGTGTTTATCATTCCATAGATTTTACCAGATATGCCGAGTATATCCAACACTTCCTGCTTTCTAATAAATTTATAAGCCTTCTCCCTTGGTCTAGCACAATCCTTAACTTCCTTTATTAGTCACAGTTGACTCATTTCCAGGTTAGATTTTTGCACCTTAAAGGAATGTACATTCATTGCAAACCATGTCTTAATTCTTTAAGTAGTAGCCATCAACTGTCTATCATCATGTCTTTTCATGTATTTTCCCAATCTACCACAAGCAACTTTCCCCTACAACCTTCAGTTTCATTTGTTTAGGTTGAAGGCAATGATTTTTAAAAGTTAAAGGAAAATTCATGTACACTTTGGTTAATCTTCCCTAAAAAAATTAAGCTACAAGGCTATGAATCAATACTTTCTCATGGCATGATTGTAGGCCTAAACATGTTTATTCCTCGAGGTAGCCAGAGCCCGGTTTTACTACTCAGATTTACCTATTTTTCAGGTTAATTTCCAGTGTAACAATTTAGAGCGATAGAGGAATATTGGGCTCCGAGAAAGAGTGAGAAAATCAATTTAGAATAAAACGTTTTGAACATTGCTAAAACTCAAAACAATGAGGAAAATGCTTGAAAAATATACTCCTACTCCTGAGATGGTGGGGTTAAAATGTCTTGGGTGACAATATAAAATAGATGGCATCATAATGTTATCAGAGATAATGGGAACTGCAGATGCTGGAGAATTCCAAGACAATAAAATGTGAGGCTGGATGAACACAGCAGGCCAAGCAGCATCTCAGGAGCACAAAAGCTGTGTTCATCCAGCTTCACACTTTGTTGGCTTGGATTCTCCAGCATCTGCCGTTCCCATTATCACTGGATGAAGGGTCTAGGCCCAAAACATCAGCTTTTGTGCTCCTGAGATGCTGCTTGGCCTGCTGTGTTCAGCCAGCCTCACATTTTATTGTCTTGGCATCATAATGTTGCCTGTTATTAAGTTTCATTCATGTAAAGTGGATCTTGAAACAGGCTGCCAACATGACAACCTTCATTTAGAGCGAGAATTCAACACGATTTTTAATCCCAGTTCATGAAAAATCTAACTTTATTACTATAGTACCAAGCATTTATTGTAACATGAAGGAAGGATAACAAAAGAGGTTATGTGCAGGAGAAATTTATGATCCTGCTCTTTGTACATAATGCCTTGCCATGTGACTTAAACCAGCCTTGGATTGATCATGTCAGATTTTAGGGAATTATCTGTTTGGTAACTGCAAGAGTATCATGCCTTCAAAACAAATAAAGAATGAATGAATACCAATTGCTGTCGTACAAAGAATTTTGCCCTCGCTGCAGAATGTAAAGATGATCCAGATTACAGAACACTTGTTCCTTTACCTGCTGACAATTAGCTTCAGAGATGCACATTCATTGCCTCAATGGCCACATGTTTATCACTTAAGATATACCTTATGTTGCAGATCATGCTTATTTCCAGATGTAATAATTTGTTTAGAAAAGGATTTACTGCAGCATTCTCAGCCAGGAGCAAAAGAATAGAAGCTACAAGTTTTTGAGTATCACACACGCAAAGAAAGTATCTCCAAGGCAGTGCCGAATGTCAGGGTTAAGATGACAGTGATAAACTGCTCAAGTTTTGGTCCAGCAGTTTATGATAAATGTATGCTATCAATGGGAGGCCTAGACTACTGGCCAGACATATTCAGAAACCATGGGCGTATTGCCCACGATCTGTAATCTGCTAAAATTCATGGTTGAAAAATTGTGGACAATGTGACCTGCAATGTGGACAGTCAGTGGTCCAGGGTGTGCATGGATTTGTTTTCATTCATAAAATCTGGTTTATGAATGCCGACTTTTCTTTTCAATCTGCTCCAGGCTGTGTGCTTTAATCTGTGTGACATGTCATTATAATAGTTTATAATTCCATCAACACGATTTCTATTATCACAACTGCTTATCCTTGGATCAGAGTTTCAAAACAGCAAACTCTTGGCCAGTTCTACATAATCCAATTACAAGAGACTTCATAAATGCCATTTATTTCTTTCTTTGTTTAATTTGCTCTTCATAGCACAAACTTGAATTTAAACCTATGCCTGAATTTATGCTGACGTTTGAAACAATTAGCCAGGGGTTCTCAGTTTAAATTGCTCCATTGTTCCACACAACTGCAATAAGCCTCAAATTCTTGACAAATATCTTTGCATATATTGTGTATTGCTTTGCTAGTAGATTTTTAGTCAGTTCGCCTGTTAACATCTGCCAATACTTTTGGCCAAATTTGCAGGATTCCACTGGCCTTAAACAACAGCGAGTGAGAAATGAGGCTTCCACGTAGAGGAAAAAGTTCTGCCCAGTAACACATACATATATATATATACACGTTATAAAACAAGAGCTTCAAAGCGCTCAGGTGGAACTCGCTGCTCTCATCCAGATTTTGAAACAAACCAACATGGTGAACAAAAGAATGAGCCAATAAATGAAGTGGTGCTTGCTGATTGTCATACCTGTCACTGTAAGCTGCGGCAGCAGTGGCAGCAGGCTGAGCATATCTGTAGGCAGCATAGCCTCCCTGGAACAGAAAGAAGAGCTTCATTATAAACGGTGTAGAGTAGGTTAATACTGTGGCAAATGATGCTCAGTCTGCAAAACGAAGGCAATGAAATGGAAAGAGAGGTAGAGGCTCTGCAAACAGTCAGACCACGAGCAGAGCAGACTGGTGCCACCCGGACCTGAGGTTCAATTAAAGTGACTGGAAAGAGTTGCTGTCGTGTTTCAGTTGTACTACTTTACACCAGTTTGTTAGGCCATTCTGCTGCTCAGCATTTGCCCTGGAAAAATTCCTCGTGGAGAGAATTTTTTTTAAGTTGGTGCAAAATACAAAGACAGTGTGTAAGTTCAGGCGGAGACTGAGATACCTGAACAGTTGTATCTTGACATAAACTGCTGCTGTTGATAATTGACTTTCTCCTTTTCTCAGGCGACGGAGTAGCCGTGAAAACAACAGGCACTTTAGAAAGCAAACAAAGTTAATCCTTTGCCTGTAAGTCGCTAAACCCGCTCACTTTCCCCAGTGAATATCGTAGGCTCTTGAAGATTAAAAACGGTGTAAACACAGAATTAGAAATCAAGTGCCAAAGGATGACTTCCTTTTGTCCCACTTTCCTAATAATTATGCATTTTTCTGGGGACAGTTTGGGTTTGTTGGACGAAATATTGGCTTTCTGAATCTTTTTAGAAGTGTGCTCTAAATCAGCTTCTCAAACCATGTTGTTAGTGCTGGTTGGATTTGTGGTTCAGAAAAGGTAAAGTTTTCAAATGCTTTGCAAACTTGTTTTAAAAAAGTTATGAATTTGGTAGTACTGCTCAAGCAAAGCTGTCACTAAGTAACACGGATTTTTATTTTGGTGCCACATTGGAAAACAGACATGCCCTGGAACTATCCATCTTGCCTTCTCCAGTACACTAATTGCTAACACCAGTCTAAAGAAAACAATTTAAATGTTTTGTGGCAGTGTTACAAATCCTGCTGCTGTCAGCTTTAAAATGGTAGCGATGCCACAGCATCTGTGCTCCCAATCCTGGTCAGAGTCTATGATAGAATATCACTGATGACATTAAAAACAAATTATCCAGCCTTGCCAACAACAGTGAGAAGAACCAAGGGAGTAACATGCTCATTGTCATCCACAAAGAGGAAGAGTTAGTTGGGGTCAGATTCATCCCACAGTGTTTCATAAACTGAACTTTTGCTGTTTTAACCATGACTTTTCAAATATGTAATTGATACATTTGTTGAAAAGAAAATCTGAACGATTTATCACTGTGCTCCCGAAAGCAGAAATTATAGAATCCGTACATTGTGGCAAGAAGCCATTCAGCTCATCAAATTTGCATTGATCCTTTGAAGAACATCTCACCCAAGCCCAGCCCCCAATCCTATCTCATAACCCTACCTTGACCATGGTCAATCCAACTAACCTGCATATCTTTGGACTATGGGATGAAACCAGAGCACCCACATAAACACAAGGAGAACATGCAGATTCCACCCTGACACTCATCCAAGGTTGGAATCAAATCCAGGTCCCAGGTGCTATGAGGCAACAGTGCTGACCACTGTGCCACTGGTGAATCTGTGAAATTCATTAGGACGGATTTCAATTTGAGATTGAATTGATGGCAAGGAGGTTTTCCTGATAGGAGAAATGACTCCTCACTGTTTTGAATTAAGAGAATAGTAACATTCTTCCAGATGCCGGTAGCACAACAGATAAGTGCTAATGGATCCACATCCCTATATAGGCTGCAATGCTGAAGCTCTGGCAAAGCAGGTGGGGAGCTGGTGGAGTGGTTAGTGTCTCAGTGGTGTGTTCAGCATGGGAATCAGACACTGCAGAGATTTCGATAGAGGATGCAGTGAACGTGGCAGTGACTGATCGATCTGAAACCTCAGAATTGTTAAACCCCTCAGATACTGTGCTAAGCACAATGTTAATTAAAACACAGGGACTGCAGCCTGGGTCCCTGGCACCATGCCATCTCATTCACTTTTTAAACAGCAACTGAATGAATGGAACAAGGTATTGTTGGGTCCACAGAGGGCTGCCTATCTAATAAAGTCATCCCCTCCCTCTCCCTTATGGGAGTTTTAGGCTCATTAACATTCAGATGGGATTTTGTTTAAAATATTAACCTAGAAATTAAATTAAAAGGTAAGAGAAATCATCCTGTAGATAGCTTCAATTATACAGCTCTTCAAATAAATCTCTCATAAACCTTTCACAAGGATCTTAAACGATTCCTAAACAGCGTCCTCCTCCCAGAGGTTAATGGGTGTTTCTTCACAATCTACTACAGCCAATAAATCTGTGACAATTTTCATTTGGTACACTGATGAACTCGGTCCAGATCCTGTTACAAAACACACATAGCTGCTGCCCTCTCCATCATGATATTTTAATTACAACATGTCCAAAAAAAAAGTTGAGTTTTTATTTGCTACAATATCAATTAATGTCTCTCAGCTGGAGATAACATGTTTCTGTGGATTCCCTTACACGGGAATTGGATGAAATACATGAAAACTTCGTTCACTCTGGATATTTGGTAGGCACTAAAGGGACTACATCCTAGGATGTACTAATCCAGTTCACAGCAGTTAGGAAACAGTTTCAGGTCATCTAGTTCTCCATAGGTGGTACCATCTTAAATAGCCATTCTGATTAAAGTGACATTGTTTTTAATCATTCCTTTGCCATTAAAACCGATTTACAATGGTGTGTTCTTGCAATGTTACAGCTGCTTTCTCTGTCCTAGGAACATAGGGGAGCAAAATAGACCATTCAGCAACATGGGCTTACTCTGCCGATCAGTGAAATTACAGTGATACTTCTTTTTGACTCCCAGAGAGAAAAAAAGAACAATCTGGAACATGCTGGGTTTGGGAACAAGTTAATAAGTTAATATCATTCAATGGTGTGCAAGGTCTCCATATAAATGGCCAAGTACACGCGAAAATTCCACTGAGGATGCAGGTGGGGGAAATGTAGAGCAGTATTAAGTAATTTACAAAATAAAAGTTCAAAAACTTTGAACTTCCCCTTTTATTGCAGTGTAAATCAATTAAGTGGCTGCTAAGGTCACAGAATTTTTGGGCATAAGTAAATCATCTTCTCGGGTATAAAATGCCTACATTTCCTTAATCTTTTATGATCAATTTCCCCACTCAAATAAATTTCTGCCCTTAAAAACGCCTCGAAATTGCAGCACCTTCCACGTGAATTTCCTGCAGTGTTTGCTCAAAGCCTTTCTTCAAATTGCGAGCAGATTTTTGGGGGAAGCGACAAATAAGCCTTTATATGGGTTTGTTGTAAT
Source organism: Stegostoma tigrinum (assembly GCF_030684315.1). Lineage (NCBI taxonomy): Eukaryota > Metazoa > Chordata > Chondrichthyes > Orectolobiformes > Stegostomatidae > Stegostoma > Stegostoma tigrinum. The sequence goes on from NC_081375.1 coordinate 28,180,749, forward strand.
TGAGTCTTTTTTAAAGTTTGTCCTCACCGAGATTGTCTTTATTGTCTGTTGCTTGCATTTTATGGCGCAAATGCAAGTGGCATTAAAAATTCCAAAAGGTTCTTCAACTGCAGGTAATTAAACATGTGTGTAGAGTACATAAATGAGTTGAAACTTTATTTTTCATTCAATGGGTTTAAGGCCTTTTCTTGAGCCCTTCCTGTTTATACTGATTTACACCAACTTTACAGTTGGGCACATTCTCAGAAGATTCACAGGAAATTTGCGAATAACTTGAACTTGGAAAAATAGGTGCATTTTCAAATCTAGCTTCTAGGATGCACCCAGCAAATAGCAGATGAGGGTCTGTGTAATAGTAAAATAAAAACCCTAGACTGCTTACAAACACTAAAATCCTCTTATTCGATGAGGATTTGGCTAAAGATCCATGAACAAAACTGAATCAATAATTTCCAAATCAATTCGTTCACCGCTACATGCATGTTCTATGAAAAAAAATCAACATAATTCTGTAAAACTTAGGAATGTCAGAAATCTTGAGGGGGAGTTTCCCCTGGGGATTTAATAATGAAATTGTCCTTGAAATTACACTTGCTTGCACACTCACTAAAATGTTGGTACATTTATGCAAATCACTGTATGACACTGTGGGGATGCAGGCCATTTGGCCCATCATGGATGTGCATATTATTAGCATGTGCTGGTTTGTAAAATTGGGCTTAAATCAATGGAAACAATTGGGACTTGAGGGTAGCACAGAACTCAGACCATATTTCTTTAGGAATAAATTTTGAGTTTGAAGCCATGTAATCATTAGTCACAGACATTAGGCACAGCTTGTTTAAGAACTTGCAATTGGGGAAGCTTTCCAGTTTTTAATGTCACACATATTGATGCCACAAAACACATTCAAAAAAATACCACGGCAGATCTCAATGAGGATAAATTTTAAAATTGCAGGAGAGCATCAGAATTAAGCCTTTGTTTCCTACTGCGGCAAAAATTCTAAGAATAATTTTAAATCCGCTCTAAAACAGTATAATTACAGGAAATTAAGTTAAGAATGCATCCACTATAATGAGCCAAGAAGTGGAGTATTTTCACCCAAGGACACACGTAATCAGGACATGACACAAATACCTGGCATAAATGAGTAAGAAAATTTGGAAATATAACCATTTTGCATCCGAGTGTCCCACTATTTTGCGTTACCGACCTACTTTTTGCCTATTCAGGGAAGTTCACTCAGTTGATCCTAAATCTTTTCATTATGTATTCTTTTTCAGCAACAAGCTTCAGTTCTTGCTTAATTATTTTGTTTACTGCTATTGTTTTAAATGATACTTTTTACAGCATGGGAATGTGAGGATCTCTTTAATATTAATGGTAATAAAAGAACCCAACTTGCTGCATGAGCTTGCAAGAGATAGTCTCTATTTGAATGAGATCCCTTTGGGATATCACACTGCAATGCAGCCCAAGGCTACTTATCTCCATGAAAACCATTACAACATTAATATTGGCTGCAATGGAAGTCAGTAGTTTATCTAATGGACCAGAAACACAAAATATTTTTCATTTTGCTCTTGCACAATATTTATTTAAAACTGTTGCTTTTAATTGTTTGTGTTGGCTACATGACATAATCCACCAGTATTCCATGCCCTGTTCATTGGTGTCAACCAATGTTTGTTGCCCATCCTATCTCCAATCACCCCCTTTCAATTATAAAGCAACAATGAGTGCTATTTGCAGATGATTTTTGAAATAATCACATTTTTTTAAAAAAAGAAACAAACATTCTAATAACAGAGTCTTAATTATACATGTTCGATTGTCACAACTCACTTAATGCCTCAGGATTCCGGTACCCAAGAAAATACGTAGATTTCACCTGCCTGTGGCAGCAAAGTGTAAAATAACAGTGATAGAAGAGCTCTGTGGCCATTGTGGAAATAAGTGCCTTAATCAGCAACAGCTACTGTCACTGTAGCTGGGTTCTGAAAGCTATCTGTTACATTATTTTGTCCAATAAGACAGCTTTGCTCACTTAGTTTGGTGCTCTGGTCATGGATAATGAATAACAATGAGGCAATCAAACAAACCATGGAGAATGAAGGAAAAAGTGATTTAATAACCAGTTAATTAAAAGCTTTGTGAAAAATAATTGCAATTCTGCTATGAAAGATGGATCATCAATTTCTGGTAGACATTTTCAAAGTCTTCCCCAGTCAAATAATATGGCAAAGGTTTCTGGAAATCTGTGAAGAAGGGCATAAAGAGACACAGAGCACAACAATGATCAGCCTTCGCTTCGTACGACTTTCAAAAAGACATCACAGGAGAAGTTTTCTGATCCTATACCTGAACATATTATATCAGGCAGAGAGAATTGAGGTTAACCAAATGGGGTGGATTGTATTTCTGACAGAAAGGCTTCTCTGGATTTTTCATCCTTTTAAATTGAAGTTCTTCCTTACTGGCCAATCACTTCCCTTTATTTGCTTTACCCACACATAGCAGGAGAGAGTCCAGAAACAGGGAAATCCACCCCGATCAAACAAAATCTGAACTTGGTGAACCAAACAGACACACTACTCAGCATCATCCAGTTTCAAATATAGACCTCAGTATTTTTCAGGCAATTCATCTATTCCCACCAGAATCACTGACATTGTCTACACCAAACTCAGAACCTAAAGCAAAAGTTGCTGGAAAAGCTCAGCAGGGCTGGCAGCATGTGTGTATACAAATCAAAGTTAACATTTTGGGTCTGATGGCCCTTCCTCAGAACCTGACCCCAACCAGACCTGAAACATTAACTTTAAATTTCTCTTCACAGATGCTGCCAGGCCCGTTGAGCTTTTCCAGCAACTTCTGTTTTTGTTTCTGATTTATAGCATCCACAGTTTTTATCAGTTTTTTAATCCAGAACCTAAATCATTTGTCTTAAATCAGTGCTTCTTAATCTTTTTTCCCCCAAATGTGCTCATTCTTCAGAGATTTCAAAAGGAAAGGAGAAGAGATCTCAAAGTGCAGGGTAGGGCAGGGGATGTTGTGTTTTAGGGGCATGGTATGGATTGTGAGAGTCATAAATGGCTATCAGTTTGTTCGTTTTCTTTTTTAAAAGAAACACAAACTGTTGCTCACAGCTCAAAGGTCATCTTCAGCTCTCAGTTCACAGCTCGAAACTAAAAATGATAAAATACAAAGAAAAACAGTGAGAGTTTTGATGCTGTGGGAGTTTTGATGATGTGGAGTAAAGCTGCAAGGGAGGGCCGGGAGAGTAAACGGAAATAGAATTGAGAGGGTTGCTGGAGAAGAGGTTGCTCTTGTTTTGCACCTACCATTTTGCAGGCTCTGTTGAAAGAAGATGCAGGGCCTTGGAGGAGGGTCATTGCTCCACACCCACAAGACCAAGGCAAGAATAGAATTCACATGCACACACATCAAGGGGTTTCGGTGCTAATCCCAGGGCTGTTCCATTTTGTGTTCAGTCCTTGGGCACAACTGCTGCTGCAGAGGAATGGGAGCTTGCAACCTCAGCTGCTTTGGGGATTCTCCATCTTAAATCTCAAGAAAATGTAGTGCAGTATAAAGTCAGTGCAAAACCTTGTCTAAAAATACCATTGGATCTGGTACCCTTCTACTGAGGAAGTGCTGACAGCCCCAACACAACTTTCACAATTATGAATGACTTCAAGGTAATCCAAAAAGCAGCAAGTTAACAGTCACAACAGTAACTCAGATCCAGCTGCTCAGGCCTACTTGATATCCGATCGTGTGTGCGGCTTGATATTTGATCTATCATCAGATTTATTCCCCACTCTAATCACAGCAGCAGGACTATTGGATCATTATCTCACTACTGCAGGATCCAGAGTCTAAGTATTCTAGTGGAAATCTACTGTCATTAGAGTCAATTTAGTGGTTGAGTAAACCCTTTATGCTGGTAACAATCAACTCTAACCTTGTACTTGAGGCTCATTCAGTATGAACCTTGTGGGAAGTTAGAGATCTTATCTATCCTATTTGGTAAAGTTTTAAAGTAATTTGTGGTATTTTACTATTCAATGTAATTTCCAAACTACCAAGTAATGCTATTTATATGCATAAGTGGATTTGTTACATAATGAGACTCTTTCATTGTCGTTTCTAGTCTGCACCACTTTTGGAACAGGCTGCTGTTAAAAAGGGACTTCACTGAAATTCTTTTGAGTAAATTTAGAAAGGCAATTTCTCACTGTATGAAAGTGTTGACTTAAGCTCCAACTTGTGACTTGTTCTGAATACTCTTTAGCTTAGCAGTTTGAGAAATTACGCAGTTTGTTTTTAATTTTCAAATGAAGCAAATGTTCTTAAAATTGTGTAACGAGCTAAATTTGTTCAAAATGATTCACCCTCCTCTTGATAACTGGTAGATAGCACTTGATTTTTACATTTGTTACTGCTGGATTATAAGTTCTCTAATTTAATTAGGTTCATGCCAAATCAATTTGACATAAGAGCAATTGAATCATTTTAGTAATCAGATCTGCTAAACCTGTCTCTAATTAACAACTACTGTTCTGCTCTAATAATGATCAAAGACCTGCCTCTTCAAGGGGGCATTGACTATTTCTTTTAAACCTATTGATGTCTGAACATCTGAATGGTTTAGCACCGATGTACATATCCAAAGGAATTTCAAAAGTGTAATCAATTCCTGCAGGTAGAGTAGACATTGTTTCAGTTGTAATTGTACACCTCCCCAAAGCAGATGCAAATCAGGCATGTATGCTTTCAGCTCACCAGTTGTAAACTATTTGATTTAAAAATCAGTACTCACGTAAATTTCTGCCCCATAAAACCCATCCTGGTAAACAACTCTGCAAAAAATAGGAAGCATAGTGAATTATCTTGTGCATATTTGATCGTAAAACATCTGCCATTAAACCTGGGTACGATCAGAGGACAGTGCTCTACTAATGAGCAAACCCATCAGCTGCAGCGTCCAGGCTACATTCACACCAAGACAACAATGCATACATTTCTTTGTCAAATTGAGCACTCCTTAATATATACAGTCCCCAGAAGGCATGTAAGAGTTTGAAATGATCAAGTAGCTGAGATTTTTTATATTTGGTTTTCAACCTGTTGTGGATGTGATAACCAACCACACAAAGGTCTCAGTTTGGCAGCTCTTGACTCGGGAATGACATTCTCCAGGCTGTGCAGGAATTTGTGCTCTTACAGTTACAGTGCACAATGGGAAGATTTCTGAGATTTTCATTCAAAAGCTGCAGCTTAAATTCTAAATGCCTGAAGGTACTTTTTAATCATGGCTTTTTCTCCTCACCTCCCCAGTCCCATCCATAAAAAAAACCTCTGTAAATCACGACTATGTACCACTAATTCACAATTGTATGCCGTTCAATGGAGAAATTTGCAGAAGCATGAGACTGCCCGTAACAGCAAAATAAAGCCCTGCCAACTTGACTTGTAGGATTGATGGCATGCATATTGTCCTGACTTCCTGGCTGGATAAGGATCCCTGCTGGTAAATTTGTACTTCTATAGACTGAGGGGTTGCTTTTTGCAGCATGGTATTGCAGACTAATGTAGAAGAGATGAGATGTGTACCAACAAGGTCAAAATGTAGTTTTCTGTGCATGACAGGAATTATACACAAAGTGCTCATTTACTAATAACAACAAATTGCTGACTGAAAGCTGATCTCCTTGGAAGTTGTGCAAGGAATATATTTTTGGGATTGGGCTCATTTTTCAATTCTTTACAGACTTTCTTACATTTTAGATTACATATGGAGCATCAATAATAAATATCAGCTAATCTTAAGATGTTTGATGGAGTTGAAGCACATTTGCAGTTCTTTTCATATCCTGGTAACAGCCGAATTTCAGAAAATGCTCATCTTGCTTCCCTTTCAGAAGAAAGGCCATGAAGCTTAGCAAAGCTAATGAGAATTTGTCCACATGTGGATACTTTTTTTTAAGCTAATTACAGAATGTAATTTTTCAGGGGAAAAAAACAGCAACATTCAGGAATAGTCATCTCAAATGAGAATGCTATACTGGAAAAGTAATTTAATCCCAAGAGACAATTTTTAGCAATCAGTTAATAGAGCCCAACTTGCCACTTAGAACATGAAACTTTATCATCACTACAGGGACATAGGATCAGACCATTCAGTCCCTCCAGTCTGTTTCACATTCAATTAAAACATAATCAATCTGTCCCTTGTCGTATTGACATCTTTACTCCTTTAGAGTTCCAGTTTTCCACTAATCTTTTTTTTAAAAAGTAATGAGTTATTTTTGGTTTAACTCCTATATGGCTGAGGCTCTTATTTCAAAATTATGCTCCTTGTTCTGGATTCCTCCGGCAACGAAAGTAGTTCCTCTGTATGTAGCTGAAGAGATCTAATTATTATTATCTTCTAAAGCTCAATTAGGTCACACTTTAATACAAGAGATTGCAAAATAACTATATGCCTATTGTATACATAATTCACCACTTGGATAATTTCACTTCACTGAAACTGTGGAATACCATCTCCAAGGCCAGTCTCTCATCCCAAAGAGGTGGCATCCAGAACTGAACACAGGAGGAACCACCAGAGTAAGTGCACTTCTCTATTCTTTCATCCAATCTTTAAGTGGAGAAGAGTATGGGTAGGGGTATCAGCTGTGGGAATATAGTTACTTCCTGTTTTCTAAGGTTTCATGTTCAACTTCCATCCCAGAGTTTGTGATGTTTCTGTGTGGTAATGCAGGGGTGCATTATGCACTGATGGAGATGCTGTCAGTTGAGAAAATTTTGTGAAACAATAGTAGTGCCGCTACCTCTGGTGCGGTAGATCCAGTTTTAAGTACAATCTGCCCTAGATGTTTTTAACCAACCTGTTCAGACATGCTATGACATGCCTCTGGAACAGCTGGGACTTGAACCCAGGACATCTGGATTAGAGAGAGAGATCGGAACACTAACACAATACCACAAGAGCCCCCTCCATTCGTCCCTGGCATGTATCATAACATGCATGAAAAGTTGATTAAAAAGTACCTCGAAGCGTCAGAGGAGGGAAGAAGAGGACCATCAGTTGACAGGTCAATAGAAAGTAATGATTTCCACTGGTGATTGCATCCAAAGTGTTACAGGATAGCCTTAAAATAGTTAGGCTGCTCAGGGGTCAGCAGCATTTCTTCACACAAAGGGTGAAGGAGGAATATGTATGGAGATTAGGTCACTTGGTTTATTCAAGGTTGAATTAGATAGATGTTTGATAACATGGGAGTCAAGTTATTGGGTGAAGACTGGAAGGTGGAATTGACACCATAGCCAGATGAGCCATGATCTTAAAGAATGAGCTTAAACCAGGTTCCAAGGGCTAAACAGCCTACACTTCCTCCTAAATCCTTTGTTTCGACAAAGATAGCAGAAATTGGGATCTAACTTTCCCAAGAAACTCTTATTCTACGTCAACTGAAAAGTGTCAAAACTCAAAATTGACAGTGGTTGTTAAAGAAGAGCTTTAATGCTTACAGAGGCAAGGCATATAAATGGAGCTAAAATACAGATCAGCCATAATTTAACTGAACTGCAGAAGCTGCTTGCTCCCAATTTCTATGCTTCTGCGAACATGCACAAAGGAAAGCTGAGGCCAAATCAAGATTCCTGGGAACACTATGTATCAACTTGTCAATCAGCAAATGTTACTTTCATCTCAACTCTGTGTCCTCTGGCTCCAATCACCAAACCAATTCATAATATTGTAGATTTTTAGTTTTATTTATTGTGCGGAAGGCTATTAAATTATTGATGCAATTTCAAATAATCAAAGACTGGAAACCTCTCTATCCACTGTGCAGGGCCTAACCAAAGCATTGAACTGGATCAGCCAGACATGGTGTACCCTTCACAAATCTAAATTGGTTCTTTTTGCTCAGCTTATACTTGTTCAGTTCCTCAGGTCACACTGTCGCTAATGACAGATACCTGCAACTTTCCTTTAGCTGATGTGAAACTGACTAGTCCGAGACTACTTGGCTGCTTTTTCCTTAAACCATGAAGTTTAATGAGCAATTTTCCAACCGAGGGGTGCAATCTCTGAAATGATACAGCTTGGAGAATTGTGACTTAAGTTCCCACCAAAAACCTGGGTGGAAACCGGAAAATCATGCATCTGATCAATTTTTCCCTTATAATCTGCGAATTTATAAACTAAATTCATTAAATTTAATTCCTTGACATCTTAAAGTTCTTGTTCTGTTGCTGTATTGCTGGCTTTTCCAGGCAATAGTTGATATTGTCCAGTACATTCTCACCTACGCCAGTCTTTGTCAAATTTTCTTTAATATATTTACAAAACTCTTTTGAGTGTAGATATTCCTTGCAAGATTTTCAGATTCTCTTTCAATAGCCTTTATTCTTATTTGCATCTCTGACGTTTTAAAATAGCTTTCCCAGTTTCTGGATTTCCATGTACTTCACTTTGTATCTGTGCAAGGCCTCCCTGTTTAACTTGTCAAATTACTAGTCTGTGCAAAAACTACAAATCCTCAGAGTGAAAGCAAATTCCTTGCTCCTCAGTTGCATGGGATGTCAGAGCTGATGCTCTAATTATAATATTGAAGCTACTAGGTTACCATTTTACTGATTCTAGTCACACTGAAATGTCTGGGTGAGAATAACTGGGAATAGTTTAATTTCAGGATGGAAGGTTGGAAGGTAAGGTCATATCTATTACAAGTATTTTATTTATTACAAGTTCAATCTATCCAGTAAATGATTTATAAAATGATTAAGTTGATTCTGAAGTACAATTGACTAATCATGTATCCAGCTATCTAATGCAACCTTTGAGAAAAATACATGTATTCCTTAATTTTTGTAATGGTCACAATAAACTTAGAAATTAAACTGGAAGTCAGTGGTGAGTGGGGTTCCACAGGGCTCTGTCCTTGGGCCTCTACTGTTTGTAATTTTTATTAATGACTTGGATGAGGGGATTGAAGGATGGGTCAACAAGTTTGCAGACGACACAAAGGTCGGAGGTGTCATTGACAGTATAGAGGGCTGTTGTAGGCTGCAGCGGGACATTGACAGGATGCAGAGATGGGCTGAGAGGTGGCAGATGGAGTTCAACCTGGATAAATGCGAGGTGATGCATTTTGGAAGGTCGAATTTGAAAGCTGAGTACAGGATTAAGGATAGGATTCTTGGCAGTGTGGAGGAACAGAGGGATCTTGGTGTGCAGATACATTGATCCCTTAAAATAACCACCCAAGTGGACAGGGTTGTTAAGAAAGCATATGGTGTTTTGGCTTTCATTAACAGGGGGATTGAGTTTAAGAGTCGTGAGATCTTGTTGCAGCTCTATAAAACTTTGGTTAGACCACACTTGGAATACCGTGTCCAGTTCTGGTCGCCCTATTATAGGAAAGATGTGGATGCTTTGGAGAGGGTTCAGAGGAGGTTTACCAGGATGCTGCCTGGACTGGAGGGCTTATCTTATGAAGAGAGGTTGATTGAGCTCGGTCTCTTTTCATTGGCGAAAAGGAGGAGGAGGAGAGGGGACCTAATTGAGGTATACAAGATAATGAGAGGCATAGATAGAGTTGATAGCCAGAGGCTATTTCCCAGGGCAGAAATGGCTAGCACGAGGGGTCATAGTTTTAAGCTGGTTGGAGGAAAGTATAGAGGGGATGTCAGAGGCGGGTTCTTTACACAGAGAGTTGTGAGAGCATGGAATGCGTTGCCAGCAGCAGTTGTGGAAGCAAGGTCATTGGGGTCATTTAAGAGACTGCTGGACATGCATACGGTCACAGAAATTTGAGGGTGCACACATGAGGATCAATGGTCGGCACAACATTGTGGGCTGAAGGGCCTGTTCTGTGCTGTACTGTTCTATGTTATGTTCTAAACAAAGTGAGAGAATGGCTTCATAACATGCACTCTCATTTCTGGTAAAATAAACAGAGGACAAATAAAACACTAATATCTACAGTCCTAGCTCTAGACAATCAGCAAACTGCAACAGGATAAGGTTGAAAATGGACCAATTCCATGGTAGTACAATTCAAATCAGGGGTGTGCACATGTGTGTGTGTGCATGCATGTGTGCGTGCGGTAGTGGGGTGGCTCGTGATGGGGGTGGATGGGTGTTAGTTAGTGGAAGCAAATAATTAACCACATTTGTGGTGAAAAATAGGAACTTCAAATACAAATTAAAGGTAAAATGATTTTCCTATTAAAATTTTAATTAAGTGATGCATAAAACAAATAATCTTTCAAAAACAAATTTGCCCTCTACATCTCACATGAAACAAGTTGTAGTGGCTCATTTCAACTTTCTTACAGCGTCATTTAAAGTATTTTCTCCCATCAGTTTTTTTGTTTAATTAGTAGTAACATTTATTGCTTATACACTTTAAAATTAGGAAGTCTACCCCTGTTCAAAGGTTGCACAGTTCTCAAAGGCCGCAGCAACAACGAGAGGGAGTGATAATAACCACTAAATTATGGGGAATTTAACATTAAGGCCTAGGTTAATGACTAGAGTTGAGATTTATTTGTTTTAAGTGTAGGAAAATTGCAAGCTTTTTTTTGATATATGGTCTTACACATTTACCACACATAACGTACTATGGAAACCTTTCCCAATAGATACGTCAATTTTCTATTATATTTTGCCACTTCAAAGTAAAAGAGCTTATTCAGACAAGAACAGAACAACTTAAGAGTTGATATTCTTGAGCTGATTCAAATACTTGCTACTTACATAACTTGTCTGTTTCAGTCACTGGTGAAACAGCACAAAGGGAAATAACACCATCCCTTTATCATGAAAGCTTAAATGCAGATACAAAACACATCACTTGTTGTGACTTGCAACACTATATTCTAATACGACACCAAACGGCCATGATTGAACTGAAAACGAGACTCTAATCTTAATGCTAACTGAACAGAACTGGAACATCTATCACTGCATGTCTACTATTTAATATACACTGTGGAAAATTAAATTCTTAGAAAGCCTTTTTCACAGGGCACATGATAATTTGCCATAGAACAAAATCTGCCAAGTCTAGAATACTGCCAATTTTGTGCTGATACTCACGCTCCATATGTGGGGATGGGTGGTGGTGGGGGCGCAGCACGGAAGGTGTTGTAAACAGCACGACCTCGCCCCCGTAAATGAGCTCCTCTGTAGGCCACAGCTGCTCCAGCTCCTGGGTATGGAAAACCAGTCACTAGAGACAGAGAAGAAAATCAGGTTTACTAGATTGCCTTGCATTCATTACAGCTCAATTAGAAGCTAAATTGATTAAGTGTTTCATATGAGCACTCATTTGATTGATCTCATTATGCAGCATATTGCTCACAAAGATGTAAAACATTCCTCACAAAATGTTTCTTAGAAGTTGCAACTCTCTCGTGTTGGAGATAATGGGAACTGCAGATGCTGGAGAATTCCAGGATAATAAAGTGTGAGGCTGGATGAACACAGCAGGCCAAGCAGCATCTCAGGAGCACAAAAGCTGACGTTTCGGGCCTAGACCCTTCATCAGAGAGGGGGATGGGGGGAGGGAACTGGAATAAATAGGGAGAGAGGGGGAGGCGGACCGAAGATGGAGAGTAAAGAAGATAGGTGGAGAGAGTATAGGTGGGGAGGTAGGGAGGGGATAGGTCAGTCCAGGGAAGACGGACAGGTCAAGGAGGTGGGATGAGGTTAGTAGGTAGATGGGGGTGTGGCTTGGGGTGGGAGGAAGGGATGGGTGAGAGGAAGAACAGGTTAGGGAGGCAGAGACAGGTTGGACTGGTTTTGGGATGCAGTGGGTGGAGGGGAAGAGCTGGGCTGCTTGTGTGGTGCAGTGGGGGGAGGGGACGAACTGGGCTGGTTTAGGGATGCAGTTGGCGAAGGGGAGATTTTGAAACTGGTGAAGTCCACATTGATACCATTAGGCTGCAGGGTTCCCAGGCGGAATATGAGTTGCTGTTCCTGCAACCTTCGGGTGGCATCATTGTGGCAGTGCAGGAGGCCCATGATGGACATGTCATCTAAAGAATGGGAGGGGGAGTGGAAATGGTTTGCGACTGGGAGGTGCAGTTGTTTGTTGCGAACCGAGCGGAGGTGTTCTGCAAAGCGGTCTCCAAGCCTCCGCTTGGTTTCCCCAATGTAGAGGAAGCCACACCGGGTACAGTGGATGCAGTATACCACATTGGCAGATGTGCAGGTGAACCTCTGCTTAATGTGGAAAGTCATCTTGGGGCCTGGGATAGGGGTGAGGGAGGAGGTGTGGGGGCAAGTGTCACCTGCACATCTGCCAATGTGGTATACTGCATCCACTGTACCCGGTGCGGCTTCCTCTACATTGGGGAAACCAAGCGGAGGCTTGGAGACCGCTTTGCAGAACACCTCCGCTCGGTTCGCAACAAACAACTGCACCTCCCAGTCGCAAACCATTTCCACTCCCCCTCCCATTCTTTAGATGACATGTCCATCATGGGCCTCCTGCAGTGCCACAATGATGCCACCCGAAGGTTGCAGGAACAGCAACTCATATTCCGCCGGGGAACCCTGCAGCCTAATGGTATCAATGTGGATTTCACCAGTTTCAAAATCTCCCCTTCCCCTACTGCATCTGTAAACAAGCCCAGTTCGTCCCCTCCCCCCACTGCACCACTCAACCAGCCCAGCTCTTCCCCCCGACCCACTGCATCCCAAAACCAGTCCAACCTGTCTCTGCCTCCCTAACCTGTTCTTCCTCCCACCCATCCCTTCCTCCCACCCCAAGCCGCACCCCCATCTACCTACTAACCTCATCCCACTTCCTTGACCTGTCCGTCTTCTCTGGACTGACCTATCCCGTCCCTACCTCCCCACCTATACTCTCTCCACCTATCTTCTTTTCTCTCCATCTTCGGTCCGCCTCCCCCTCTCTCCCTATTTATTCCAGAACCCTCACCCCTTCCCCCTCTCTGATGAAGGGTCTAGGCCCGAAACGTCAGCTTTTGTGCTCCTGAGATGCTGCTTGGCCTGCTGTGTTCATCCAGCCTCACATTTTATTATCCTGGGACTCTCTCGTGTTGCTCAGGTGCCAACCAACATGAACAAGTCCTTTGCAGGCTGGTGAAAAACGAGTGGCCACCAATGGTAGGGGGGAAGAGCAAAAAAAAGGGAGACTACATGAATAAGTGAAAGGACATGTCACAGAGTATTTAGGAGGGGGGAACATGGTTGAGCTGCTGAAAAGGACCACGAGGAGCTACAGGACTAGTCAGGAATGGTCAAGCAGGGAAAAGAAAGGACTAGCTTGGTGTCAAGAGGAGGCATTCAGCATTGGACAAGACTGCTGAGGCAGCAAAAGATTTGAAACTGTGAAGACAAGGTTCATTAGATCAATTCACTAGGGCTTAAAGAGAGCCAATGAAGATATGGACAATGAAAATATCAGCCACAGAGTGCTGCTGTGAACATGTCCCACAATGTTTTGGATGAGTTCAAGGTTGCACACTATGAAGATCTTCAGGCAAGCACTGGAGAAATTTACCTGGAGGTAAAGGCTGGAATCAGAATTTTGGGGGCAGAAAGGTGGTCGCAGTGATAGAAAAAATAAGGGGCTGAAGAGCTTAGGAATGAGCAATACAAGTTCCAGTTCTCTGCACCTAACCAAAGGTAGAAGTCATATCCGTGGAGTTGAGGCTGGGGAATCGCAATTCACATGTAAAAATTGTATAAAACATATGAATACAAACCACATGACAATGGAGAAAAGCTTTGAATTTGTGTGAAACATTCAAATACTAAGGATTCTGCTGTTCATTCATTTAAAATCCCTCAAGCCCTTTGTTGCTCACTTTCTTCAGATGCCAATAAATGCAGTAATCTTTTTGATAGCTAAAGTGATTAATCCCTGCTGAGGTTGATGCTGCTTAGCTAACTTACACCACCTCAACCAAAATTCAAACAGTCATTGCAGTAATTGTTGTAAATATGTCCTTGGAGGTACTTTATTGCCAGGTATAACAATTTCATATTTAAATTAACTGAAATGGAGCAGCTAACCTAATCTAATTTTTGACCCTTTTCCAGAAAACTTAGTAACAAAGCCTTTAACAGGAAGATTTAAAAATGAATAAATTTGGATTCTTTTAGGCAAAATACAGGAAGGAGCAGAGAAAGAATACAATATAGACAGGTTCAAGGTAGCTTTCTGGTCATCCGAGTTTAAACACCCATCTGCAATTACAGCAGAGAGCAGGTGGAGATAATGCTGCCATCTACAGCACTTGCAAACTCGGCTTTTAGGAACATGACTGGATTTTCTGTTGTGAATGGGAAATTTTTTAGACTTAAATGAGTTATGCATGTCAGTGTTTCTAAGTAAAGTGAAATCTGACCATACCTTGTGTCATTGTGTCCATCTAACAATGTGCCCGTGATGTAAATTTCACTAGTCATATAGATTTTTGTTCATGCCACCGCTGGGGTTAGAAAATTTCTTTGCACATCTTCAGGCCCATAATTAGCGAGTAACAATTAAAAAGCACAACAAGACCTGGCTTTCTTGAGCTAGACTGCCAGGAGTGGAGGAGTAGAAAGGGCCTGGGTGTTGTAACTTAGATTCCAGGCTGCAGAAACAACAGTCATTACGCACCAATAATAACTGACTAGTGTAATGAAGGAAACAAAATCCCAACCGTGCATGTTAATGAAAGCATTCAGCTCAGCCCCAGCAACTGAAAACACTTCAGTTTATCTTTACAGAACATAAAAAATATGAGACATCTGACAGGAGTGTGTGTGCTTTCACTGATAATTTATAATTCACTCAAGGAAAAAAAATACAAATGGTTCAACAGTGTGGGCTGCATTCGCGGACATGTTTAATTCTGAACTCAGCAGTGATTAATGAATAGAAGATGAGGCTGATCTTCTTTCATATGCATGGAAGACCTCACCACACTGGAGGTCACCAATGCAACATCCTGCGACTTGTTCTGTCATTTAAAATAGAACTTGTTCTACAATTGTCAGCTCTTTTACCAATGCAACGATAGTTCATTATTTCACTTCAGTGGAAATAAAAATTGCCAGATGAAAAACAGGAGGAACTCTGGTGGTGCAATGTGTCATAAACTGCCCCCTTAGCTCTAGGACCTCGATTCAAATTCAATCCAGCTTGAGGCAATCAAGGTCTGTGCTGTGTTTGCCACCCATTAAGGTCCAAAGTTTGGGTGAAAACAAGCAAGTCTTTACTAGCTTTGGCATCAAAGTTTTATCTAACAACCAATCAGTCAAGAGACCACGGTACAGGTTAGTGTGAGCCCTTCTTCCTAGGGAAGGGAAAGGAAGGGTGAGCTAAATTGTTACAATAGAGGATAGGGGAGTTTTATTCTGTATCTCATCCATTTGGCCTTCTCCTAGAATCAACAGCCCAAGGCCGGGGACGGGACGGAACAAAGCTGGAGCGGCGTGGGGTGGTGGGGGGGGTGGTGGTTAGGAGTCGTGGTGTCTTGTCTTCCAGGAGTTGCTGGCCAATCAAAGGTTACCAGTTTTTGTGTTCAGCGGCACTACTGGGAATGTTGTGGCTGGTGCCAGAAGGGCAGACTTTGGAATCCCAGGTTTGGGGAATGACCCATGGGTCAGGAAAATAACGTAGAGAATTGACTGGGAGGGGTTCACCGGGAGGGACCTGAGGCTGAAAGAAGGGGTCCAGAGTTAAGTCACGCTCATTTCTCATCATGATTTTCTACATCACAGCTCCATCCAAAGTATTCAATGAATTCTGTATAGTGAGAATGATCTCAAGTATACAAGAACACTGATTATAATATGAGGCTTTTTTTTCAAACACTCTCTTTAAACACCTTCTAGGACAATCCATAATAATACTTTTCCTCACAATCAGCATACCTAGAAAATTCCAAACCGAGGCTTCAAAGTGAAAAAGTACTTTGGGACCCTAGACGGGACATTTCTGCTGAGTCTTACTTCCTGGAGAACGTTAAGTCCATTCACTTAGACTGCTTTTTCAATTTTGTTTGAAAATAGTGACTTTAGGAAATTATCACATACACACTACAGTAATAACCACCAACGTTCGCAACATCACACCAGAAAAATAAATCGAAGGACTTCAGAATTTGCTTGAGATCCTATGCCCACATTCAGGCACCACAAATACTGTAAATGGCAGAAATAGTCTGGGATGGGTCTCTGTGGAATTCCTCGAGCATCTTGTAGCTGTGTATAGAACTCCAGTTTCCCTACTGATATTTTAAACTGTTGGAATTAATGGGTGGAATCAACTGTTTTGATTGGGCATCCTATCTGCTCACTCAGTAGATAATGAGCCCCCTGTCGACTCTTCAGAACAAAGCCCAACATATCTGTTACCAGTCGGGCAGCCTTCTTCTGAAATCAGGTCTCCAGGGATGGAAGCTTTGTCTTTTGAGAGATGCCAGCCAACACAGACCAGCATTTCATGAACTGGCCATTGCCATGAGTGATGTCATGGTAATTGCTGGAAGATAATCCAGGAATGATAAGACAAGTGGGGAAGATAATGACTTATGGGGGGGTAAGTGTTTCTGGCATTAGAGGTCACAGGAAAGAGGGTGGTAAGGATGGACAGGTAGCAGGGGCTGATTCTCAGCAGGCACCCCCTGCTGCATGTCTGTATGTCTATGCCTGAGATCGTGTATAATTTACTGTAGATTGAGGAAGCTGACCCCATCCCTCCACCCACCATTCCTGAACTGACAGACAGTCCAGGCTAGTTTACCAGTGAACTAGGCCACCTCTTATTTGTCCCAGAGTCAAGGCTGGAACACACCATTAGGTAGTCCTTATATTGTCATTATTTGGCCATTTAAGGGCCAGTTGCAGGGAACATGTTCAATCACAAATCTTCCTGTTTAGAACTTAATCTTGGCAGGGTTGGGAAGGTGGCAGGGCTCTGAAATGCCATCACCCTGCTTAATTAAGTTCCCTTCCAGTCTGTGGGCCCACTACCTCCAGGACCAGAAGTTTTCACTTGGTAACGTGCTAACATTAGGGAAGACTCAGCAGAACATCAGCTTGCTTGCAACGTCCAATGTCTAGTGTTGTAGTGAATTCAATTATGTCCTTTCATCTCCAGTCTAAATTCTGAGAGAACATCCTAGTGGAGGGAATCTTACACTGTGCAGCTGTTTTCCAGAATCACACAGGAACCAGCTCTACCTATTAATGTGGGAGCCTGATTCTGCAGTTCTGCTGCCACCTTGTCCGTGTCCATTCATTTGGAAGTAATAATCATGATTATATTTATAATTACCTCATGAGAGAAAACCAGTAAGAAATATAAAAGTAGACAATAAAACTTCTATATTATATACAAAGGAGAAATCTAACAAAAGTGAGCATTGGTGCATTAGAGGCTGAGACTGTGGAATTAATAATGGTCAAGAGAAGGAAACAGTTGGACTGTTGGATACATATATATGTATGTATATACATATATATTATATATACACACTCACATATATATAAAATGATAGAAGACAAAACAAAAACCATAATGAAGCAATTTGCTGAAGGCAGGGAGGAACTTAAAATAATCATGCTCACGAGCGAAAAGGTACTCAGAAAATTAATGGAGCAAAAGGCTGTCAAGCCTCTTGTACCTAACAGTCTGCACTCTAGGGTCTAAAAGGGTTTGGCTGCAGAGAGAGGGGATGAAAAAGTTGTAATCTTTCAAATTTCCTGAGATTCTGGAAAGGGCCAAATGGATTGGAAAACTGAAAATGTAATTCTACTCCTAAAGAAAAGAATGAGACAGAAAACAGGAAGAAATAGGTCAGTCTGCCATTGGAAAACTGCAGATATCTAATATTACGGAGATAGAATTTTATAAATTCCTGCAACCAGTACAATCGAGCAGGTTTAACATGTGAAAGGAAAATTGTTAGAAAAGAAAAGAGTCAAAGAGATGTGCAGCAGGGAAACTGACCCTTCAGTCCATCTTTGTCCATGCTCACCAGATATTGTAAGTTAATATAGTCCCATTTGCCAGCATTTTGCCCATATCCCTCTAAACCCTTTATATTTATACACCCATGCAGATGCCTTTTAAATGTTGCAATTGGACCAGCCTGTACCAGCACCTCTGGCAGCTCATTCCATACCGGCATTTATGTTCTTTTGGGAAGATAACAAATAGAATAGATAAAGGGGAAACCAGAAGATGTAGTGTATTTGGATTTACAAAGGGCACGTGATAACAAGCCACATAAAATGTTACCATATAAGACAAGAGCTCACGGTGCTGGTGTTGGTAGACCTGGATAGATAGATGATTGACTAATAAGATAGATGGGTCAATGCTGAATTGACAAGCTATTATTGGTGAAACGCTACAGGAATCAGTGCTGGAGCCTCAACCATTTAGTATCTTTATTCATGGCTCAGATGAATATAATTCAGCTAAATTTGCTGAAGATAGTAAGACAAGTAATACAGCAAGTCGTGAACAAGTTAGAGTCTGCAGAGGGGTTTAGATGGTTTAAGTGTTTGGGGAAAAAATTTCAGGTGTATAAGAAAGGAACATTTGTGGTTATGCACTTTGACAGGAAGGTTAGAAAATGAGAATTTTATTTAAATGCAGAAAGACTCCAGAATGTTGAGGTACAGAAGGAACTGGGCATTTTTCTACATGAAACACATAGTTAACATGGAAGTAAATCAAATAATTGGGAAAGAACAAGGAATATTGGTCTTTATTGCATAGAGCATGTAGTGAACTCAGCCACATTAGGGGCATTTAAACAGCCCTTGGATAAGCATATGGATAATGATGGGATAGTGTAGGGGGAGGGGCTTAGATTAGTTCACAGGCCGGCGCAACATCGAGGGCCAAAGGGCCTGTTCTGCACTGTATTGTTCTATGTTCTATTAAACTTTAAAGACCACGTGATGGGCTTATAGTCAAGACGATCCAGAGGATTGGGGTAAAGCGATTCCATCTGTACTTTTTGCAATTAGGGATGCACCAAATGAATCTATCAAATTCAGTCTGTTTGAATTAGCTTTTGCACATGAGTTGAGAGGACCACTGAGATTAATTAAGGAGAAATGACTAAATCAGAGTTCAAAGACCACATGTTTGTACTATGTGTCAAATTTTAGGGAAAGATTAAATATAGTGAATGAATTTGCTAGACAACATTTGAGAGTAGCACAGCATGCGATGAAACAGGAAGCAGACTGATTTTTTGACTCACGATGTTACTAATGGAGATAAAGTGTTGGTGTTGGTTCCAGTGGTCGGTGAACCTTTAATAGTAAGTTTTAGTGGGCTTTTATTGAATGGAAAGGAAATTGAATGAGGTGAATTATTTGATAAGAATGCCAGATAGAAGGAAATCTCAGTGTGTGTCATGTGAATATGCTTAAAGGGTATTTTGATAAGGAAAGAAAGCAAAACGAGAATGTTATACAGGTTACAACAAAGAGTGAAGAAGCAAGTTCAATGATTCTGAATTGGACATTGCTCAAATTAAATTGGACAGTAAGGAAATTCTCAAAAATAGGAATAAATTATTGAATTACCCTCCAGAGGAAAATCTAAATGACCTGGAAGAGTTGTTATAATCACAGAGGGAGACATATGGGAATAAG
The DNA here is from genome assembly GCF_030684315.1 of Stegostoma tigrinum. Classification (NCBI taxonomy): domain Eukaryota; kingdom Metazoa; phylum Chordata; class Chondrichthyes; order Orectolobiformes; family Stegostomatidae; genus Stegostoma; species Stegostoma tigrinum. The sequence continues at coordinate 28,200,421 of NC_081375.1, forward strand.
CTGGGAAGTACTAATCTAATTAAGCATGTTATTGAGATAGGAAATGCTGTTCCAATAAGCATCATCCTTACAGATTTAACTCTCTAATATTGACACTGGTTCAAAAAGAGGTTGAATGCATGCTCAAAGGCAACATAATCAAGGTGAGTTGTGGCAATTGGAGCTCACCCATAGTAATGGTGCCAAAACCAGGTGGTATCCAAGGATTGCGTGGATAGTGGCAGTTACAGTTCATATCCTATTCCATGTTTGGAAGACTGTATTGAGAACGTGGGACAATCAACCTATATTTCTAAGTTGGATTTACCCCGAGGATATGGTGTTTTGGCTTTCATTAGCAGGGGAATTGAGTTTAAGAGTCGTGAGATCTTGTTGCAGCTCTAAAAACTTTGGTTAGACCGCACTTGGAATACTGCGTCCAGTTCTGGTCGCCCTATTGTAGGAAAGATGTGGATGCTTTGGAGAGGGTTCAAAGGAGGTTTACCAGGATGCTGCCTGGACTGGAGGGCTTATCTTATGAAGAGAGGTTGACTGAACTCGGACTTTTTTCATTGGAGAAAAGGAGGAGGAGAGGGGACCTAATTGAGGTATACAAGATAATGAGAGGCATAGATAGAGTTGATAGCGAGCGACTATTTCCCAGGGCAGAAATGGCTAACACGAGGGGTCATAGTTTTAAGCTGGTTGGAGGAAAGTATAGAGGGGATGTCAGAGGTGGGTTCTTTACACAGAGAGTTGTGAGAGCATGGAATGCGTTGCCAGCAGCAGTTGTGGATGCAAGGTCATTGGGGTCATCTAAGAGACTGCTGGACATGCATATGGTCACAGAAATTTGAGGGTGCATACATGAGGATCAATGGTCAGCACAACATTGTGGGCTGAAGGGCCTGTTCTGTGCTGTACTGTTCTATGTTATATAAAAGAAAGTCATGCTACAAATATACAGGGAAGTGGAGAATCTGCAACTTGAATATGTATAGAGTTCTGGTCTTCTTACTAAAGGAGGGATAATAATTGCAGTTTAGAGAAATTTCAACTAAGTGGATTCCGGTGATGAAAATTCCCAGGCTCCTTCGATAGCATCTTCCAAACCTGTGACTACTATAACCCAGGAGGACAATGGTAGCAGATGCTTTGAAAGAACCGCCCCAGCAACTCCCCAGCAAGTAACATTGACTTGAAACTATATCACTGTTCCTGGAACTCCACTCCTGTCCGCACATGGGTGTAACTCCACCTCAACAGGCAGCTCACCACAACATTCTCCAGGGCAGTTAGAAACAGAAAATGTGCAAACTGCAACAAAATACCCTGGTCAGCAAGGGCTTATACTAACTTCAGTTTGGAAAAATGAGAGATGAACTTGGTGCAACTATAATATTCTGAGAGGGCTGGACAGGACAGACACTGAGAGGAATTTTCCTCTCACGGTGGAATCTAGAGCTAAGTGACACAGATTAGAAATTCGGCGTCTTCCATTTAGATGGAGATGAGGAGGAATTTATTCCAAGATGGTTGTTAATCTTTGACATTCCCTTCCACAGAAAACATTGGGGACTGATGGTTTGAGATATTTTGATCAAATGGGAATCAAGGGTCATGGGGTCTGACAGGGAAGTGAAACTGTGACCAGATTAGCCATGGTCTTATTGAATGGTCGAGCAGGTACAATGGGCCACCTCCTAATTCTAATCCCCCTAATTCTTATGATGTTACAATCTAAGATTTCACCTACTGGTTTCACTAGGCATGAAAATGTTTAGACTGTTCCACTCACAGAGTGTCCGTGTCTGATGTTCAGCAGTCGTCTCAGGTTACTATGTGGCAGTGCTGAAAATAATACCTTTAGACTATTCATTGAGTTATTTATGCAGTGTAGAATTTCATTTTTAAATTAAGTACACACGTATCAGATTAAACACTGGCAAATACTGATTGTAACAAGTGTTGCCAGGGTAGATTATTATGGTACTTCCATTCGAGGATGGTGGCTTCAGTTGGATAGGACACAGATCTTTCAGTACCCATCATTGTTCCTTAGAGTGCAAAGTAGAAGACATGAAAACATCAAAGATTTTCATGTGAAATCTCATGACCTTCATGAGGAAAAAAATTGCACTCTAACTGCAAAAATATCATTATAGACACAAAAGCATGGATTGTGCCTTCAATAAACTGTATTCCAAATTATCTGCATTATTGGGAAGGACTGAAATACTATGTTGATGGAATTTGGGAAAAATACAGTTTTGTGTTAATGGCTGATGATCCCACTGAGAAACATCTTGTTAATAGCAAAGGAATACTATGATTTAGCCTTCATAACATCTGTTTAGTCAGCTACCACTGTCACAAAGAGTGTATTTGGCTCCAAATTGATGTAAAATTCCTAATGTTTCATGGTGGTATGCTAAAAGAAATATGTACAAAGTGAGCAGCGCTCTTACTTTTGACATGTTCCTGATATTAGCGCTTCTCTCCCAATTTAAGCGGATAGATAAATGCAAAGTTTTGATTAAAATCCTCCCTATTTAATTTTGCACCTTTCTTTTTATTGGATGGTAGCTTTGAAAACATAGGCTTTTTGGAGTTTAGTCCCAAAATTAAGGTTCTCTCCTTCAAGACAGCTTTTGAAGCAGAACACCCATGTCTCCAGCATTATAGTCTGCAGCTTTGCTTTGCATCTCCACTATTAGCTTACTTCTTGGTGACTGATACAAGTTCTCACTTTATGGTGAGTTGCATTTTTGTAGAAAAACAACTTACATTTCCTATATTGATAGCAAAGACACAGAGTTATGAATGGACACCAAGAATTGGCATTTGGAGGTAACACAAGTTCCTAACCAAACAGGTAGATTTTAAGGAAGATTTTAATGAGGGCAGCTTCTGGTAGACTGTGTGAGGGAGCTGGAGCTCTTTGCACTCAGGATCATCTGAGATGCTGAGCACATCATAGGTAAGAGTTTTAGTGAGGTGGTCACTTTAGATTAGGGTGAATCCAAAGAGATTCTTTAAGTATATTAAAGGAAAAAGAATAACTAGAGACGGAATAGATCCCTCAAGGACCAAAGTGGCCATGTACTTGTGGAACCACTGAAGACGGGCGAGGTCCTCAGTGAATATTTCTCCTCGGTGTTTACTGTGGAGAAAGACAATGAAGACTTGGGGGAAGTTAGTGGTGCTAGCCTAGGGACAGTCCATATAACAGTACAGGAGGTGTTGGAAGTATTAGAATGTACAAAGGTGGATAAATCTCCTTGTCTCAACCCTGCAAGAGGCTACAGGAAAAATTGTGGGGGCCCTGGCCGATATACTTCCTTCATCATTAGCCATGCGTGAGGTCCTAGAAGACTGGAGGGTTGTGAAAGTTGTGCCCTTACTCAAGAAGGGCTGCAAAGAAAGGTCTGGGGATTATAGATCAGTAAGCTTAATATCTGTGGTGGGTCAGTTACTTGAGAAGATTGCGAGGGATAAGGTTTACATGCATTTAGAAAGATGGGGTTTGATTAGGAGAAGTCAGCATAGCTTTGTGCCTCACAATTTTGTTACATTGCTTTGATGGAGTGACCAAGAAAGTTGACGAGGGCAGGGCAGTAGACATAGTCTATATGGATTTCTGTAAGGCCTTTGATAAGGTTTCATACAGTAGGCTGCTCTGGAAGGTCGGATCACATGGAATTCAGGGAGAGCTGGTAAATTGGATACGCAATTGGCTTGATGGTAGGAAGCATAGAATAATTGTGGAAGGATTCTTGTCGGACTGGAGGCCTGTGACTAGCGGTGTGCCCCAGGAGTTGTTGCTGGGTCCATTGCTGTTTGTTATCTATATCAATTAGCTGGATGTGAATGCACAAGGAATGATTAGTATGTTTGTGGGTGACACTAAAATAGGCAGTATCATGGACAGTGAGGAAGGTTATCAGAAATTGCAGCAGGATCTTGATCGACTGGGAAAGTGGGCCAAGAAACGGCAAATGGATTTTAATGTAGACGAGTGTGAGGTGTTGCATTTTGGAAAGTCAAATCCAGGTAGGAGTTTCATGTGAATGGGAGGGCCTTACGGAGTGTAGTGGAAGAGAGGCACCTTGGAGTTCAGGTGCACAGTTCTCTGAAAGTGGAGTCACAGGTAGACAGGGCAGTGAAGAAGGCTTTTGGCACAGTGGTCTTCATCAGTCAGGGTACTGAGTATAGAAGTTGGGAAGTTATGTTTTAGTTGTACAGGACTTGGTGAGGCTGCATTTGGAGTATTGTGTCCAGTCTTGGACACCTTGCTACAGGAAGGATGTTGTTAAAACTGGAAAGAGTGCCAAAGAATTTTATAAGGATGTTGCCAGGATTCAAGGGACTGAGTTATAGGGAGAAGTTGAACAAGCTAAGCTTTCTTTAGAGCACAGCAGACTGATGGGGATCGAAGATCATGAGAGACATGGATAGGGTGAACACACTCATTCTTTTTCCCAGGGTTGGGAAATTGAGGACTAGAGGGTATCAGTTTAAGGTAAGAGGGGTAAGAATAAATGGAAACCTGAGGGGCAACTTTTTTCACATAGAAGGTGGTATGCAGAAAGAATGAGCTGCTAACGGAAGTGGTTGAGGCAGGTACATTAATATCATTTAAAAAGCATTTGGACAAATACGTGGATAGGAAAGGTTTAGAAAGGATACGGGCCAAGTGCAGGGAAATGGGGTTAGAGTGGATGGGCATTTTGGTCAGCATGGGCCAGTTTGGGCCAAAGGACCAGTCTCCATGCTGTCGGACTCTATTACTCTATTTAAGGAAGGAACTTTTATGCATCTAATTAGGAGGAGGGATTCCCAGCACAAAATCCTTGCGGCCTGTCTACTCCAACTCACTCCTTGTTTCTACAATGTTAATAGCATACTACATTTTTGCAATTTCACTGACTCAAGGATTGGCGGAAATCATTTTCCCCAATGTACTTGATTAAAGCGCCTCATAACTTTGAATGTCTCCAATCTGATATTCCTTTAGCTTTTTCTCTTTTTGTAAATAAAAGCACTGGTTTTTCTAGACACTCATCCCTGAGGTCATCGTCATGAATCTTTTCTGCACATTTTCCTTGGCTTTAAAACCTTTCTGCAAGCAGGGCACGCAAAATTGGAAACAGTCAGTTAGAGGAATTCAGAACAGAAATGTTAAAATTAGGAGTGTGATGCTCTGCATTTTGAATGATTTTCAGGCATCCTGGTGGCTGCCATAAAGACACATTGACGCCCCCACTCCCCCTCCCTTAATATTCTAACTGAGGGCATAGTATCATTTATGTCCTATTGGCAACATGTTAGTGCTGGCTACAGTAGAATGTAGCAACAAGTGACAGCAAAAGTAATTTATTTTTTAAGCCTACCTTCCTGTCCATAGTCTGAAAATGCATCATTAATAACTTTTATCTTGGTATTCTTACTATGGCTAATAGAATTTAGAATTAGCTTTATTGATACGTGTGACTATGAATGAGGGAAAAGTGTACATGTCACCACTTACGGTACCAGCTTAGGTACCTAGGTACAGATTCTTAAGTAGAAATTCTTAGGGAAAATAAACTAGAAAAATAAAGAAACGAAAGTCCAGCATTACAGATCCTAGGAAAAAATTAGAGAAATAAAGAAATAAGAAGTTGAGAATAACAGACTTTCCAACGCAGTCTATGCTGGCACCTAGCCTCTGGTCTGTGCCACGCCATGCCGAGCTTGGCCTCGAGGCTTTCATGGTGGGGAGATGCTCTGGAATCACCTCCAGGCTGGACGTCATGCTGAGGCCACACCAGGCAACAGCATGCCGGGCCAGGAGAATGCCACACCATGCCGGGAGACAGTCATGCTGGGCCGAAGGGCCACCATACAAATCCAACATTCCTTCATTTTTGTATCATGTGCCTCTATTTGTAAAGCTTTGAATCCCCATTTTCCTTCTTTGTTTTACTGCTATATAAACATGCCTACCCATGTTTAAAGATTTATACATCTGTGCCATTAAAGTCTCTCCTTTTTAACCTGTAATGTATTTCCTGCTGCTATTGGAGTTCATTAACCCCACTGAGACTTTCTGATTGTGTGTTCTCAGTCAGGATAAAATATTCTTTAAGGGTCTCTGTAAGAAAAAAAACTGTTTAAAAGGCAGAAAAATCAATTTCTACTTTCCACTGATTCCACAGGTTACCACACTTGTGGATGAGCTCTGAAAAGTTTCAGTGTAGTGGAAGGACATTTAACGAGAGCATATGTTTGATTTACATAATATTTAATTTCCTCAATTTTCTTAAGCAAATACTAAAAACCCATTTTGTATTTGACAGGACACAAATAGAGATTAGACACTGATAATGTATAGTATTTCATATTAGAATTACTTTAAGAAACAATTATTTGAGTAATGCTGAAAAAAGGCATTGTATTGAACCTTTCTGCCTTGTTGTCCCACTCTTTAATGAGAGAGTAGCTCTATAGTCTGCTAAGACTATGGTCACATTGTTTTTACTATGTACAAACATTTTATACTGTATGAGGAGGGCATGCTTATTGATGATTGTGATTGGTAAAAACATTGCCATGGAAAATGCACTAAGATTGTAGTTGACAATTAACTGCCAATCTTTGTTTAAATTTAAACCAGGCAGGTTGACTTTGATTGGCTAAGGCATTGCAGTTATCGGTCAGTCATCATCCAACTGGTTATATTCTCCATGGCAATGTCTTTACCAATTAGAGTCCACTTGCCAATGAGCCACCATTCTCTTTTCTTATATATAAAAGTCTTCCACTTTACATTGGCATTGTTGCAGATGTCCTGAGGAGTTCAAGACAAAAAGCTTTGACAAAATGTGCTTTTTACCCTTCAATACTCAAGTTTGCACTATCAAACAACCAAACAATTGTTTCTTAGTATTTGTAAATTATTGCCATTTATAATTTTGGGAGGTATTTATTGTCAATTCAGTGGCGAGTGTGGTGAGTCATGCGAGCCACTTAATCAGGTGGGATGGTGACAACTGGAGATCATGTCAACTTTCTACCTCCATCTTTTCTGTGGCTGGAAGACTCATGGAAGGCTTTTCTATCCTATAGTGAATTGAAGCTATAAATGAGCAACTAATGCTCACTCAATTGCCTCATTCTGCTAGCACTGATATTAACCCAGAGGCAGGTGGGTGCAAAGCTGTGAGATATTGCTTGTAGATTCCAAGGGTGGGGCAAGATGTCAAAGACACTGCACCTGGTTGAGGGATTGGCATCAAGAAGTTGGTGGCCTGCTGAGATTAAAATCCCTGCCTTGCCCCCATCAACATCCCGTAATCCCCACCCCACCACCATTCTCCTGCTATCAGTCACCTGTAGCCAAGGATCTGGGGATGACCATAGGCCTGAAGTAAGTGCTGTATCAGCAGCAGGCACCACTTCTCCAGGTGGCACTGTGTCCAATCATATTGCTGGAAGGATTGTCTCCCCAAGGCCCCCTGATCCCAGTGAGTGCTCGCATGCTGGCCATTCAAGTGCCTCAGTGACACAAAACGTGATACGTTTCCTTCAAAGAGGCAACATGGATCTCTCACCGGGTCTCCAGCTGATGGGTAATCTCCATTTGCCTCCATCAAGAATCCATGTGTGGTGTTTAGGTTTACATGCCAACATATTTGGAATGGACAAATTTCAGCTTGCTTGCTTTTGGGCAAAGTGATCCTATCCTTCAATCCATTTTAACATGTGGATTCTGGAAACTTTAACCAGCTGAGAAGTCAAAATTATTTTTGCGAGACAATCACATAGATTAAAAGCAATCTGAGCAAAGAATGAAACATTTCACATATGAATAACTCCATTCACACATCCTGTGGGAACTAACACACTTGTTCGAGCAGATTTTGTTTCCAACCTTCCTTGATTCACAGAATTTGCATAACTGATTCAGTAAGCTGATGTGAGCACTTTAAATTCTCCTCGCTAGTCTCTTTGATTTTCTATTCCAAATTCTTCTTACAAGCAAGCACCAGCTACACCTAATACATTAACTACTCTATGTAATGCCCCCAGGATTCCCCTGGTAGCTCTGTCTTTTACTTCCTCCTCCCAGCTATTTTCTCCTTTGCTTTTAGTCACTTCACTCATGTGTCTGACTTCATTTTAAAGTCTTGCATTTAAATGGGAACTTGCATGACCCCAAGTTATTCCAGAGTGACTTAAAGCCAATGCACTGCAGCTGTTTTGAAGTGTAGTCCCTGTTGTAGTGCCAGGAAATGCTGAAGCACATTTGCAAACATCACAACCCAGTAACATGCAACTAAATATACAGCAGTCAATTTGATAGTGGTAAGAAGGATATATGCTGGCATGAAGAAGGTAAGGAAAAGCAAGGGACTATAGACCGGTGAGCCTGACATTGTTGGTGGGCAAGTTGTTACAGGGAATCCTGAGGAACATGATTCACATGTATTTGGGAAGGTAAGAACTGATTAGCGATAGTCAATATGGCTTTGTGCATGGGAAATCATGTCTCACAAACTCGATTTACTTTTTGAAGAAGTAACAGAGAGGATTGATGAGGGTAGGGCAGTGGACATGACCTTAATGGACTTCAGTAAGGCGTTCAACAAGGTTCCTCATGGCGGACTGCTAGCAAGGTTAGATCATGTGGGGCACAGGGAGATCCAGCCATTTGGACACAGAAGGTAGAAGACAGAGTATGGTGGTTGAGGGTTGCTTTTCAGACTGGAGGCCTGTGGCCATCAGTGTGCCAGAAGGGGCAGTAATGGGTCCACTGCTTTTCGTCATTTATATGAATGATTTGGATGTGAACATGGGAGGAATGGTTAGTTTGTTTGCAGATGAAAACCAAAACTGGAAGTCTAGTGGACAGCGAAGAAGGTTATCTCAGAGTACAAAAAGATCTTGATCAGTTTGGCCAATGATCCAAGGAGTGGCAGAAGGAGTTTAATTTAGATAAATGTGAGGTGCTGCATTTTGGAAAGGCAAGTCAGGGCAGAACTTATACATTTAATGGTAAGGTCTTGGGGAATGTTGCCAAACAAAGAGACCTTGGAGTATAGGTTCATAGTTTCTTGAAATTGGAATCACAGGTAGATAGGATAGTGAAGGAGGTGTTTGGTATGCTTAACTTTATTAGTCAGTGCATTGAGTATTAGAGTTAAGAAGGGCATGTTGACATCATACAGGACATTAGTTGGGCCACTTTTGGAATAATGCACACAATTCTGGTCTCCCTATTATAGGAAGAATGTTGTGAAACTTGAAAGGGTTCAGAAAAGATTTATAAGCATGTTGCCAGGTTTGGAGGGTTTGAGCTATAGGGAGAGGTTGAATAGGCTGGGGCTACTTTCTCTAGAGCATCAGATGCTGAGGGATAAACTTTTGAGGTTTATACGAGCATGAGGGGCATAGATAGGGTAAATAGACAAGGTCTTTTCCCTGGGTGGGGGAGTTCAATACCAGGAGGCATAAGATTAAGATGAGAGGGGATAGATTTAAAAGGGATCTTAGGGGCAACCTTTATACGTAGAGGGTGGTGTGTGTATGAAATGAGCCTCTGGAGGAAGTGGTGGAGGCTCGTACAATTACAATATTTAAAAAGCATCTAGATGGGTACAAAAATAGGAAGGGTTTAGAAGGATATGGGCCAAATACTGGTAAATGGGCTAGATTTATTTAGGATATCTGGTCGGCACAGACGAGATGGACTGTAGGGTCTGTTTCTGCATTGTATATCTCTATGACCCAGGAGAATTCCTTTCGAAACAACCCCACGGGGCCTTTTGTTTCCACCTGAGAGAAAAGACATGGTGTTGACATGCCAAATGAATGACTGCATCTGCAGTAGTGCAACATAGCCTCAGGTTTGCAGTGAATTGCCATTCTGCATTGATGGGACCTTAAGTCATGGGAATGGGGCTTTGGCTTTTTATGATTTAAGTCTCTGAGTCAAGCATGCTACACTGTCCTCAAATCTTCCGGTCTTGACTTTGGCAATCGGGGGGAGCAATGGCATGGTTGTTATGTCATTGGACTAGTAAGCATAAGGCCCAGAATAACACTCTGGGGATATGCATTCAAATCTCACCACAGCATGTGGTGGAATTTCATGGTGGTACAGTGTTAGCACTGCTACCTCACAGTGTCAGGGACCTGTTACGATTCCACCCTCAGGTGACTGTCTGTGTGGAGTTTGCACATTCTCCCCATGTCTGTGTGGGTTTCCTCTGGGTGCCCTGATTTCCTCCCACTGTGCAGGCTAGGTGAATTGGCCACGCTAAATTGTCTGTAGTGTTCAGGGACCTGCAGTTTAGGTGGGGTAGGGGGGTGGGTGGGATGCTCTGAGGGTCAATGTGGACTTGTTGGGCCAAAGGGCCTGTTTCGACACTGTAGGAATTCTATGGCTCTATGAAAAGCTATTCTAATAGCATGCATGTAAACAATGTCAACTGTTGTAATAACCCAGAGTCACTAATTTCATTTGGAGAAGGAAATTTTTACCTCATCTGGCTTCCATATAACTCCAGGCGCACTGCAATGTGGTTGACTTTTTACTGCCCTCTGGGCAATAAATGCTGGCTTAGCCAACAATGCCCACAACTTGTGCATTCATTAAAAAAAACACGGGAATGATATCTGGCTACACCCTCCAGCATTGATGTTGCTTGGCTTTGTGGTTTCAGAATGTTGGCATGTCTTACTGTGGTGCGCAAACATTATAACGGGCCCATTTCGGGCATTTGCCTGCTCTGTGGCAATGGAAAGTTTGCCTCTGGCTATCCCTGGCAAACTTCCATGTTCAGTACTACCACTTGACTCTCAGTTCCCTCAGGAATATGGCTGATTTTCACATATACGCACAGGAAAACCAGTGTGATAACTTCTGATCAGCACACTGGCTACCATATCTACACTACATCTCCCACTTCGGCCCAAGGGGTGGAAACATCTAACTAGTGAGAATTCATTGCCTTTGGGGAGGTGACAGCCTAGTGGTATTACCGCTAGACTGTTAATCCAGAAACCAAGATAATGTTCTGGGGACCTGGGTTCGAATCCTGCCATGGCAGGTGGTGGAATCTGAATTCAATAAAATATCTGGAATTAAGAATCTAATGATGACTATGAATTGATTGGCAGGGGACAACTCATCTTTAACATCCTTTAAAACTGCCTTCCCTGGTTTGGCCTACATGATTCCAGGCCCACAGCATTGTGGTTGACTCTTAACTGCTACAAAAATGGAAAAGCTCAGCAGGTCCACGAAGAAAAAGTCAGAAGTAACATTTTGGGTCCAGTGACCCTTCCTCAGAACTGACAGTAGCTTGGAAAATGTTGGTTTATATGCAGAAATATTGAGGGGGATGGAGTGGAGAGTAAACGATAGGCTAGAGCCCAAAGAGAGAGAAGAGCAGTTGGGCAGACAAAGGTGTTGATAATGATCAGGCTGGGGGGTGTGAATAGGTGTTAATGGGCACTGTTAGAAAGCCTAACAATAGGTAGTGTGTAACAGCCTGGTGTGTTGGGTAGGGGTTAGGACATGGGAGAGTTTAGGCCCTAAAATCATTGAACTCAATATTGAGTCCAGAGAGCTGCAGGGTCCCCAAGCGGAAAATGAGGTGTTGTTCCTCCAGCTTGCATTGAGCTTCTCTGGAACACTGCAACAAGCCAGGGAACAGGGTGGGGCACTGGCAGGCAACATGTAGTTCAGGGACTTTTTTGCGAGTAGAATGTAGATGTTCTGCAAAGCAGTCACCCAGTCAAACAACTATTCATCCTCCTTGCCGGATCCTTTGCCTCTATCCACTTGTTTACTCTCTACCCCATCCCCTTCCCTATTTTCTGCATTTCAACCGATGTTTTCCCAGCTACCATCAGTTCTGAGGAAGGGTCACCTGAACCAAAATGTTAACATTGATTTATTTCTTCACAGATGCTGCCAGACTCGCTGAGCTTTTCCAGCATCTTCTTTTTTATGTTCCTGATTACAGCATCTGCAATTATTTTGCTTTTTATTTAGTATTCGACTCTTAACAGCACCATTGGTAATTAGGGATGAGCAACAAATGCTGCCTAGCTAGTGACGCCCTCATCCCGTGAATGAATAAAGAAAAAATATATATTTCCTTGTAAATGTAGATGGATGGCTGTTTTACTCCTTACAATGCCTTGTGCAAACAACATTAACTTGAAATGATCAAATATAAAGAGTAGTTTCCTCTTGGGATAGAAACATCACTGTTGACATGCTGTATGAGTAAATTGGGAATCTCTGGAAAAGTAAAAGCTGAGAAAAGCAAAAGCCCATGGTTGCAATGCTCAATACCCTTGTTATATGAGAAGATTTATACCAATCGTAGGAGTGTAACTATGCCTTGAAAGTTTCAAAGCAGAGCCAAAACCAAAGCAGTTCTAACTGCAACATTTTTATTTAGTCACAGGATTTAGGTATTACTGACTGGGCTAGTATTTATTACCTATCCCCCATTGTCCTTGAGAAGGTGCTGGTGCCACAGTACAGAAGTTAAAAGTGCTTTGCAAAGAATGTCTTTCTGTTATACTGATGTCAGCCATCTTACATGGAACAATCCTGATCAAATGTGTGACTGATTCAGAGAGAAGATGATTAATCCAGTGTCTGCTACAGTCCTTGGGAGTTGGACACATTCACAGAGTTGTTAGGACAGGAGTTCCAGGATTTTGATCCAGCAACACTAAAGGGACAGAAGTTTGACGCAACTAAATATTTTCCTCAGCAATTTCAGAGGGCAATTAAGAGTCGATCACTATATTATGTGTGTTTTCATATGTTGGCCAGACCACGTGAGATTGGCAGATTTTCCTTCCTTAAAAGGAACTCATTCCTAAAGGGTTTTGTATGACAATCTGTAATGGGTTTATGGTCACCATTACATTCACTTTTAATTCCAGATTTTTAAAAATTATTTTGCTATGATGGAATTTGAACCGATGTTCTCAGATCATTAACTGGCTTTCTGGAGATATTTTACAAACAACCTGTGCAGAAATGTTATTGCACATCTCTGGAATAGATGGACTTGAGCCCAGGAATCCAGAAACAAAACTGCCAAGGGTTCCCCATGTCTCCTCTGGCAATGATCTAGCCATGGCATTATCCAGTTTTAGCTTAAAGTAAGGAGCTAATAACTCAAAATCCAATACATATCTTGACAATGAAATGTCACGTTGTTCACATCAAACAGGGATTACATTCCCATCAGGCATAAATTGATCTTGGCAGTTAAATATCTTATCAGGATACTTATATCAAGCATTGTGCATTTTGAATGACATAGGTAGTCAAAACACTTGTGCGTGCAATACATGTCCATCCAAATGTACCACGGTGCTTCCTACTTTGAAGAAACCAGAAAAAAAGAGTACTTGCAGCTTGTACATCTGAAGCAATATTAGTCAGTGTAGCTGAATTATCTGGACAAATGCCACACAATGCCGTTAGTCTCCTTGCTATGTTCTCCTATACTATGTCCTATTGCTGAAGACATTTTCATTCACAGTTTGGATTGTCTATATCCAGCATAGAAATGGTTTAGAAAGGAGTGCTCTCAGCCACAATTACATCACTGTAACCAATAACAAGTGAATGAGCTATCACAGCTCTACTGATTATTCAATTAAAATGCTAATCAACAGAAGATTAAACACTGGATTAATCATCTTCTCTCTGAATCAGTCACACATTTGATCAGGATTGTTCCATGTAAGATGGCTGACATCAGTATAACAGAAAGACATTCTTTGCAAAGCACTTTTAACTTCTGTACTGGCTGGACTAATTGACTAATTGAGAATATACTGCATGTAAATCATTGCTCCGAATATTCTGTTAATCTTTCAACAATGCATATTCCTCAAAGGTTTAGCAAATTCACCAGCTGCACAGCTGAGCAATGCATATCTGCAAAGTCAACACAGTGTGGAGCTGGAGGAACACAACAGGTCAGGCAGCACCAGAGGAGCAGGAAAGTCAACGTTTCGGGTATCTGGGTGGCAGTTAAGCAAATCCACCCGTTTGAATAATTGTTTTTTTTAAAAAAGTAATGAATTTATATGTCTGCAATTTACATCAATGTGCCTTGAAGTGGTGCACACTGACTCATAGGTCAGTGGAATTAAAAGTGGAAATACATTTTGAGAAGATATTGTGCACCCCGACTTCTCATCCTTCACTTGAGTTTTGGCTAACCACAAACCCTAAAGTATGTAAGAAATTGAAAGTCAGTAACAGGAGGGCATAAATTAAAAAAAACTTGCAAAATTGACAGTTGAAAAATGAAATTTCCTCACAATAATAGCACTTTAAATGGCATGCTTTGACAGAGAGGTTTCTGTTATTGATATGTCGCATAAAAACAATTAAACAGGCACAAGGCATTCTGGCTTTAAAACTAGAACAATCTTTGAATGACCTTTACCTGCTGTGCTGGTAACTATTTAAAAAGGAAACAATAGTCTCTCATTGAGTCCATTTACTTGACTTTAAAATGATTCTCTTGTTAAATTGTGGAAGGAGTTGTGACAAGATTGTAGAACAATTGTTCAAAAAGAGACTATGCTACCCCTTAATCCGTTTCTTTCCACACAGCTGAATAAGGGCTAAATGTAATTTTTAAAAAAAACTGTAGTGATCTACTTTCTGATAGTCCTGGTTTCAAAGAGCCCTAAGTAAGCTGTGATCACTTGCTGCTTCATTTTGAATTCATGGAACCGTCTGGAAATCGACAAGCAGATCATTGGATGCTGGCTGCAGCAGGTTTAAAAGCTGCACTCACGAGTTTTTAAATCAATTTCTAACTGTGAGAAGGCCTCCGTCAGCAAAACAAGATGATATTTATGTAAAATATTGGGTAGAAAATTGGACTGTGCAGGGTAACAGAAAAGGGATAGAGTCTCTTTAAACAGGTTACAGCTCCATTTGTCATTGTGGCGAAGCAGATTTGACTGTAATAAAACTAAGCCTGGGGATGAATGAAGGGAGACTTGCCTGTCATCAATACTGGATTTACAGTGACTGATAGCACTGAACTCTAGTACAGAGAGCCTGTTGATAAACAGTGATTAATTACTGTCTATCCAGTTTATTCCTTTTGAAAGTATATTAAATCCTTCGATAATTATTTGTGAATATATCCAAAGAATGTGGACGGGCAAAGACGGCTATTTACTGCCTCTCTGGGGGACACTAAACATATGGTAGCGTTTAGACTTGGCAAACTGCAGTACTATGGTTAGGGGAGAGAAAAAGATTTGTGGTAAATTAATCAAGTGAGCCAACAGAGTGCCTTGCTTTGAAATGAAGGCAGTATCCATTAAAGATGATTTGGTACAGCATCAGGAAAAGGAAATAAAAATGAAAAATGAGCTCTTTCTGTCACCTGCTTTCATTTCAATCATTCTGTTTCTCCTTTTCATACTGCTATCCCGCAGGTTTCTTTATTGCTTTCACTTATTTTCTGACTTGTAAAATTATTTACCTGCATAAAACTCTGGGCCATAGACAGCTCCGACGACTGGATTTAATTTCCAGCCTGAAAGAAGAGACAGGTCTGATGTGAAACAGCTTTGCAACAGCAAACTACATTCATCATAGCCAACTTCAGAGCTTTGCACTCATTTCACTTGCAGCTTAGGAGTCACTTTCATACACATTGGATTGGTAATTACAGCATGACTTTAAATTCACACTTGTATTTATTTACTACAATACATTATTCATGCAGAATCATCAACATAGCCGAGAAGGTTAGTTTAACAAGACTCCCTATTGACAAGATAAAAGAATGCAAACAAATACAGGAGGATCACTTGGCATAAAAACAATATTTGTTTGACACACATGGACAAACATAGTTATTTAAGAGCTGGTAAATATCACAAATTTATTTTAGTGCTTGATATATGACTTTTTTGCCAGTTTGTACTCTCCAGGTCTGCTCTATTTACATGCTGTCAATCTGATCCAAGAGCAAAACTATAAATCCATCCTTCATAAATATAATAGAGTAAATCTTCTTCCCTTTCCATTCTACCAGTGTCAGAATGTAAAGAATACAATGCAGCTTTTAATTAACAAAAGAAAATCTTATTTAAAATTAGTCACAAAAAATTTGCCAAGTTTTCTTTTTTAGGTTCTTTAGTTGATGTTAATGTTCAGCACTGAAAATAATGTGGATCAGAAAATCCAGGCTGATATTCCTGGAAAATGTAGACTCAGAGTGCAGTCATCATTTTCTTTGACCAATTAAAACAATCATTTTGAAACCATACACAGTAATCACACAATTAGTCGCACTTATAAGAAAAATCTTTCATAACATGAACTCACTGGTGAAATAAGCGCAAAGGTCACAATTTCTAACATGTGTGTTAAAGTTCCTCCTTTCTACTATTTTTCATGCACCAGCTGACACACTGGTGTTCAATTCCTCTGTGTGATATTTTAATCAAATTGTTAATTTACAGATGGTTCTCAGCTCCCGGTGCGGATAAAAATGACATGCAATATAAAGTCCACACATGACTGTCACTAGATTTTAATTGAAAAAGGAAACTTAGTTTCACAATGGAAAGCAAATGAGTGACTGGTGTTGTTTACAGCATTTAAACAAATGAAGAATCTTGCTTTTATTTAGCAACAGTCTGGAACAGTTTATCGCTCTGTTATATTCAAAATAGCCAACCAGACAACAACGCTTTTGATTATAATTATTTGAGTTGATGTCTAAATCCTCACCATTCTATGATATAAACTGATTTCCGTGTTCCTATTGTCAATTTTAAGCTTGACTTTGCGAATATAATGACCAAGGAAAATTTGAGCTAATTTTTTTGCTTTAGATTGCAATTATTTAGTTTAATTTAGTTTAAAATCAAATCCATTTAAGGTAGGTTATTGGTTAATCCTCCACCAATAAACATCATTCAGCTGTCAAAAGTACCATTTCCTGTCATTGCAAAGTTAACCCATTCATGATCAACATAAGGAAACAAAAGTTTTACGTATGGGCCTTCAGATTAAAATTGATTGTTTTTTCCTGCACTGCAGTTTAAGTCACATTATTATAGGAGTATTGTTTTCATGATGTATAAATTCTTCTTCTTACTAGTTTATGACAACAAAACAAACAAAAGGTAGATGTTAACTTATTCGATCAACATGTCAGCAAAGGTAGTGAAAACTTGCCATTCAATCACTGACATTCTACTTGCAAACTGTTTGACTTGTGAAAAGTTAGTAGATCTAAATCAGAGCAGGCAACAAATCTAGAGTCACAATCCTGAACTGGCTTTATTTGACAACATTTAAAAAAAAAGTATTTGGTTTATTTCACATTATTTATAAACAAATGACCTGAGGAGAAAGATGTCCAGTGGATATTTGCAACCTCTCTTGTTCAAAGATCTCCTTCATATCAATTAACACGGCTGTCTGCAGCCATTAACAAATCCATTTGTTTCTGAATGTTATGGTGGTGTGATTGGAGGGCAAAGTGATCAAAGAATGGGTCCAATGGTTGTAAAGATGAGAACTCTGACTGTTCTGGAAGCATTGTTCCTCCTTGAGCTTTACCTATTACAATTTGGAGAGTTCAGATGTAGGATTTTCACACTTCAAATTGTACATGTATTCAAATATTTTTCTTAACTTATTGTAGCTGTTCAATATACTTCAAACTTTTTCCTCAGTAACTGTAGAAGTGAATTTTTAGTATCCAATGGCAGAAAATATATCTTTACAAATTACAAATAAAAACTGGGCACATGGTCTATTTTACCAATCAGTTAAGTATAATGCTTAGATCCTAAAATTACGCCATGGGACACTGATATGCAAATACCTAACACATTCTCCTGGTACTCCAGTACTTTAGAGTCACAGAGTCACAAAGGTCTACCACATAGAAAAAGGCCCCTCCACACAGTGAACCTGTGCCAGTCAAAAGCACGCACCTAAATATTCTAATCCTAATTTCCAACACTTGGCCCATAGTTTTGTGTGCCTTGGCATTGTAAATGCACAGCTAAATTCTTCTTAAATCTTAAGGGTTTTTGCCTCGGCCACCCTTAAATGCAGTGAGTTTCAGATTCCCACCACCCTCTGTGTGAAGAAGTTTTTCTTCACATCTGCTCTCAATCTGCTGTCTTTTACCTTCAATCTATGACCCTCGTCACTGATCCCTCCACCAAGAGGAAATGTTCCTTCCTGTCTGCCCTTCTATGTCACTCATTATTTTATACATGTTTTATGCCCCTTAATCTCCACTGCTCCAAGAAAAACAACCCCAGTCTATCCAATCTCTCTCTTTCCTTGAACTATTTTTCTACACATAGAGGTCTGTTTCTGTACCGTCTCCCAAGGATCATTATCCATGTAAACTTATTGACAAGGAACAGGTAAGAGATATTGAGAAACCAGTTATGAAGTTTCACTGAAGCAAGTCATCTTGGTATTAGCCAAAATGAAGTCATTGTAAAGGGGGCAGATTAACTTTCATATTGCCTCATGCTAAGAGATTTTTCTTTGTCTACTGTTGGCTGGCCCTCCAGCAAGAACTCAAACTGCAAATGAAATATTTGTGCCTCATTAAACTTATTTTATTGCTTCTTCTCAATCTTCTTCATGAAAAGAAATCCCAATTCCATTGCAATAACATCATGACGTAGCCCACTCCTCACCTGGCACTAAGCTCACACACATTTCTGCCAGTGATTTCTTAAACACAAACCGAAGTCTGCCTCAACTGATTTTCTTCATCCAGGAGCTTAATATAATTAAATAATATCAACAACAACAACAAAAGAAAACTGAATAGTTGGAAATCTGAAATAAAAGCAGAAAATGATGGAGAAGTTTAGCAGGTTGGTAGCATCTGCATGGAGAGAAGTAGAGTTAGTGTTTCAAGTTCAGTATAGCTCTTCAGTTAATTGTGGTGTTAACTATCCCAGGATCTGCTGAATTTGCCACAGGGACACCAACTTTGGGACCCTCCTGTCTGGCTTTGCAACCTAGTGGATCAAAATCCCAGTGGCAATAGTCATTAGTTATATTGCTGGGTTAAGTGGCGTAAGGTTTTATACCTCCACAGTGGTAGAATAAGATCTATTTTGAAGCAGTTGCAATGTAGTAGGATACAGAATTTTAGACTCATCTTCTAAAATATTTCCTTGAGCACGACTGCTATGCGTATGGGTAGAAAGTACAAATTAAGTTTAAAAGTGTCTTATCTTCTAATCTGTTGCAATGGAACTAGGTTTTCCTTTCATGAAGAAGACTGGGAACAAACAATAAAATAAGTTTAAGGAGGGACAAATGTTTCATTTGCAGTTTATGAGTTCTTGCTAGAGGGCCTGGTAACAGCAGAGAAGGAAAAATCTCTTAGCATGAGGCAATATGAAACTTAATCTGGCCCCTTTACAATGACTTCATTTTGGCTAATGCCAAGATGGCTTGCTTCAGTGAAACTTCATAACTGGTTTCTCAATATCTCTAGATTGTAAATTAAACCTGGTCCATTCAGCTGCAGTAACACTGTTGGGAGTCAGAAATGTCCCCACATTAATAACAGGCTACAGCCGGAGTAAAAGTAGGGGTTCAAACCTCTTAGTAATATGAAGCAGAGACGTTGTCTATGTGGACATCAATCTCACACAGTAGCACTAGAAGAAAATGTTTTCCATGCTAATTCAAACAGATCTCAATATGTTATTCAATTCAAAGATTTGTTAGTTAACAGTGCGAGCGGAACCCGCTGTAGATGCTTATCTGTAAAAGCTATAGAGGAGTTCACACTGTAACATGTAATGACATTTTTTCTGTTACTGATCATTAACTTGAAAAGACGTCTGACCTTCCAGTTCAAATTTGGAAACGGTGTTGTAATTACAAGAAAGCATTAACAATTTCTTAGAAGTTGTAGACAATTTTGTGGTGCCATTCTTTTTGTTGCAACAAAATTAATTTAATTCAACAAAATTGCTAACAATACTTACTTGTGTCATCTATGTGGGCTAATCTTCCCCATCTGTGTAGGTGCTTGGATATACTGCTCTATGAATTGGACAATACTGAGCACTGCAATATGTTGGCCAGAATGCATCAAATCTGGAGCAGTGCCGTTTTAATTGCTGCACAAGTTACTTCCCACAGGTTTAAAAATAGTGTAATTGAAGTTGAAAACCTATTTATTCATCCTTGTGGAAACTAATCTTCTGTTGCTCAGATCAGTAATTTTTCTTGTACACGAATGCATATGCAAGTATAATTTGACACAACACAGGGAGCTCTTACTCATCACAGGCTTTTTCTGAGTTTGTCCAACACAGCAACTTTGGCACACCGCAGGGCCAAGTGTCCATATTCCTAATGAGTTTTCTTGATTCCTTCAAGTCAACGCCATAGAAACAGTCCAAAAAACACTGTTTTGTGCTTACCCAAAAGTTCATACATAGACTGTGCTCAAATCAAAAGGAGAAACACAGCTCTAAGCAAGCATATCTTCATTATTTAATATTACTTCTTAAGTCCTGATTTAACTGTACACTCCATTGTTTTTGTTATCAACAGCAGTCTCCATAGAAATAACAAATCAGCAGCTGCTGATTACCTTACCATTTGTGTATTGATTGGGGGTCTTCTTGTTTGTCATTACTCTTGCTGTTGCATTGTTTACCTGTGATTAAATAATGAAACAAATTACATTTTGGATTCAGAACTATTGTACTGCATAACCAGCAGTAAATCACAAAAAATCCTAAGAAGCTTCAGTCAAGTGAAATAATAATCCTTTATTAATTGTTTCAGAAAGGAGTGCAACAGCTTGTGTAAGTCCCAAGATCTTGCTGTGCACACACCACGCACTCCATAGAATACTGAGAGGTTGCAGTTGCTCTTTTGAATCTAAAACATTGTATGTTAACCATGCTATAAAATTGTGTAAAATCACAAGGTGTGTTACAATCTATAATCTACAAATGAAATTTGTTGAACTGTTAGAGATTTATCCTATGGTTTAAGCCAATGTTTCAGCCCATGAATTAGTTACAAGCTTCCCAGGTATCCATAATTGCCTTGCCTCCTATTTTAAAGGATGCATTTAAATAATTGCACTCATGCTTCTGTTAAAACAGGAAAGTAATTTCAATTCGCTCATTAACCGATATTACACAGTGCAGTTCACCCCATGTAATTTTGGCTGTTATGCAGATAAGAAGTGACAGACCTACAAAAGGTTTTGGTCTTTACTTTGGTCCCAGGGCCACTATTATGTTGTAAGGTAATGCATTCCAAGAATGGGTTGTAACAAAGATATAATTCCACACTCAGTTCCCCTTGCAATAAGCTTCAATCCCATCTCAAATGAACGTTCTCTTTTGTATCTAAGTAATATTTCCAAGTTTATTGATCAATTATTGGTCTCATAGCTCAGACTGTTGTTTTGTGTTGAAACATCTTCCTGTGCTGTGAACTGATGCCCACTGATGCTTTGAAATCACATCTCACTGGTTGCTCCCAATACCAAGAAGCAAAAGGCAAAGAGAACCTGAACGTGATAGCGACAAACAAGAAAAAAGAACAGGTGAGCAAGTTAAACAGAAAGAGAAAGTGAGAAAAAAACACAAACTGGTTTATGTACATTCCAAGTTGCTGTTTCAGAAAATACTGTCATCTACTTTTCTAAACAACCTACAAAAGTTAGTCAAAACAACTCAGCATTGTTTTGGTACAAAGGCTGCCTTAACATACCCTCAAACTGCACTCTTCAAAACCATTGACATTAAATGGCTTTGGTAGCAAAATTATTAAAATAACATTCCTCATAAATCAAACTTGAACATACATGACCTTCCATTGTCTTCCATACAATAATAGCTTAATCCTAGAAAAAATGTAGCATTGTTCCATATTATTGTGAGATGGATGTCTGTTCAATTGACTGGAAAATACAGATGAGACGATTTCTATTTTAAATGCAGTCATTCACAAAAAGCACAATTTCCACGAAGAGTTTCTGTGCAAGCCTATTCTAATAAGTGCATGACAATGGTGGTGATTTCTATCTGAGTATATAGTTTAGCAATCCATACAGATGATGCATTTAAATTCACATTTCTGCTTTTTATTAATGACCTCAATTCTCACCTTTGCAAATGGAAATCCTTAATAAAGTTCGTTTAGATGCATCAACTGAACACATGCTGGTTCATTGCAAGATAGCAAGGCCTACTTTCTCTAAATGCAACCCTTCACACCTCTCTGCAATTTATTTTGAGATTACATAAAATTAATTACAATTTGAAGTTTCAATGGCAACACTTCTGCTCCTCTTGTTGACAATTTTTTAGTTCATATTTATCCTCCATTCCCTTCCCAGATGTCTGGGTATGATGTGTCATTGATCCTTTGCATTGAGCTCTAGTTTTAAATAAAAAATCAGTGTGTGGGCATTGCTGGCTGATCCAGTCTTTTTGCACATCCCTAGTTACCTTGAGAAAATGCAAGTAAGTCATATTCTTGAGGTCCATGTGTTAAAGATTCTTCCGCACCACCAAGTGCGAGGATATTGGTCCAGTGACAATGAGATGACAATCTAAGTCAAATCCAGACAGTGCTTACTTGAGGAGAAAGGTGGAGGTAGTAGTTTTCCTATGTGACTGCTGTTCTTGTCCAAGTAGTAGAGGTTTTGAAGGTGTAATTGAAGAAGCTTTGTGGAGGTGTTGTAGTGCATTCTATAGATAAAACACAGTGAAGCTAGAATGCATTGGTCCCAAGAGTGCCTGATAAGGTGCTGGTCAAGTTGACAGACTTTTCCCTCAAAAGCATTGAGATTCTCAAGTGGTCCAGTTGCATCCATCCAGGCAAGCACAGAATTCTCTTTTGCACTCCTGACTTGTACCTCGTAATAAATAAAAAGGTTTTGTGGATTCAGGAAGTGAATCACTCACCACTGAATTTTCACCCTCTGATTTTTTTTAGTAGTCTCTCCTTTCATGTGACTAAACCAGCTGAGTTTCAGATGGTGGGACAAACTTGGCAATAGTTCTGCCACTGAATGCAGAGAGGATGTAATTAGACTCCTTGTTGAAGATGATCATTGCCTGGCACTTATATGAAACAAATCCTACTTCCCATTTGTCAACCAGAGCTTGGTGACATCCTTTTTATTTGTAAGAACAGGAAATGTTTCATTATCTGAAGAATTGTGAGTCAAACTCCTCTAATCTCTTCTGAACCAGACTGCAAGGAGGCTGCAAAGGGTGAACCCAAATGGACTCTTTTTCCAATTTTTAATGTAGCTTATCTATTCTGATGAAATGATAGGTCCAAAACAGTCAAAGAGAAGAAGGAAGAATTTAGAATTGACGATCCCTCATAATTTCCATTTAAAATTTCAAGCACCAGCTCATAAGCCATCACTTTGTGACACAGATGAGACAAGATTTACTGATGGAGGAACACAAGTGCACAAGGATAAGGATAGAATTAGAACACAATTCAGGATTCAGCCCAGCAGACGTCAACCCGACTTTCATTACACAACTGCAGAATTCTAAGGCATAGCGTTTAAAGGATTATCAGACAAGCAATCAAGAATTATCATTGCAGAGGACTACATATCAGACAACCTACACAACATCTTGACTTGTGCGGTGGAAACAACTCTGAACTTCTCTGTGACCATTTTGTATGAAACCAGGTAACTATGGAGCACTCATGCCCCTCAATAGAAACCTCTGGCATCTGTAATTGATCTCCCAAGAATACTTTTATTGAGATGAGACAGGCCCTGGGCTTCTCCATTTCCAGCTGCTAGGTTTGAAGGGAAGCACAGATCAGATAGGTGGTTCCAAAATCTCTTGCAATCCTCTCCCAGTCTGCATACCAGTGTTTTAGACAAAGTGCAGAGATCCTGTCCCAGGCAATAGGAGATGATGCTCAGCACTGAAAGGAGCTCTGTAACCCTGGAGGCTTCCTGTTTCAATGCATTCATGGGAAGGAGATGGAGTGGTTGGCTGTGGCAAAGATCTTATTATTCACCCAGAAAATTCTGACTTGAATAGCTGTTTGTCCGAGATTGCAGAAGTCACTTGCCACAGACTGGAATGACCCTGAAATATGCAATTTCAAAGCCATGGTAATATTGAGAGATTCAAGCAGGCACGTATGTAACTTTGTGCTGAGCTGTGTGTTTGCTGCAGTAGGTGGCAAAGCACTGTCACAGCTTCTGTGCTAAAATAGGTACCTCACATTGCTTTCTAATTAAAAAAAAATTCAGGGGAAGTGGGCTTTGCTGAATGAACTAGCATTTATTGGCCATCCTTAATTGCCCATGACAGGGTCATGTGAGCTGCCTTCTTAAACTGCTGCAGTTTCCATTAGGAATGGAATTCCAGGATTTGGATCCAGCAACCCTAATGGAATAATGATATACTTTCAAGTCTGGGTGGTTTGGAGCTTGGAGGGAACTTGCAGATGGTGGTGTCGTCATGTATCTGCTGCCCTTGCCCTTTGAGATGGTAGTTGTTGGTTTAGAACCCCTGTTTAAGGGACCTTGGTGAATATCTGCAATGTTGATGGTATGGTCTACTGTTCCTGATCATTAGTGGTGGATGGAGTGAATGTTTGTGAATGAGGCATAATCCAATGGGCTGCTTGTGCTGGATGGTGTCAAGTTTCTTGTGTGGTGGTTGGGCTGCAACCATCGAGGCAAATTGGAAGTATTTCATCACATTCCTGACCTGTGCCTTTTAGTTGGTGGGCATGTTTTTGGGAGTCCGGAGGTGAATTCCTTGCTGCAGGATGTCTAGCCCCTGACCTGCTGTTGTAACCATAGCATTTATGTTTCTGGTCAATGGTAACCTCCCAGGATGTTGATAGCAGAGGATTCAGTGACTGTAATGCCATTGAATGTCCAGAGACAGTGGTTACATTATCTCTTATTGGAGATGGACATTACCTGGCATTTGTATGGCATGAATATTACTTACCACTTGTCAGCCCTGGGCTGACTATTGTCTGGGTCTTGCTACAGTTCAGGAATTGTGAATAGTATTGAACATTGTGTAATCATCAGCAAACATTCCCACTTGTGACCTTGTGATGGCAGGAAGGTCATCGATGAAGCATTGAAGATGATGAGTGGTCTTAGGACACTATCCTGAGGAACTCCTGCAGATATGTCCCAGAGCTAAGATGAATGACTGACAAACAATCATCTTCTTTTGTGCTAGGCATGTCCAACCAGTGAGAGTTGTCTCCCCAATTCCTATTGACTCTAGGTTTCCTATGGCTCCTCATGCCACACTATTTGACTGTGCAATTTGTGGCCTTGATGTTGAGGGTGTTCACTTTTACCCCACCTCTGAGTGATCCTGGCGGAACACAAACTGAACATCAGTAAGCAGGTTATGCAAAGCACATGCTGCTTAAGAGCACTGTTTGATGTCCCTCTTCCACGACTGTAATGGTGACCAAGAGTGAACTGATGGGTGGTAATAGGCTGAGATACGTTTGTCCTTTTTTTTGTGTACAAGACTCATCTGGGCAACTTTCTACAGTCAGGTAGATGCAGTGCTGTTGCTCCTTAACAAACAACAGATAAAAAGCAGTGGATCTTTACATTCCTGCAGTGTAGGGGTTCTCTTGACTGTCTTACTTCTGTCTCTTTGGTCTGTAGCTCCACGTGTCAGTCTGTTCCAGTCACGATGGCAACAATGTTTACTGAAACCAGATCCTCTGGCCAAAATCCCTTTTCTGACTCACTGAATACTTTCAGAAATCTTTATTTCAGTTCAAGTAGCCAAAATTCCTAAAAAGCTCAGAAGCAGCAAACTGCAGTCTAATTAAAGTACTCAGTGGTTTACAAAAGACCTAGTGTTGATCCCTTTAATTATTGCTGGAAGCATCAACCCTTTGTGTGACTCATTCTGAATTGTCAAATAGGACATCAGAGCTAAAATTAAAAGCTCATGGCTCCAAATAGCATGATCAAATTGGCATATGCCAGTTTTAGGCAGATGCTCGGGCACCCAAAAGGAGTCCCATTTCAAACTGGCAACAGGCAAATTTACTTTCAGAAACACAATCACGATCATGACACAATCATTGGAAGAGGAATGGGCAATTGAAGGAAATAAATACACAGTGAGACAGTGATAGAATAGGGTCTTTTGAACTGACTGGTTTGCTCCATAGAGTTAGCATGGGATCTGATGGGCCAAGTGGCCTTCTTTAGTTCAATAAATGGAATGTGATAGCATTGGACAGGATGCAGAGGAGGTTTACCAGCAGGTGGCCTGGGCTGGATAATTTCTGATACAAAGAGAGATTTACATTGTTTTCCTTGGAGTAGAGGGGATTGAGACAGGACATGATTAAAATGTATAAAATTCTGAGGGGCGTAGATATGGCAGACAGGAAGAAACATTTCCCAATGGTTCAGGGATCAATGACTAGGAGGCATTGATTTAAGGTATGGCGCAGAAGGATGAGAGGAGATGTGAGGGAAGTCTTTTTAGCCCAGAGGGTGGTGGAAATCTAGAAATTACTGCCACTAAGGTTGGTTGAGGCAGAAACCCACATAATATTTGAGAAGTATTTGGATGTGCACTCGCAATGCCAAGGCACATAAGGCTATGGGCCAAATGCTGGAAAATAAGATTAGAATAGACCAGTGTCTTTGTTTTGGCTGGCAAGGACATGATTGGCCAAAGGGCCTTTATCTGTGTTTGTAGATCTCGACGACTCTCTATAAGTGATGATAACTTTAATTAAAATATCATTGTTCTAAGTTCACCATATCATTGTCCTTAGATATACAGCCATTAGTCATCCTGTACGAAATTCTTCTCATCTCTTATGAACCAAACCATAGCTTTATCTGCTCATTTACAATATCCAAGGAGCAAATAAAGAAAAGCTCTATTGTATTCTGGTTTGCTGGAAGATATTAGATACAGTCACCTAAATCACTCATGGTTTGAGATTAAGCCTAGAAACAAACAATTTATTTCCTTGAAATAGACTAATGAAAAGCACAGAGTACAGGTAATACATTTACAAAAACCTACAAAGATTATCAATTCCCTCAAAATACAAAGAACAACAAAACTACTTATTCTATCCTAACTCTTGGAAAACAGAACTCTTGAAACATGGTCACTTATATATCTCGCATGCCATCTGCTATTATTGTATCATGATCAGCCTCGTATATCTGAAAGTATCAGTCTGACTGGTGCGCTTCAACAAATCTTGAGAGGTCACTCCCTATTCCTTTGAAGGTACTCCAGATCAAGTAACTGCAAACCTTTATTTCTCATCATTCTTTCTTTCATTTCAGACATACTCAAGGTTCGAAATTATATTTTTCTGGACCATTATATCTGCCAAATAAACATGTTCAGTTAACAGTCTCATAAAATGTTCACAATTCAATGAATAAACTGATCCGCTGATAGATTGTAAAGACTTTAAAGGCAAGGATAAGAAATAATTGCAAGAGAAATCCATCTTATGCTCATTAGCCAACAATGATAAAATTAAGTTCACCAATGCTCCATTTGGCCCAACAATACTGTAAGCATTCAGCATACCACTCCCTTGTATTCTATGCAAGAATGCTACACCGGAGGTAGGACTACAGGAAGGAAAAGCTACTCCTACTGTGGATCCCATCTGTTTAATTGTCCGTCATACAAAAGCTTCTTGGCATTCTGTGACCTTTGTTCATCTGCTAATTGACATAGAGGGATTATATTCTTTCCCCAGTGGTAGCAAAACTTATGACTGGAGACTGTCTGAGAGAACAGTCATTGTTTTCTTCAATCTTAACCTTGTAGCTAGGCAACTTGTTACTTCAGCAAGCTGGGGTGACATGCAGCAACATTGGTCAAGAATTCATTACTTCAAATTTGCAACCTTCACATTGTTGTTTCTGATAACCTTATAAGGAAATTCCACAACCTGCATTCAAATAAACTGATTTATTCCCATCTGTGGATTGGGGGAGTTTGTGGTTTTGCAATGGAGTTTTTAAAGCCACACTTTAGTTTTCTTCTACTGACAGAAGACCCAGGAAGTATGTTCAGGACAAGACAGAATTATATATAGTTCACGGAACTCAGCGGGGTTATTTTGCTCAACCGATTTCTGCCAATGCTTATGTTCCAGAGGAGTATCCTCCCACCTTACTTCATTTGACCCTATCAACATATCCTTCTACTCCTTTCACATTCAGGTACTTACTTAGTTTCTCCTTATATACTCTATTCTGGTTGCCTCAATGTGTTCATATTCCACATTCCACTTTCTAACTATGCTTTGGGAAATGAAGTTTCCATTGAATCTCTTAACAGATTTATTAGTTGCTGTCATGAACTTATGACTCCTAATTTTGGACTGTCCCACAACAGCAAGCATCTTGATCAACATCTCCCACATTAAACTTTTCAAAATTCAGTTTCTCCTTGTAGTTCTAACTTTTACATTCAGATTGCAAGAATTTCTACAAGCACCTAAAATGGAAAAGAGAAATAGCCAAACTGTTAGTCCTTGAGAGCGCGAGGAAGGGGAGTTACCATTAGATAATGAGGAAATGGTTGCTGAAATGAACAAACATTTTGCCCTTGTTTCACTGTACAGGATACAAAAACAATCCCAGTCAAATGTGTTACTGAGGAAATGGAAAGAAGAGAAGAACATTGTGAGATTACAATCACTGGGGAAGTGGTGCTGGGTAAACTTATAATGCTGCAGGCTGAAAGAGTCAGGGTCCTCATGGACTTCACCCTAAGGTCTTAAAAGAGGTGGCTAATGAAATAGTAGGATGCATTGTGTTAATTTTCCAAAATTCACTGAATTCTGGAATTCTTCCCTTAGATTGGAAAATAGTAAATAAACCCTCTCTCTTTAGGAAGAGAGGGAAAAAGAAAACAGGAAACTATAGGCCAGTTAGCTTTATTTTTTTTGTGGGGAAGGTGTCTGAATCCATCATTAAAAAGACTGTAGCTGGGCACTTGGAAAAGTTCAAGGTAATCAGGAAAAGTTAGCACAGTTTTATGACAGGGAAATAAAGTACAAGATTTATTTTAGAAAAAGTAACACGTAATCTGGATAAAAAAGGGCTTATAGATGTGCTGTACTTGAATTTCCAGCAGGCATATGACAAGGCATCACATCAAAGGTTGTTGTGTAAAGTAGGAGCATTTGGCAGATGGGTATAAACACTTGCATTGATGGAGGATTGGCTGGCTGACTGAAAATTGAGACAATGCACAATTGGGTCTTTATTTGATTGGCAGGATGTGATGAATGGAGTCCCACAGAGGTCTGTGGGACTGTAGGGAGATAGTAGGAACTGCCAATGCTGGAGTCTGAGATAATGCGGTGTGAAGCTGGATGAACACAGCAGGCCTGGCAGCATCAGAGGAGCAGGAAAGCTGACATTTCGGGTCAGGACCCTTCTTCAGAAATGGGGGAGGGGTAGGGGGCTCTGAATTAAAGAGGGGCGGAGGCAATGATAGAAGGTGGACAGAGGAGCAGACAGATGGAGAGAAGACTGACAAGTCAAGGAGGCAGGGATGAAGCCAAAAAAGGTGAGTGTAGGTAGGAAGATGGGTTGGCGGTTGGTCAGTGAGGTGGGAGGGGCTGGTAGATGGGAGGGAAGACAGACAGGTCAAGGAGGCGGGGACAAGATGGGCTGGTCTTGCGATGAGGTCGAGGGTGGGGAGATTTTGAAGCTTGTAAAGTCCACATTGATACCATTGGGCTGCAAAGTTCCCAAGCGGAATATGAGGTGCTACTCCACCAGCCTTTGGGTGGCATCATTGTGGCACTGGAGGAGGCCCGGGATAGATATGTCATCCAAGGAGTGGGAGGGGGAGTTGAAGTGGTTCGCGACTGGGAGGTGTTGTTGTTTGTCACAAACCGAGCGTTCCACAAAGCGATCTCCAAGCCTCTGCTTGGTTTCCCCAATGTAGAGGTGGCCACATTGGGAACAGCAGATACAATATACTACATTAGCAGATGTGCAGGTTAACATCTGTTTAATGTGGAACGTTTTCTTGGGTCCTGAGATGGAGTTGAGGGGGAGGTGTAGGGGCAGGTGTAGCACTTCTGCGGTTGCAGGGAAAAGTGCCGGGAGTGATGGAACTAATGGGGAGTGTGGAACAGACAACGGTGTTGCAGAGAGAGCGGTCCCTCCAGAAGGCAGATAAGAGTGAGGAGGGAAATATACCCTTGGTAGTGGAGTACTAGGGATACAGTTTACATCAATGACTTTGATGAGAGTTGAAAGGGCATGACAGTTACATTTGCAGATGACACAACATAGCTCAGAAAGTATCTTGTTAAGAGCGCATACTGAGTTTACAGTTCAAAGTCAATAAACTGAATGGGCAAACAGTTGGAGTATAAAGGTGGGAAAATATTTAATTGTTCACTTTTGTAGGAAGAATAAAAAATAAATTTAAATGGCGAACAACTGCAGAATTCTGAGATGCAGAGGGAGCGAAGTTTTCTGTTGCATGAGTCTGAAAAAGTTTTTATGTAGGTACAGCAAGTACTTATGAAGGTTAATGGAATACTATCCTTTATTATATGAAGAATTTAACACAAATGTGAAGACCTTATGACCCAGTCATAAAGGGCATTGGTGGGAGGTGGGGGTCAGTTCAGTTGGCTGGATGGCTGGTCTGCAATGCAGAATGATGCCAACAGTGTGGGTTCGGTTCCCACCCCAGCTAAAATTACCATGAAGGACTCTCTTTCTTACCCTCTCTGGATGCCTGAGGCATGGTCACTCAGTCATCTCTGTATAATGAGAAAACAGCCCTATGGCCCCGTAAGACAATGATAACTTTACCTTTTCACTAGGGCACTGGGGAGTAGATGTCTCTAATGCTGTGGGCAGTTTTTTTTCCACCTTATTTATGGAAAGGTGTAATCCATTGAAGGCAAGACAGAGCAGGATTACTACATTGACGTCTGGAATGATCAGGTTGGCCTATGAGAAAAAGTTGGAAACGCTGGGCTTGTTTACAATGGAGTTTAGCAGAGTGGAGGGTGACATGATTGAAGTGTAGAAAATCCTGAATAGTTTTGATAAGTTTGACGTGGAAAGGATAGTTCCTCTTGTGGGTGCATTCAGAGCTAGGGGACACTGGTTTCATATAAGGGGTCTTCACTTCAGGACAGATGAAGAGAATATTTTTCTCTCATTGGTTTGTGCAACTCTGCAACACTCTGTCCTAGGAGGCAGGAGGTAGATAAATGTTTGTCGTTAGGGAAAACAAAGAGTATTGGAGAAGATGAAAATATGGAAGTTGAAACACAAATCGAATAATCTTATTGAAATGGCACAGCAGGCTCACAGAGCCAAATGGCACTCCTCTGCTCCTAATTCATGCATTCATATCATCTTGTAAAGATGAACAACTTGTTAAAAGGTAATACAAAGGTGTCCTGGTGATCATTTGGCATTAAGCTGGGAAGAGATCATCCTTTTTCTCTGGGCACCAGTCCATTTTGTGGTAGGAGCTCACAGCTGTGCTCTCTGTCTCTCAGGTACAGTTCTGGGATGACTAGATCCTGATAACAGTTGGGAGAAGACTTTTCCTACCTTATCATTTGTGGTATCTGACCATGGGAGAGGTGCCAGATTAATTACTATGGCCAGGTTTCTGTGCTAGAGTTGATAAGATTTAATTGCATTCCACAATGACCTGACCTATGCTCAATGGTACAGAAACTCTATTATTTAGTAAAATATTAACTATGCTTCCAGGATTCATCTGGAGACGATATTACCAGAACTGGATTATACCAGTAGAATTTACTCACTTCTACAAATCATTAAGGAAACAGGAAAGCTAAAATCACTTATTTTGATAATTTTAGTCACAGAAAAAGCTTCAAAATGAAACTTCTATGAATACTTCATGCTTTCACTGTTGGAGAAAAGATGTCAACCCAAACCTTTTTCTTAAAAATCAGAAATATGGAAATTAAAAAGAATTGTTCCCTTATGCATTTCCGAAAATAAAAATTTCCAGTGCAAAGATCTAAACGCAATCAACAAATAATTTAACTTCAAAGCACTAACTGCCAGCTTTATTAAACTAACTGCTTTGCTTATAACATGCTTACCTTGAATAAGAAGCTATGAAATGATCTATATGAGTGTGTCATGAACTTCATAAACGAAAAGAGATGGAAGTAGACACAGGTAAGTGATTCAGAAACGGTATGGGTCAGTGATGATGGACTGTGAGAATTCAGGCACAGTGTTTCAGGCACTTAACAGAATCACTTCTCAGAACAGATTGAAAACCCTGCTCTGCTATTGTGAATATCAAGACCTTGTCTATTAGAAGCAAATTTTACTGTTTTCAAGATTATTGAAACATACTAAAACAGGCATTTGTAGTCATTACTGTGCAATATAACCTATGCTCAGTGGTAAACAAGCTTTAGGGTATTGGGATCACATTGAATGAAATGGAAAGAATTGCAAAATCTTTGACATTCCAGTTTTAAAGGGGAAAGGAGAGACAGCTTGAAAGCTCACCTATAATTTTGTAAAGGTAACAAATTTGACCCTCAAAATGAAAGGGGATTTGTGATGATGCTACTTTAGAAGGAGTAGATGTTGTAATTACTTTTTGTCTTCATGAATAGGTTATTTCATGCATAAACTGAACAGTGCTAGTACATTTCAACTTCATGAGCCCACCTCCACTTCTTTGAAGATGGAGTCAGTCATAGTAATAGTGGCTTCAACAACTTTGGTGATTTAATTTGCTTGTTCTCTCTGAGGTTTTACAAGTATTTGGCAGTTCCCATCTGTACGAACATTCATGCCAACAAAAACAGCAGCCTTGGGTTCTGCAGCTGTAACAATGATTTTCTTTTTCATTCATTCAGGGGATGTTGGCTTTACTAGTTGGAAAACCAATTATTGCCCTTGAAAATGTGGTGATGAGCTGCCTTTGTAAACTGCTGCAGCCAATTTGGTATACCCACAATTCTGTTACAGTGGGAGTTTCAGGTTCCAGTGACGCTGAAGGAACAGGAATACACTTTGAAGTTAGGAAGGGAACAGGGAGGGGGGTGTTGGTTTGTAATAGAACTTGCAGATGGTTGCGTTCTCGTATATTTGCTGTCCTTACCTTTCCAGATGGTGGTGGTCATTGGTTTAGAAGGTGCTATCTCAGGAGAGTTGGTAAACTTCTGCAATACTTCTTACAATTGATACATACTGCTGCTACTGAGTTTTGGTGGTAGAGGGATTGAATGTTTCTGGATGAAGTGCCGATCAAGTGAGCTGCTTTGTCCTGGACGGTGTCAGGCTTCTTCACTGTTGGAGCTGCAGCCATCCAGGCAACGGGAGTATTCCATCATTCTCCAGACTTGTGATAACAAAGTGTGAGGCTGGATGAACACAGCAGGCCAAGCAGCATCTTAGGAGCACATTGTTGGTGATGGACAGGCTTTAGGGAGACACTGCAGGATTCGTAGCTTCTGACCTTCTTTTGTAGCCACAGAATTTTGGTGACTAGTCCCATTCAGCTTCCAATAGTAACCCTAGGTTGTTGATAGTGATGTGTGAGTGTCATTTGCTACTTGTCAGCCCAAGTAAGCATATTTTCTGGGTCTTTTTGCAGTTGGATATTGACTACTTTAGTATCTAAGGAGTTTGAAATGGTGCTGAAAGTTGTGTAATCATCAGTGAATGTCTTAATTCCTTACCTTTTGAAGGAAGAAAGGCCATTGATGGAGAAGTTGAAGGTGGATGGGCCTAGAACACTACCCTGAGAAACTCTCGCCGTAATACCCTGGAGTGGAGATGTCTGACCTCCAACCATCATAGCCATTACCTTTGTGCAGGCATGGCTCAAACCTGTGAGAATTTTCTCATGGTTCCTACTCACTCCAGCTTTGCTAGAGCTTCTTGATGCCATACCCAGTCAAATGCAGCCTTGATGTCAAGGTTTGGCTCATTTGCACATATTTGAATCAGGCTGCAATGAGGTCAGGATCTGAGTGGCCCTGGCAGATCCCAAACTAGGCATCAGTAAATAGGTTAATGCTAAGCAGGTGCTACTTGGTAGTACGAGTGATGACCACTTTATCGATGACTGAGAGTAGAGTGATGCGGTGGTAACTGTCTGAGTTGGATTTCTCCTGCCGTTTGCATAGAGGACATAGCTGGGCACTTTTCCACAATGCCAATAGATGCCACTGTTTTATTCATACTGGAACAGCTTGGCTGGGGCATGACTAGTTCTGGAGCCAAACCTTCAGCATTACTGCCACAATATTTTCAGGACCTATAGTCTTGCAGTATCCAGTGCTTTTAGCTGTTTCATGATGTCATATGGAGTGAATTGAATTGGCTGAAGACTGACATCTGTATTGCTGGGATCTTTGGCAGGGCAACACAAATCATTTACTTGGCACTTCTCTTGAAGGTTGTTGCAAATGCTTCAGCATTATCAATTTCTGGCCTCCCACATTATTGAGGTTGAAGATATTTGTGGAGCATCCTCCTCTACTAAGATCCCTAATCATCCACCATCACTCACAACTGTATGCAGAAAGACTGCTGAGTTTATGTCAGAGGTAATGGGAACTGCAGATGCTGGAGAATCCAAGGTAACAAAGTTTGGAGCTGGATGAACACAGCAGGGCAAGCAGCATCTCAGGAGCACAAAAGCTGATCTGGTTTTGGAATTGCTTAGCTCAGTTTGTCACTTGCTGCTTCTGCTGTTTGACATACAAAGGAGTCTTGCATTGTAGCTTCACCAACCCTATCATCTCATTTTTAGGCATGTTTGTGTTTCTCCTAGCATGACCTTCAGCATTCTTGACTGAACTAGGGCTTATTTCTCCTTACCATGTTGTTGTGAATATCTAGTCACAATTCTTATCCACATAACTTGATTTGAAATATAAATTATTCATATGGATTCAGAATCAAACAGTTATGTTGAAGGTAAGTGATAAATTGTTTACATTTCTGTTTCGGAACATCCCAATGCATGCCCTTTTGTCATGGAAATGGGAAGTTGATGATGTTTAATTTGTCTGGGTGTTTCACACCAAAGGCGGTTACAAATTTGGTTTGTTGCAGAATGCAGATCATTGAATTGGGATAGCCAAAGAAAATCAGTATTAATCAGGCCTTCATTTACACAGAGCAAATACGAAGTTTCCTGTTCACTGCACAGACTATTCATGATAAGTTTGGAATTTAAGATGGGAAAAGGAGCTGGAAGACTTTCCCAGCTTTGAGTTGGAGGAAGAAATCTACAGAGACCCTCACAGAACTTTATGTTGGAAAGCATTTAGCAAAGTAAGCTTGGAAGGCGACTCACAATCAGGACCAGTAGCTGAGGAATTGACAGCCATGAGATATTTAAAGAAGTTGCTGTACCATATCGTCAACAACTAATGAAAGGATGTCCACAACTCCGTATGATGGAGAAAGCTGGAATACCGATGGGAATTTAGGAACATTCTGGAGAACTGTTGCATACCTTTGGGTTGGTTCCAGAAGAAGTGAATGAGCTTTTAAGATTCTTGTAATGTTTAAGTGAATTACTGGCGGGTGGGCTGCTGTATTGTAAAAAAATAGAACTGAGTATATCTCATGGCTTTGCCAAAAAGGGCAGAATCTTACAGGGGTCTGGACAACTTAGCAATCGCAGGAAATCTGGGAGTATCAAGTGAGAAGTCCAGTGAAGCCATTCTTGGCATTCTAGGAAGCGAATAGTTGCACTTCATAACAGAGTTCTGAACATTGGGATGAGATTCTTTCTCAGCCTATTAAAGGGGCTTATTGCTTATTGTCAGCCTCATTAACTGTAGATCTCACCCCACTAATATGCAGCTTCTCTTCTCCATTCACTGCAATGAAACTAGATGATGGGAATTCTCAACACGAAAGCCTGTGCTGTACCATGTGACTCCAGCATCACCCCTTTGACATCCAGACCTCCATCTTGGCACTCGGCACTAATATCTCAGGGCATGTTCCATGGGCACCAGCTCCCTACATCCCACATCCATTGATGTTGGAATTGGCTAACGTCTCTGCATGATCATGGTACATCTCCAATCCACATGGACCGTGCTGCTCACTTCAGGCCACACTGGCAACAATATTGCAATGCTGCTGCTAGGACATGGTGCATGCTGGGATAGGCACCCAGCTTGCAGACTGAAATCTCAGGGCTCTCTTAGTGCTCATTCACCTCGATATTCACAGCATTCTTTTGCCATTTTTTTGTGTTTTGCCTTCTCAGCCAGAGCTACAAGGCTCACTGTCCTTTTGTTATACCTTGCTGTTTATAGCAGAAATGAAGCCAAGATGTTTGTTCTGGTTATCGGTAGTCCTCGCTCAAGTCAAAGGAGACATATTTTGTTCAGGGTTGGATCCTGGTTCAGGAGGTCAAGTACAACCTCCATGACCAATCCAGAGGCTTAGACACAGTAATTTGGCAACTCGTGACGATCAGGCCTAGGATCCTTTCCTCACAGGGGGTGAACAGCTGAATGTCATGCACCCCACCACCCATCTTGGCTCTTTTGACCCTGTACTGAGGGCTGCTGTTCCTGGAATTAGAGAAGTGGCGAGGTGTCCTACACAAGTGAGGAGGCTGTACTCATGGCATGCAAGGTTAGTGGTGTGGAGGGTTGGAGGTCGACAGCAAATGAGGGAGGATGTTGTATATGATAGGGGGAAGAGGTGGGGCATGAGCCTGGATAGGAGGATGTTGTATACGATAGGGGGAAGAGGTGGGGCATGAGCCTGGATAGGGGGATGTTGTATACAATAGGGGGAAGAGGTGGAGCATGAGCCTGGATATGAGTTAGCTACAGTTGATGTAGCTTCATCAGATTTAAATATGGTGCCAGGGATGCCAGTCCAGTCTGGGATATCCAGGCAGTGGCTAGTTCTTCTGGCTATGATGACTGGTTGAATTGAACTAGCATCTGATGACAGGGGTAAATTAACAGCGGAGTAGCTAGTTAATGTTACAGGTTTGGGGTGATTGTATGGCAAAACTTGCCAGGCCTCACATTGAGAAACCTTCCATGAGACTTGACAAAATTGACACAGTCAAAAATGTAAGATTCAGTGTTAAGTTGGTATTGCTTAAATGACAGGATTTTTTGTTTAATAATCAAATGTGAAATATTGAGGTGCAGTTCTGTTAATTAATGTGTACTGATTTCTCTTTAAACAGTAATCACCAAAACATTTTTTGCCATTGCCCACAAAACTGACAGCAACTTTGACAGTTTCTATGTAAACAGTTAAACACAGAAATCCAGAAGTTGTTGCCAGTGACTCTGCGTGTTTCTATAAGATGTGCTCATGAAGAATTCACTGATGGTAATCCATTGAACTCCCTGCACCAACAAGAAATTGCCCTTTTACACTGTGATATTGCAGTCAAAAAAGATTTCCATTGACAATGAGACATATTTCAGTTTTAAACAATTTCTAAATCCAAACAATTTCTGAATGACCTCTCTGGCCTTGGAAATAGAGTGTTTTTTGTGGAATATTAAAATTTTTGACTCTGATTAAAAGTCCAGTGTTCCTATATAAATATGTCCCTTGAAATTTCAACTTCAAATGAGTATATCCCAATGCTTGCTTTGCTGTCATTCACTGTTTGCGAATTTTACAATTAAGGCGTTTTATTTCTTGGTTTGTTGTCTATGAATGATGAGCTACCTACCCTGCATTGCGACATGGATATTTCTGAATACCTGAAGACCCCCTTAACTTGATGCCAGATTCAAATTAATGCCAGGAAAAGTGAAATCCACACCACAGAGATCTCTATATTTCTGCAGGTAGCTTTCTCCAACGTTAAAGGCGAATGCTGTTGTTTCACAGCTGACCACAAACTTGGGCTATTGTAAACTAGAGTACAAAAGAGAAAGCATTTTGATTGTAATCTCACAACAGTCCTGTAATTAAGTATAGGTTTCTTGTTATCAATACCGATCCACTGTTGATTCATGTAGTACATTGCATTGGTCTCAGTTCAGCAATTGTACTAATCTATCATTAATGCCAAAAACACTGTTGTATACTGTTCCAGAAGTCTCCCAGTGCTGTGTGACAGCAAAGGATACAGCCTAAGCTCCAATACATTTCTATTGTTTATGTTTCTGGCCAAGCCTTGCAGATAAATTCCCCTGGGATTCAATTAATATCAGAGTTCATTAGTAAGCCTAAAGATGAACACAAGAGTGATTGGAAATGAGTAACAAAAAAAATCAACAAATTAAAGATGGCTTAGAATCAATGTAAGAATATATTCTTTGTAGTAAATGCTTTGAAAATTTCTCCAATGCTCTCCCACCTCAATGATGTTAGTAGCTGAGGTAGTTGCTCCTACATTTTTTTTAGAAAAGGTGGCACTGAGCACATTAACTGTCCCCAACACAGGAAGATTGAGTGAGATTATGTTGATTATTATGTCAGAAATGATATTAGCACCTGTGAAGAAAGCACAAAATGCCTGTGCCCTATTTTAAGTTGTAGTGTTCTTATCCATGACTTTGATACCCACTTCATGAGCATCAAAAGCAAAATCTCAGTGAAACGTTGTCCTTAGAATTTTCAGATTTCCTGTGCTTTAATCTTAAGAACAAGCACAAGCCCTTGGGGAAAAAGGTGCTCTTGTAAAATTAAAGTCATTTTACTCCGCTGTTGAAACAAATTTAATTGACAATGTGATTTATCAGCTGGAGAGATTTACACAATGTTGATCTTAAATATTACAAACATTCAAGACCAATAAGGAGAACTAAATGTAGCATTGTGATTCCGTTGCAAAATGAAGGCATCTGTTCAAGGGAATGTATTTAGGTGTGGAAGATCGGAAGGAAGGAAATGGAAAAAGCACATGGACTAATCAATAGAAAGTGATGAAGTAGACATTTAAAGCAGGGAAAAGAAAAAGAATTGGACCTGCACCTCTATTTTACGGCCTTCTACGATTGTTCCATTTAATTTCTCCCGTGCCCTGTCCGCGTCAGCACTGGTTTCAAAAGTTACGAAACCAAATCCCTGCATGCAGGTAAGAGAAAAGGAAAAGAGAGATATGCACATGATTATACAGGGAATAAGACAGTCTTCTGATATGTTTCAGTATACCAGCTGGAATATCAACGTAGCAAAGTCACTCTATGAGGCCTCAGAGCAAATAGATCCAAGAATGTGAAATGGAAAGTATACCAAGAGGAAAAGATATTGTTGCCTATATTGAAACACGTAAGTAGATTATTTACACTTGCAAATGATTTAGGAGATTTTTTAACCAAATTAGTAATATTTGCGCAAGGAAAGTGTCGTGACAGTTCTGAGGAAGTGTTAACACTGTACTGGGAAATTGGGCGGTCTAAAGGAGGACTGCAACATTGCATGCACAAAGCTATACCTAAAGATAGCAATTAATCACATCTGTATTTTAAGTGCCTGTTCTCTGTCAGTCTTGTTCTCTTTATAGGTTTATACAACTGCTGCACTGAATGTTCAAAACATTAGTCTTAGGATCAGTCTTGCAACAAGTAGGAAGCAAAATAACAGTCACCTTACTTAGGTGCAGGTTGCATACCTCCTTTATGTTCAAAATTATTCTGAGAAAGTTGTCTTTACATTGGTCTTAAAACAAACACTTCAACACATCAGCTAAAGTGGTTGCTTTCAATTACTGTGGAAGGATGTCTATAGTATGCTTAAAGGAACCTTCTGCTCATCTAGGATACATTAAAGACATGCTGTCATTGTTTACAAATTACTCTACGTCTCAGAATAGCTGCTGGTTGCGGAAGAACATTTGGCCTTTTTCAAACATATGGGAAAATGACTTCAGTGTACAAAACTACCATATTTCCAATTCTTCACCAGATTAACATTGTATACCATGATTGACAGATTGGCAAAAGATATAGCAGATATTTGCAAATGTTTGGACTGATTTTGGAATATGTGTAAAATAAACTATAGTTAATTGTGGTCAATTAGCTCTACATTGATGTCATGATAAATTTAGGGGATTTTGATTGCCGTGGTCATTTATCAGTCATTGTCTCAAGTCTAGCATACAAATGGCTAAAAAATATTCAATCTAATGGCATAGCCTTTATTTCCTCTTCATAAAATGGGCTGGCTCTGTAAGTGTACAGGTGCTTGGGCCTTCTTATACTTCCCTCAGTGTTAAAATGGAAAGTTGCTTCCTCAGGTCTTTGGCAATATTGTTTGAAAACTGTTAACAACACAGTGAGAAAATTTAGATGTACACAGAGGGACATTTGGCAAGAGTTCTGTCCTACTGGTCAAAGGATTTCATGGTAATGTTGTTGTGGAAAAAGTCAAACTATTAGCAATAACAATAGTTGTGAATATAGGAAAGTATTAGAAGTTAGTTACAGATATAAAGTAATAAATGAAGAAGTTACAGTAATGTTGTAGTTGTGGTAATGTAGAAATAGTATTTGGATGATTAATTTAATGTTGTAGGCATAACAGCCATTACAGTCATTGCTTCAGGTTCTCAGATCACAAAATTCAACTCCCTGATCCCAGAGGCAGATTTAGCCAGTGACTTGAATCAGGAAAATTGCATATAACAAAGTAAATGATAATAGCTACAGTATTTTTCTGGACTCAGTAGTAAACAGTGCCAATATGGAAATGTTTACCCTCAAACAAGTGTTTTCCTTACAATGCCTGTTACCCTCTCCAACATTGTGGTTGCAATTGGACGGTAGCTCAATAGCACTCATTTCCTTAAGATCCAGCCTTTCCATTTCTCTTGTCCCTACTACTGGTGTCACTGTGAAGTTGGTCTAATAATGGTGCAAACACTATGTCCAGTTCCTACCTGCAGGAATGTTTTTCCCTTTTAGTCCTCTAAAACTTCTCTTTTGCACATTAACCTAGAAAACCAACTGTTTCATATGCTAACCTTTTAAGCCTACCATTTCACACACTAATCTTTTAAACCTGTTGTTTAATGCATTAATCCTCTAACCCGCTGTTTCACTCATTAATCCTCAAACCCTGCTGCTTCACACATTAATCCACTAATCTTGCTATTTCACACATTATC
Source organism: Stegostoma tigrinum (assembly GCF_030684315.1). Taxonomy (NCBI): domain Eukaryota; kingdom Metazoa; phylum Chordata; class Chondrichthyes; order Orectolobiformes; family Stegostomatidae; genus Stegostoma; species Stegostoma tigrinum. The sequence goes on from NC_081375.1 coordinate 28,241,605, forward strand.
CCTTTTGAACTTGCTGTTTCACCCCATAACTCCTTCAGGACAACGGACCACTCTTTAGTCTCTGAAAAGAATTCATATATTAGGATATTGAATTCTCTGAAATCAGTCTACACAATCTTTAATTAGGATATTGTCACATTCATTTTGTGCCTGAGGGTGAGGCACCTTTCACACGTCTTAATTTTATCAACATGACTGATAAATGTGAAATCACAAAACCACTGAAAACTGCCTTTCCAAAAAACAATAAGAGCACCCATGAATAGCCCAAATTGAAGACTGATACTCTGTCTAATCTCCAGTAGTTTTAGTTTCTTTTCCACATGGACCAGTTCACTGACATCATCTGTGCCTTGTTAAATGCAAATACCTCAGAGCAAATGTAATACTATGTTTGTTTCATGTGAGATAACACACAGTGTGGGGCTGGAGGAAACAGCAGGCCAAGCAGCACCAGAGGAGCAGGAAAGCTGAAATTTCAGGTCGGGTTGAGTCAAAATGTTAACTTTCCTGCTCCTCTGATGCATCTTGGTCTGCCATATCCCTGACTCCAAGATCAGCGGTTCTTACTAACTCTTTGTTTTACTTGAGTTCTGGTGAATTAGCCGCAGTGCTAAATCTGATAGCATAACTGAGCTGTTAATATCAGTATACAGCCATTAACCTACAGTGCCTCAGCAATTTTGTAATTTAAGTTCTAAAAATTAATTGAGTTTCTTTTCACCATCCAATTCAGTCACTCATAGAAATCAGCTTCCATATCAGCATTTATTCCTAAAATATTGAGAAGCCTGTAATAATGGAGCATAGAATCCATTCACAAATTTAAATGTGTGTGTACCTCTGTGTATTGTTGTTTGAGGCCATTGGTTAATCTGGCTCAATGTGAGCACATGATGCTTGGGGAATCTGTGATTATTCTGAGCTGAAAATTTACTGAAGCCACATATACATGTACACATAGGCATTCTGATACAGAAAACTGTTCAGTATTAAGAATGTAGTCCATACAATTAACTATGAGTTGTGTCTAATAACCCTATTTAGTGTACTCACATACAATGTAAAACATCCACAATGTCGTTGTTAAATTTACTGAAACTATGTTAAAAGATAAAGCAAACAGGTTTGGAATGTTTCGCTTACCTTAGATCCCCGCTCATTAAAAATTATTTCAACGTCTAAAATTTTTCCAAATTGCTGAAAGATAAACAAGAGAGACAATTGTTATAAATATTATACTTTGATTAACTGCGTCCAGAGTTCAGAAATAATCTGTTTCATAATGAAGCTGGAAGTCTCTTGCCTCCTTACAAAGATACAGATACTCGTGGTCCAGAACTTCGAACGGCTGGAAGGAATTTGAACATTAATGCGTTTACGATGGGAGTTTCCTCTCCCAAATTTAATTGCATCGTACAGTATTCAGTTAATTCTTCTCAATACAGGGATTATCTGTGACACGTATCTAATTTTCTCACGGAAGATGCCATGCAATTTAGCCAGTTATAAATTTATCCCAAATAAAATGACATGAATATATGTTTCAATTTTCAGGTTAAAACCATTAAAGCAAAAACCACAAACAGATGTATCCTGGGATAATGGGAACTGCAGATGCTGGAGAATCCAAGATAATAAAGTGTGAAGCTGGATGAACACAGCAGGCCAAGCAGCATCTCAGGAGCATAAAAGCTGACGTTTCGGGCCCAGAGTCTGATGAAGGGTCTAGGCCCGAAACGTCAGCTTTTGTGCTCCTGAAATGCTGCTTGGCCTGCTGTGTTCATCCAGCTTCACACTTTATTCTCAATAGATGTATCCTTTAGCATTGACAATTTCTTTTGATTTTATTGGCCCTAATATTCTAATAGACATACAGTTGTTATTCTACTGGAGATGGGAATTACATATGGGAACCCTGTGAAATCCCTGTTGTAGCAGACTCCATAGAAATTATCTGGGAAACTGAAATTGCCATTGGGCAATTCCACCAGGCCTGGAACCCTCTAAAAGTCTCTATTTAAGTTAAAGAATTTGAGGTTTCTCATGAAGTTAGGTAAATGTTTACTCAGGAAAAGTTTGATGATCAAATACTTAGCCCAACTCCTGAGTAACTTCCCAACCAATACCATACTTAAACTCTGACACAATCAGCTACACCTCCTCCAGACCACTTAGATCCCCAGATCCTGGTCTGACACCACCATTACCTGACACCCTTTCTACCACTCCAGGCCTACTTTCACCCACTCTTGTAGTACTGGATCCAGGTCTTCAGGGCATGACTCCTGGCATTGATCTTCACAGTTATCTGCTCTCGCTGCCTCTAGTGGATCACCTGGCCACATCTGGATACAGGATAACTCTCCTCCACCAAGGCCTCCAGAGCCTTGCCCAGGAAGCCTGTCATCTGTACTTTCCCATCTTGTGCCATTGTTCTGTCTTTACTAGGCCAAATTCAGATCATAAAGACCTCCTGTTACAGCCACAATGCACTTCTCCTTCAATAGATGCAGGCAATCTGAAGCAGTAGAAGCTAATTTTAACCAGTGATAGTGTTTAACCATATCTGCTCTCTGGGTCATCCATCCAGTCAAACAATGGAATGGTTAGCACCATTAGCACCACCGAAATACTGAAACAAAGTTAGTGTGCTGCCCGTATTTTGGGATGGGATTAATCGTGCCCTGTTTCGCAAGGTCAATCTAATTTCACATCTGTTTTCTGTAAATAAGGGATATGTCCAAATCCAACCTCTGTGGACCCTGGAAAATTCTGCACCCAGCCTTCCCACTGCTGTGGTTGTTCCTACCAATGGTTAAAAAGTGATTCTGTTATTCTGAAATGTCCCTACATATTACATTTCAGGAGGGAAAACCGCCAAATACATAATAATAATTTCTAGCCAAGATTTCCAGCATGGTGTCTTATCCAGGTATTCTCATTAAACAAACATTAACACAATCATATGTGAACATTTCCATGAATACTGATTGAAACCATAATCTACTTTGTCATACCCTTAGCATTTATACCTAATGACTGATTTTTTTTAAAATCTGTACAATAATTTTCAGTGCATGTATTTTATCCACATTTTATAGCTTCCAAAGCTGTTCCTGTGTTTTTTACATTTAATTTCCCATTATATCGCATTAAGTTTAAGCTAAGGTAAGAGTGTTTAATATTTCATCATGAATGAAACTACAACTGAAACATTCTCACTTAAAATTTGTGAGTGATTTTTCATTACAGAATATTTGTTTAGTTTCCTAACTTCAAACACCTTAATCAGATTCTCCACAAATGATTTTCTGCAAATGATTAATTCTGATTTGAAAACAAATTAGAGAACAGAACAGAGCCATAAGACTGTATCTGTAATTTGTAATATTCTGATAGTGGACAGAATTGTCCTGTTTTCTACTGGGGTTTTCCCACACTGTCCAAATTGTTATTTAGGGACCAATTCTGAGAAGTGAATACAATTTTATTCGGAAAATGGTTGCTTTCTAAACAGCCACAGCATCCAGTTCTACTTTAGTACTCAATTCTATTTGCTCTTTTTATCATTTCATTTGATAAGATATAAGATTGCTCCAAAACAGCAAATAAAGATTCCTGTGGCGATGCTATGAAATTGCATGGTTTAAACCAGATTTGTTCAATTATTGATTTATTAGGGATAGACTGAGGCTAAAAATTGCTATGCAAAAATTGTGTTGCGTTAATTTATCAGACATAAAACAGATGCCATTTCGTAGTGGATGATCGATGTCCAATTTACCCAAGCATTGACCCCAGTGTTAAATTTAGTGGACCAGTTTTTCAGAAACCTCAAGCCTAATGCCTGCCAAAGGACCCTTTTCACAAGTTGTTCATCAGGGGAGTGGGGGGCAGTTTAGACCTGCTCCATTCATGATACTCCAGTGGTTCCTCAGAGGGGTGTGTGACTTTGGGACTCTGCCTCAGAAGGCACTGGAAGTGGGGCCATTGAAAACTTTCAAAGGGCAGATAGACAGATTCTCCTTAGGTAAGGGAATTAAAATTAATTGGGAGAAGGTGGGACAGTGGAATTTCAAACACAAACAGATCACCGTGATCTTACTGATTGGTGCTCCAGGCTTGAGGAGCTGAACAGTCCACTTCTGCCCTAATTCAAATGTTCGTATATATTGCAATCACCTATTATAGAGATCCATTCACCGTTCTCTCTCTCTCCTGCAAACTGCTATGCCCAACATCCAACATTCACCCACCCCCACATCACACAACCTCTTGGATCCAGTAGAAAGACAGATGATTGCAACTCAGTTTCTTCTGTTCGGAGAGATGCAAGTGAAGTAATGGTCAGTGCTTAGAGTTCAACCGCAGTAGACAGAAGAGGCTCAATCCTGACACACAGGTTTCCATTGCAGTAACACCAGGCACAAAAATAGTGGCAGACTTTGCTAGTGTCATTACTGCAGAGAATCAATTGAGAAGATCCTACTCATTTACTGATGTTGCATTGGATATAATGCCAGGCTTTATAGATCCCAGTCGTGAACCAAAAAAAGGTGCATTCATTTTTTTCAAAAATCATTCAGAATGCATTTTCATTGCTCCACAAATATGTTCTAGCAGTTATTTATGTTGATAATTCCTCCTACAATTTTTTGCAAAGGCAAGTTCTAATGTAAAAGAAATGGTAACAGGAGGGTTACTAGATGAAGAGGAATAATAGTGGACAAGATGTGTCCGAATGCACCAGATTGTTAATAAGATATTTAGATTTCTCTATCTGTTTATGGGTGTTGGGGTGGTTGCTGATGTAATGAAGTGTCTGGTCTGTATGGGTCAGTCCTTCTGTGTATGCTGGTCTGGAGTTCCCCGTTGTTCTTACGACTCACCATTATGTCTAAGAAAGATAATCAGTTATTATACTCTTCTTCATTTGTGAATTTTATTCCAGTGAGGATGCTGTTTGCGTGTCAGTGGGTTTCTTCTAGTCTTGTGCGTTTGAGTTTGGGTTGTATTGTGGGGAGCGCTGTGCGTTCTAACCTTTGCATTACTGCTTCTGCAACCCCCAATACTGGGGATCCCACTGGTGTTCCACTGAATTGTTTGAACATATGGCTATTGAAGGTGAAGTGTGTTGTGAGGCACAGATGCAGCAATTTCAGAGTGATGTCCTTGTTGATGTTGTTGGTGTCTTGGCATGTCTGTCTTCCTGATTTATCTAGCAGCGTGGCAATTGTCTCTTTGGCTAGGTTGATATTTATAGATGTAAATAGTGCTGTTTTTGGATATAAATAGTGTTATTCTGATGTCCTTGATGATGTTGAAGAATTCTTGGGAGGAGTGGATGGAGGGGGTATTGTTATCTACTAAGTATTTCAGTTCCCGTTGTAGTTCTTTGGCTAATCTGTATGTTGGCGTACATGGAAGTGAGACAATGGGTCTGAGGGGGACCCCTGGCTCGTGTACCTTAGGGAGTCCAATGAAGTGGGGTGTGTTGGATCCCTCTGGCTGCATTTTTTGGTAGTCTGTCTTGTTGATATCTCTGGAGTTGTGTAATTTCTTCAGGGTTGTTGTGATCCAGAACTGTAACTGTGGTATTGGGTCTATCACCATCTGTTTGGTAGGTGTCAGAATCTGCCAATAGCATGTTAGCTTTCTCAATGTATTGGGCTCTATTAAGGATTACTGTCAAGTGTCCTTTGTCCACTGGTAAGATTACAATATTTTTGTCTTTCATGAGTCTTTCCGGGGCTTTCTTCTCTTCTGTGTTAAATGTGTTCCACTTACCTTTTTTGATAAATGTTGGGACTATTGACTGTCTGAGGGTCTGTTGTACTTCCTCTATGAGTCCATTGCCCTTCAGTATCAATTCCAAAACCCATGGGCAAAGAAGGACATGAATTCGACTGGGACAACACATCCACCACAGCATGAGCCAAACAGAGACATGACAAGAAATTCCTGGAGGCCTGGCATTCCAACTGGGACTCCATCAATAAACACATTGAACTGGACCCAATATACAAACCACTAAAAAACAGAACCAGAAGTGCTGCCAACCATCCCAGCAAACCTAGGCATATAAATAACAAGGAGGACAGAACACCAAAGCTTCACCAGAAGTGCACTGTTGATGTTACTTAGCAGGGTGACAAAATGCTGCAATCAAAAATACTAGCTTGGTGAGCAAGTCTGCAACATCAAGTTATCATCATCTTCGAGCAATGCAGAGGAAATAGACTTTTGCAAACATAAAATGCATTGATCCAATTTGAAGGGCTAGGAATTAGCAGATGAGATATCTTTTGCTGAAATGTATTTGTCTTTTTTCTTTGTAATATCACTAACTTCCCTCTCTTGCCTTTTAGCGTTGTTTTTGAACGCATCATTTTTTTCCCATACAATTACTGCATTGTGTTTTAAATCTTAATGAACCCTCGGGGACAAGCTGAGATACACATCACAATCGTGTTCCCTTTTCTGACAGGGTATAATAAAGGCTTTTATCATAAATGGCTCATTAATACAAAACTCATCTTAATTACTGTAAAATGTCCATGAATTCTATGTTCTGCTGGAGAAATAGTGGACTCAAAGTGCTTAGTTGACACATCAGAACATTGAAGAGAGTAGACAGATGCAGAGAAATTTTTAGCATCACTTTCTAAACGATTGCTAATGTCAAAACCCAACTTGCAGACCATTTCAGCAAGATTTGTAACATTAACAAAACCAGACCATGTCAAGCATCTGTGTTGACTGGAAAGGAATACTTCCTGAGTAGGAGGTTTGGCAAGGTCATTTTATTAAAGCCCAATCTTTTCAGATCCATTCCAGGCTGAGTGCTCACAGATCTATTTTATCTGACTGTAAATTGGTACTGCAGTAGTCAATGTGTTTGCTAACTTTTAAAATGTAGCCTGAACACAGAGGGTGCTATTAAGTGCATGGAAGCAGGAGCTGTGGTATGGTTGGGGGGCGGGGGGGGGGGGGTGGTGTGGCCACGGTGGTGGGGCCAGGGGTAAATTCTCATCTGTATTGTCTGAGTTTAAAGTATTCTTTGGGTCAAATCCAAAGAAAAAGATCAGGTGGACAGCATCATCACAAACCTTTAGGGAGAGCATTTTTCCTTCCATTACGCAGCTATAAAGATGTGAAACTAGCTGGACTATTATTGCTGCCCACACACATGGCAGCTGAAACATCCTGATTCCCGACCCTCATAACCACGTACTTGCCTGAGTGGGGTGGTAAAACTGAAAAACAAAACAAACTCAAGTTGAATAAGGTAAACAATACTCTCAAACATTCTTCTCCAATCCACTCAGACCAAAGACTAGCTGCATCAATGTGTTAACCACAATGACACTTAGGACTGTTGCCCCATTTTAGGCACTGGCTTAGCTCTCTCTTGAAGACAGCAAAGAGTCAGCAGCATTACAACAGATGGCAACACAATCAGATGCTCACTGCTCCAGCTGTCTGACATCAAGTCCAGGTACACTTGCAAAAATATATCCCATTTGGATCTTTATTGCGTTCATGCAAAGAGCTGAAGATTTTGCTTATCTTCCTGACAGTTATGAAATTTCTGCAGGATTATCAGTGTAGTTTTCAACTCCACTGCTTTTGTATTTATCAACTAAACTTTAAATTTGGCAGTAAAATGCCATTCCCAGATCTTTAAGGAAAATAAACATGTGACTCAAACGAGGCAGATGAAATTTGGTCGATCTTCTGAGCTTGGAGTTTAGCTCCAGTTGGCTATATGTGCACAGTTTCTACTGCAGTGAACCTATGTTGTGTATCACCTTCATTGCATAAAGGTGCCACTGGCTGCAAAGAATGTTCCATTTTCCAACACTTATCTCTGACTTTAATGAGACCCACAAACTGACACAGAGTGCCATTAATATATCGAATCAGCGCACACTGTCTTCCTAGGAACTACCTTTTTTGAACTGATTCCTGCATTTTAACAACCAAACTACATCTCTATGACCTTCTTAAAATAGCAGAGATGTGAAACAGACAGATCATAGTGGGGGACAAAAAAAGCATTTTCAAATGAACCAGCTGTCAAATAATGTTCAGCAGCAGAATCTAAATTAATTTATTGCTGTTAATTGTGTATTGTTGGCAAGCAAGGTATATGTGTGTATGCATTGCATATTCATTTTATAAATCTGTCACCATGTCTTTTTAATGATAAATTGATGTTAAACTTGTCAAACTGCAACTGCTAATGGAAGGAGTACAGCATCACCACTGATGGGAGGAAGTAATTACAGCTCTTGTTTATATTAAGAAACAGTTGCCACAGACCTATTGGAGATTGGGCTGCTCTCCCATCAGAAAGAACTGGTGGTGATTTAGCCTGAGGATCCCCACATCTCACACAAGAAGAGAGATTGAGATTTACAGTCCTTCATGATAGTTTCACCCAGTTCAGGAATTGAACCCATACTGTAGCCAGCCAACTGAGCAAATTAACCTCTTATGTTTACATAGTCGAGTGTTGAAGGAATATAGGAACAAGAGTAGGTATAATGGCTTCTCAAGCTTCTTCTCCCATCCAGTGTGACCTCAATCCATTCTCCAGGCTTTAATATCTTTGGTTAATAAAAATCTAGGAATCTAAGACATTTATCCAGCATCAGTTCAGTAGAAATTACAACAGCAGCAATGCTACAGACACATGAACCAATTTTGGTTGAAAATACCCACCATGCATTCCCATGACAGTGAAGATTTTCTGGATATTTACCATCACTTGGACACCATGGAAGTAAAACACTTTCAACAATCAGAGAACATTGTGTATTCAATCTTGCCACTACTCCAACAAATGAACTAAGGAGCAAAGTAAACAGTAGTGAGATCACATGATCAATGATGTGTCTCTTAATCATTCATAGTTGGTGATCAGAAATGCAATTAGCCACATCTGCATTTCACATTAACCACATGTCGCTATAGGAGGACACTGACATATCCAATTTCTATTATAAAGCTGGTTAGAAATTGACAATATAAATATAAAAATAAGGACAATGTATGACTTTAAGAGGGGACTGAATTATATTTTTGTATGCTCGTTCAATTTCCTCTTTCTCTATCACCACTTCACCTGAAAGTGATTTTGGAAGTATGTCAGTCGATAACATGACCATAAACATGTATCTCCTCATTTAATGTGCAGCCATAATATTTTGTCAAGCATTTCATTACCTTATGAATCTTAACTATTAGCTTTATCTAAGATGGGAACATTTTGATTGTCATATGGAGCTGCATCTTTGTAAATTTAACCATTATTCATTGCAGGCAGCAATTTAAGGGTCGCTTACATGCAGCAACAATGCAAAAATTGCAGACAGATTTCCCTGCTGTTCTTTATGGTCATGGTGAGAATCCTCCCAGGGATTGAACAGCCCCTCTCTGAGTCTCAATGAGGCTTCCACCCATCAAAAAGTGCCAGGAACATGATGTTCAGTGCGTGATAAATGCAGGGAATAGCACCAACCTCTGTAAATGGCCTTCTTAGATCTTACACAGTCCTTCAACTCCGTTAACTGTGAGGGATTGCGGAATATTCTCCTCAAATTCAGCTGCCCACAGAAATTGGTCATGATGCTTTGTCTAATTCATGATTACATACAAGTTGTGCTCCTCACCAATGGATCAACCATCGACCCAATACTAGAGCAATCTGGGGTCAAGCAGGGCTCTGTCACTGCATCAAAACTCTTCTCCATTTTCCAGTTCTCAACAGTCCACCACACCTACATGAAGCTCCCTGCCAGAGTGGAGCGAATCTACAAGACTGAGTGGGAAGCTGCTCAAACCTTTACCTCCTGGCCAGAACCAAGGCCACCCCAACCTGCATCATTGAGCTGCAGTATGTAGCTGATGCCCACATGTTCACACACTCAGAGAATGAGCTACAAATCATCATCGACACGTTCACTGAGGAGTATGAGAGAATGGGCCTAAGATTACACAGCCAAAAAATAAAGTTTCTCTACTATCTACTCCTGTTACACAACACTGCCCCAATATCGAAATCCACAGTGAGCACCTGAATAGTGTGAATCATTTCACATATCTCAAGAGGCTCTTCTCAGTACAAGCAGACATTGTCATTGCAATCTGACATTGACTCCACTGTGCCAGTGTGGCTTTCAGATGTTTGAGAAGCAGAGTGTTCAAAGTCTGATGCTTCAATCTCAAAAGTAAGCACATGGTGTACAGCAGAGCCATGGTCCCCAACCTCAGAAAGATGGACCATGGACAGCTTGTCCCTAAAATCCTGAGAGAAATATCCTCACAAATGACTTTGCAAAATACTGCAAATCCACTGACAGGACAGGCAGACCATTGTGATTGCCCTCTTCCAGACCAGTATCAACAATGGGTGAGTTACATTGTTCACAAGCCCAACACAAGATTCCATAAACAAATGCTCTACTCCAAGCTCCGAGGGAAAAGTAAACACTACAGGGACACCCTCCGTAAACAAAAGAGCATTCCTATAAAAACCTGGGAATTGCCCGGCCTAGAACACGCAAACTACAGAAGGCACATCCACAACAGCACCAATCACTTTGAGCATCACCGAGTGAAGCACGTGGAGGCCAAACACCAGCAGCAGAAACAGTGTGCAAAATCTAGAGCATCCCAGCCACTTGCCTCTTCAAATATCTCACGCCATTCCTATGATACAGTCTGTAGCTCCAGAACTCGACTATTTACCCACTGCAGACCCCAACCCTCAGGGAGTGAAAGCAAGTTTTCCTCAACCCTGAGGGGCTACCAAAGGAAACAAGTTATATAACATCTCAGTTTAGGTCTTTTGCCAAGACCTAAATAGACTGAAGACTGGACCATGTCTTTTAAATGCAGCTGAATCCATCTGTGCCAGTAGCAGAATGTACATTTAAATTCTGAAAGTAGGTTTTATGTTGGAAAAGTCCCATCTGGTTCACTAATGTCCTTTAGGGAAGGACATTGCCATTCTTACCTGGTCTGGTCTACATGTGACTCCAGTTTATGCATTATGAAGTTTGCATTTGTCATAGGATCTGAGCAATTCCCTTCTATCCCACCCTTTCTTGGTTTTAGATTGTGCCCCATGTTACCAAATCATTTATCTGTATAAATAACAGCTCACTCTGACATTTTCAACCTTTTTGAATACTTTTATTAGCTTTCCCTTAATCTTTACTCTGTTGTCAGCACAGTTCTATTCTTCAAATCTCTCACAGCCCTCTCCTTTCATTCCTGGTATTTATTTACCTTTCAGATGAAAGACTAAACTGTTTCTTCACCTGTCCTTTTGAGTGCAAGTAAAATACCTGACAGCACTAATGAAGGAGAATAGTGGAGTTCTCCTGTCCCAGTCGTTGGGGTAGAATCTCGGAGAAACAGGAGGAGAACTTTCTACCTTCCCCGTAACCTGACAAATTGTTTCCTTCAAGTATACAAGCAGATATGAATTAGGAGCAGGAGCAACTCATTCAGCCCCTCATCCTGCTTTGGCATTCAGGAAGGTCACTGCTGCTCTAATTGTCACTCCAACTCCACATACCTGCCTCCCCATGATAACTTTGCCTCCCTTGTTACTCAAGAATTTATCTAACTCTGCCATAAAATATTCAATGAGCCCACCTCCTCTGCCCTTGTGGAAAGAATGAGTCTCCCACAGTGATACAACCCTCTGGGAGTAAAGCTCCTTCTCTTCTCTGTCTCAAGTGGAAGATCCCCAATTCATAAACTGCATTCCCTGGTTACAGCATATCCCACAAGGGGAAATACCCCTTCAGCATCCATGTTATTGCATCCTCTCAGGATCCTGAATGTTTCAATAAGATCACCTCCCATCCTTCTCAGGTGTCAGTTGAGTGAACCTTCTCTGAGTTGCAATCACTTTCTTAAATAGAGAGACCAAAACTGTAGACAGTACTCCAGATGCAACTGTAGCAAAGCACCTTTCCTTTTACAAAGAGAGAAACAGTTAATGTTGGGTGAAAATGGACCCTCTCACCTGACAGCAAAGAAAATAAGACACAAACAGGAGAAACCTGTGGAGTGGGGCAGGGGGAGAGGTGGTGCGCGGGGCGAAGTCTGCAAGGAAAATGGAGGATAACAACACAGGATTAGCTCCTGAAGTTGTGGAATTCAATAATAAATCAAAAAGCTGTGTAAAATGCCTAAGCAGAAATAAGGTGTTGTTCCTCAAATTTGCATTGTGAAACATTGCAGCAGACCTATTGACAGTCAGCCTTCCACATCTTCATTTGTAACCATTTTACATCTTCATTTCTCTTTCACCCAATTAGCAACTCTTTGTCTTCTCCACTGGATCTCCACATCATCTATTCACCAAGCTCCTACCCCGTCTCTGTCAAAGGTGCAAAAGCCACCATTTTCAAACCCTTCTCAATTCTGAAGAAGAGTCATATTGGACTCAAACTGTTTCTCTCTCAACAGATGCTGCCAGACCTGCTCAGTTTCATCAACAGTGGCAAAGAGTTCCGAACTTGCACCAAATTATGCTAACATTTTTCCAACCAAGCCTACAGTCAAAGCAATCCATTAGAGAGTTTAAATGTTTACTGACAGCTACTAGCCTGTTTTATTTGATATCAACAGCAATTTACAAACTTCAGATCATGACGCACCTATTCTTTATGTTCATACTCTGTGTTAAGATCCTTTCAGCAGCCAATATGCTGTCTGATTCCTTTCTAAACTTATTTTAAATGGACTACCAGATCCGTGGTCTACACTTGCGCAGATCATGCCTCATTCCATTTCCTTGTCAGCAAAAAATGTTTCATTTGGAAATGGAGTGGGATTTTCAAATCTGGCTCCTGCCATTTTTATAGGGCAGTGAAGATGCCAGAGGAAAAAAATCCACACCAAAGTATTGGCAGAGGTCTTTAAAATTCTGAAGGAGGCTGTGGATAAATATAGAGGTGGAAACATGGGTCAGTCCAGAACAAAATAGCCACTTCCAGATCAAATGATAATGACTGACATGAGGTGCTCCCCAAGAAGGTGTTCTAATCCAAGCTTTGAAATAGCAGGCAAGCCCCAATTGGACAGAGGAAGCATTTCAGTGATATCCTCAAGGCATCACTGATGGAATGCGACATTCGCACAGAAACCTGGGAATTACTGGCCCAAGACCGTCCAAAATAAAGGAGGAGGAGGAGTTGGGTGAATAAAGAGCAAATCCACCTTTTGTGGATTTTGATGCCAATGAGAACAACAATGAGGAGGATGATGGAGTTGAAAAACGATGAGTTAGGTCTCAAGTACATCATTTATTATTACAGCAAGTCCCGCGCTGCACTTCTTCATCTCAACCCCAGCTCCAACTCACTTTCTTACCTCACTTGCTCACTGCCATGCATGACTAGGTCAGTTACTTTCACCCAAGATAATTAGATAGTGATTGATTCATAGGGCATAATCAGTTGGAAGTACTGACAATGTGCGACTTTCTCAATAAAGGAAAACGTGCCTATATCTTTTGAGGCATAAGATCCAGAACTCTCATACTTGACTGAAAAGAGAGGTGCTTTAATAACATAAAATCTATGTGTAGGCTCCAGGTTCAGTCACCGAGGCTGTGCAAAATGTGACAAGCATGATTCTCACATTTAAACCTCTCACTTGTGTCAACATGAGGAATGATTTGTCTTTGTTGCAAGCACCAATGGAGCGTGTTGTCTTCTCCAGAATTTAAAAGGGTTTGACCCCAACAGAGCTGGCAAGAAGCAGTGTGCAGGAAGAATTGGGAGGAAAAGAAGCAGTGTTGTAAAAATTGTTTCAAGCTAGAGAAATCCAGTGAGAAATGTTCTGTGTGTTTTAGCTTCAGGAGGTTCTCATTTCTGCCAGCATCAACTGATGTTGGAAGCTGCTGCACTGCTCTTGGATTGGGCTACCCAGGCTGCTTTGTCAGAGAGGGGGAGAAAGAAACAGACACTCACAGCTGCTCATTTGAATCACTTTGGACCAGCAGGAAGGTAGTGGGATGAAGCAAAATGCATAAGGCAATGTGGGGAGGCAGATCCCAGGGAGCCAGAGTTCAGGTTTGCATCATTCATGTCCTACTTTCATAGCACAGAAATGTACTTTCATTGATTATACACTAAAATAATGCAGAGAAATTCATAGAAATTGTCCTGCAGATTTTGCAGTGAATGCTGCTTCGGGGTAGCTGACGCACAATTGAGGCAAGGGTCTCTTCTGACCCTCCAAGCCTGCGCTGACATGCTGCCTGTCACAATTAAAAGTCTCTACCTTCCAGGGACTGTATCCGTCTAATCCCATCCTATTCATGTATTTGTCAAGCTGCCCTTTAAAAGTCATATCATATCTGCTTCCACTACCTCCCCCCGTAAGTTCCAGGCAACCACCACTCCCTGTGTAAAAAATCTTGCCTCATACAACACCTTTAAACCTTGCCCCTCACACCTTAAACCTGTGGCCCCTGGTAACTGACATTTCCACCCTGGGAAAAAGGCTCTGATTGTCCACTCTTCAGAATCTTGTAGACCTCCATCAGGTCACCCCTCAACTTCTGATGTTCCAGTGAGAACAACCCAGGTTTCTCCGACCTCTCCTCATAGCTAATGTCCTCCATACTAAGCAACATCCTGGCAAATCTTTTCTGTACCCTCTCCAAAGCCACCACATCCTTCTGGCAGTGTGGCAACCAGAATTGAACACAATATTCTAAATGCAGCCTAACTAAGGTTCTATAAAGCTGCAACATTACCCGCTAAGTTTTAAACTCAGTGCTCCAGCCGATGAACGTAAGCATGCCATATGCTTTGTTGATGACCTTCTCTATCTGAATTGCCACTTTCAGTGACCTGTGTACCTGTACATCCAGCTCCCTCTGCCTATCAGTATTCTTAAGGGTTCTGCCATTCATTGTATATTTTCCATCTGGATCAGACCTTCCAAAATGTATTACCTCATATTTTTCTGGATTAAACTCCATCTGCCATCTTTTTGCCCAAGTCACCAGCCGATTTATATCCTGCTGTATACTCTGATGGTCCTCATCGCTATCTGCAATTCCACCAACCTTTGTGTCATCTGCAAACTTACTAATCAGACCAGTCACATTTTCCTCCAAATCATTTATATATATTACAAACAGCAAAGGTCCCAATACTGATCACTGAGTCACAGCCACTAGTTACAGCCCTCCATTCAGAAATGCACCCTTCCACTGCTACCCTCTGTCATCTATAACAGAGCCAGTCGTTCATCTATCTTGCAAGCTCACCTCTGACCCATGCAATTTTACCTTCTGTATCAGCCTGCTGTAAGGGACCTTGTCAAAGGCCTTACTGAAGTCCATGTAGACAACATCTACTGCCCTACCCTCATTGATCATCTTTGTCACTTCCTCAGAAACTCAATCAAGTTAGTGAGACATGACCTACTCTTCATAAAACTATGTTGCCTCTTGCTGATACGCGCACTCATTTCCAAGTTGGAGTAAATCCTGTCTGGAAGAATCCTCTCTAATAATTTCCCTACCACTGACATAAGGCTTACTGGTCTGTAATTAGTTGGATTATCCCTGCCACTCTTCTAAAACATAAGAACAACATTGGCTATTCTCCAATCCTCTGGGACCTCCCCTGTAGCCAGTGAGGATACAAAGATTTCTCTCAAGGCCCCAGCAATTTCCTCGCTTGCCTCTCTCAGTATTGTGGGGTATATCCCGTTAGGCCTTGGGGACTTGTTCTCCTTAATGTTTTTCAAAACCCCCAATACATCCTCCCTTTTGATCTCAACATGATCCAAACTATCTACATACCATTTTATTCGGTTGAAGTGTAGCAGTGACATTGAAAAACTGATTTTCTTTTTCCTGGATGTCCATTTGCAAAATTGCTGGGAATGCTTATCCATGTTTCTCTCAATGTTTCTCCACCTGAGGCACTGTTCTAGGCTAACAGAGCAACCTGGTGCTAATCCATTGGCGAGATCATTTTTTAAAGGATCACTGAACAAAAACAAACAGCAACCTCACTGTTTCCCTGTTTGACTTTTCCTTGCCATCTGCGTGGAAATGTAGTGGTTACGTTCTACACTTATCCATAATGGCATGGTGTGGGTTAGAAATGCATTACATGGGGAACCAATATCATGAACCATTACGCTACTACATGATTGCACAGGTCACATTCATGTTCTGCAGCACTGTGTCTTGTGGAGTTACTTAGTTACCAGTTAACTTAAATAAATACCTTTAATGTACTATTATTTAACTGAAACTGAAGTGTGCATTTATTTCCTGATAAGCATTTTCCAATAAATAAAGCAATACTATATATAGAAATGTTAAATCAATAACCCTCTGCCTTTTACATTACTGTAATGTTCAGTTATGTTACAAAAAAAGCACATTAGACAGATGCATCAAACTATGACACTACTTCCCCCCAGTCTACAGAACAGACCACAAGAAATTAAGGGATTAACAAGGATTCCACAAAATGAGGACACAAGCTTTGATTTGACAATCATAGAAACACTGGTTACTGCCTAAGAATCTGGAATAATTTACAGCATAGAAGGAAGTCATTTATCTCATCAGGTCCATACTGGCTCCCCAAATTAATACGGTCAATCCAGCCCTGTAGCCCTGCAGGTTTATTTCTTCATGTACCGATCCAATTTCCTTTTCAATTCATTGATTGTTTCTGCATTCACCAACCTCACCGGCAGAAAATTCCAGGTCACAAGTATTTGCTGTGCAAAAATGCTTTTCCTCTCATTTGGCTTTCATCTCTTGGTCAAACTCTTCAATATCTGCCCCTTAGTCCTTATGGTGATATAACTACAATTGTGATTGCTGCAGAGGGGCTGGACCATATCCCATTTAGTAATCTCTGGCCAATTCATTAATGATTATGCGTGTGTCAAGCTGAAAGTGGCTGCCAATCAGAAAACCCTCTCAGCCAGAACTGATTTGAATTGATATTGCTTGTGCTTAAACTGTATGACAGCATTTTTATGAATAAGGTTAAAACCTAAACAGTCATCATACAATCACAGATGCTTCAGCAAGAGAGCAGGGTCAGTCGTAGGAGGGAGAGAGCTAAGCCTTGCCTCTGCATGTAAATTAAAAAGACAAGAAAATTCATGACAGTCACTTGAGAATACTACTTTCTCACACAGGTCAGGGGGCAAACTATGCGCAGGATGGTTGGAGCAGATCAATGCGGTCTTTGAATATAGTAAAAGCTTTTGGGCCATATAGACAGCCAAGATAAGTGGTCTCCACAGTATTCATGCATATTCCTTCTCTATGCAAGGTTGCTGATCCCAGAGGCCTTGAGTTAAATTTTGAACTTTTCAGTGGCACTTCGTGATGTCTTTACTTACACTTCTGAAAATGAGGATTAATGCCACTACAGTGCTATAGGAGGGTTTTTTTTGAAAATGCATAGTCTGTGGCAATTTCAAGGAAAGGCAAATGCATAATATATTCTCTCATAAATGTTCTCAAAGAGAGCACAGAATACTTTAACAGCTAGTTTGCAACTGCTGGATTGGAAATACTAAAAGTTCATTCGGACTTTATGCAATGATGTATACAGGTGATAATAAACACAGTCTGTCACACCTCTACCTGGTTCCTGCTTACGGAGACTTTGAATGCTTGTTGGGGAACAGCTAGTAGGATTTTGAATTGAATTATCACCAGAAGCATGTAGGTGCAGATCCAAGTTTATCCAAGTGGCGAAGTTCTTTAAAAAAATTGCTCCTCAGTAAGTCATTAAAAGGGACTGTGCCAATGGTGAGCCAAATTGCTCTGTTTTAAAAACAAACTTTGTGTCGCAGGGGTAGATCATACTCCAAATGCAAATTTTATTTTCTTAAATATAAGGCATATTATTCAGGAGCTAAAGATTCTGAAAATCATGGTAAGTTTCATGATATTTGATTTAAGGCATGAATGTTTCTGGATTAATTTATTCGGATCTTGCCAAGCTGCTGGATCATATTGGCTGCTACTTTCAAGCAACTGATTATTTTCTGACAAATCATATCAAAGCTGGAAATGTGTAACAGTTGTTACTGAAATATTAGGCACTGTTTATATTTCTCTTATATAATTATACTACTAACTGACAGTTTCCTCTTGCAGGTTACTACAACACTGAATATGATTTATCGCATTCCACACATAAAACTTTATGTAGTATTTGCACTTAATAGCACCTTCAGAAAGGCTAGTGAAATATTTATTTTACAAATAATAATTATACTACTGTGTAGAAATAAGTAAAGTCTTAAAGTTACTTTAGTGAATTCAAAATCATTCTGGAGCAAATGTTTCTGGAAGTTAGAAATGTGTTACAAGCATATTTGTTATTTTTAGGGTGGCTTCATGAAGCCAGGACATAGAAGCCTTTTTGGCTTAAATTCTGTATATTAATTTATTCAATGAACAAAGTCAGCTCCTAGAAACATACAGTATGTATGGATTTATTAGGGGCAATTTTATCTGAACAACCCACTGTAAATCTGATAGGTGGAGAGCTTATTTTACATCCTGCTCAATTTTACTTCCTTTGAAGTCAGAGAACAGTGATATTGGATGGTATGTAAGTCCAGTGTTTCACTCAATCCCATGAGGTTTCTGATACTAGGTTAAAATTCTGCTACCTTATCAATTCTGTGTAATGTGATGCTCTATGGATTTGTTAGCTTAGGCATGTCCAATAGCTACCAACATCAGCACAGCTGAGTTAGAAGGAATGGACTGTTTAGTTCTTTTACAAAAAGGGTAAAGTCAAGTGTCAATGCAATGGCAGCTGTGGCTTTTGTTACAAACTGCATAAAAATATTTGAAAAACCATTTCTCTTTGGTTGAAATCTGATTTTTTAGATGCCATACAATTACAGATTCCATTTTCATCTCTCTCACAAACATCTCAACATCCTTCCAATACAATACTTTTAAATGCACTGACTGCTGTTTGATGGTATAGGATACCTTAATATTAAAATCGAATCAGGTACAGTATCACTGGCATGATATTTTTATACGATTTGTATCATCATCATTCTACTTGTAAATAGATTAAAAAAGGCTTGCCAAATACTGCTTTATGAATATACTTTTCCTTTAAATAATAAAGTGTGGACCTGTTGACATCAAAGTTTCACATACTCTTCCTCACAAACACAAACACACACACACATGTACGCACACGCACACACACGCACACACATGAATCTATGGGGTGAATTTATATTTGCAGATGCATTCTATCTTGTTCAAAAAGCACGCAATTTATAGACAGAGATAGTAGGAACTGCAGATGCTGGAGAATCTGAGATAACAAGGTGTAGAGCTGGATGAACACAGCAGGCCAAGCAGCATCACAGGAGCAGGAAAGCTGACTTTTCGTGCCTAGACCCTTCTGAAGGCCTAGACCCTTCTAGGCATGAAAAGTCAGCCTTCCTGCTCCTATGATGCTGCTTGGCCTGCTGTGTTCATGCAACTCTACACTTTGTTATCTCAGTTAATAGATAGTCAGTAAATGTGATGTTTTATAAATTCTTACTTTAGAAATAAAACCAGTCTGACTCTAAACCAAAACACAAACAGATTCTAAATAAGGCTCTACACCTAACATGCATTGTCTGACCTAAAATGTCACCTCTTGTTTACACTGATAAAATCTTGAGTTCTCTCAGGACAGTAACTTCAAAGGAATTCATGTGTTGACATATACATATTAATCAATTAAAACCCTCCAACTGATTAAAGATTTAACAGCATCTTAGGTTTGTTTAGTACATCCTCATCAGTGGTGTGACCTTGTGATTTCTGCTTATAAATTCTGTGTCTGATAATACGTCTCTCACTAACACCTGAAGGAGGAGTAAGGGTATGAAAGCTTGTGTTTTCAAATAAACCTGTTGGACTATAAGCTGGTGTTGTGTGATTTCTGACCTTGTTATTTAAAATCACATCCGCAAGGACATAAACACAACAGGACATCATTTTCTTTTGTAATTGAACCATTACAATTCTGCATTTTTAATTTGCCTTCTTATTCAGATTGAGGGAAGAAAGTTTAGAAAAATAGTGCTTTTTTTTAAGATAGGATTTGGACTCACAACTGTAACAAGAATAAGTTTCTCCTACCCAGTTACCAGACGTAGAAAAAGATTGATGACAGTCCAGTGAGGTTTGGACACTTTGGAATGGAAAGTTGCACATAATTGAATTTTATCTTTCCATGTACTATGGTAATGAAAATTCATTATTTAAAAATGTGATACTTATTTCTGTGACAATTTATTTGAGAGTTATTGATGCAAATGTACCAATTAATTATGGGTAAGTGTGGACCTTTTTCCTTTATAAATTCTCAATATGAGAATGTCCACATGATTTAAGCAGAAAGAGGGGGGTTGGTTCAGCTCAGTTGGCTAGATGGTTGGTTTGTGATACAGACTGACACTAACAGCCAGGGTTCGATTCCCATACCAGTTGAGTTTTCCATAAAGGGCTTTCCTTCTTAACCTCACTCCTCATCTGATTCTCAGGTTAAACCACTCCCAGTCATGTCTCTCCAATGAGAGAGTAGCCGTATTGTCTGGTAAGACTTTTACCATGACATAGTAGCCACTCTTAATAGAATATGTACAGGATCCAGTGTTTGGAGAAGCCCTTACAATCTCAAAACAGGGCTCTGTCATGTGACAGTTCAGAGTCAATGGGAAAGAAATTCCCAAAAGGGTTGCCTATTTGTTGGACCATATCATGGCCATTGAATTTTCTGTTTCGCTTCTGACGAACAGAAGATCATTTGCTCAAGCATCAGTGGTAGTTTGGAATGAAGTGGAACGATAATGTGATGCCATTTCCCATCAGCAACACATCAGAAATGTTGGTTTTCACTCTTGTCCATTCATACCAGGTGACCTGCATTGTCAGGTGATGAAAACATTGAAGTCACTTTATGTGACAACCTTACAGCAGAAATGTGATGTAATATGATCTCCATTATTACTAGAGTTTCAGTTTACAAACAGAAACAAGTCTCTGATCACATTTTGGGATGTTGCTTTGCTCCTTAAGTTGCTTCAGGTTTAAGAAACAAACAAGCATACCTTAGTTCTTTTAGCACTTTAACAGAAGTTTCCCGAACAGAAGTGGTAACAGCACTCAGATCCTACCTTCATTTACCACATAAAGCTGACACCAGGAAATGCTTTGGGGACGAGTGCCAGACAGTGTGAAAGAATAAATCACAATTTCACCTGCAACCATGCAGAAATAAAATCTGGGCCAAAACTTTCAATGGTGGACAAGATGGATTTTTTTTTCTGGTCATTTGGACTCCGTCTGTCAAAATAATCTTCAACAATTGAAAAAAAACTTAAAATACTTGAAAGCTCATTTTTACTTTGCTAAGTAATAATAATGCGACTGCTGCTCAATTTTAACATCCAATCAAAATGTAGTTGGCTATGACTTTTTGTGGCTGCGTTAATAAAAACTGGAAATTAAACAGTGGATGATGGAAAAGCAGCCTATCAAGAGGCATTATAACATAGCTTAACCGGAGAATATGCAAGTTTAATCTTGTAGTTATGGCTCTGTATTCACTTCAAAAAAATCAGATTTGATGATACACAGCTGATATTTAACGGTGCACTTTAGAAATTACATTAACAGCAAGAACTTTCACAAGATGTCAAAAAGACTTGGTGAATCGACCAATATTAACATGCAGAACTGACTGAGGACAAGTATGGAAATGATAGTTTTGTAAATTATAATTAAAAAAAAAACTGTGATGAAAGTGAAACAGACGAAAAATAAGGTGCTGGAGAAATTTGACAGGTCTGGCAGCACCTACGGAGAGAAAATAGGAATCAACATTTCAAGTCCTGTGACCCTTCCTCCAAACTAATAGTAGCTAAGTGGGTGGACGCAGGAGGGGGTTGGTTGGCAGGAAGGAGTTACAGCATCATTGGAGAGCCCAAGGAGAGAGGAAAAAAAAGGGAAGGCAGACTGGTGAAGGTCCATTAAGACTAATCAAGGCTACTTTCACAGCAACTTCCAAACCTACAACCTCTCCCACTGAGAAGGTCAAGGGTAGCAAAAGTATGACAACAGCATCATCTGCAAATTCTTCTCCAAGTCTCCAATCATCTTGACTTTGGAATCACCAGAAACTGAAGGGGACACACCATATAAATCCAGTGGGGTTTTACAAGAGCTAGAAAGAGGCTAGGAATTCTGAGGCGAGTAACCTCATCTCTTGACTCCCTAAAGTCTGTCCATTCTCACAAGATGTAGAGGTCAGGAGTGTGATGGCATATTCACCACTTGTCTGGATGAGTGCAGCCCCGACAATACTTAGGAAGCTTCACACCATCCAAGACAAAACAGTCTGCTTGATTAGGATCACATCCACAAATATTCACCCCCTTCTTCATGGACACTGAGTAACTGTGTGTGCTATCTACAAGATGCACCATAGAAATTTATCAAAGATCCTTGACAGCTCCTTCCAAATCCAGGAGCACATCCGTCTAGAATGGCATGCAAATCTGGTCTCCCTGCCACAGAAGGGATGTTGTAAAACTTGAAAGGGTTCGGTAAAGATTTACAAGGATGTTGCCAGGATTGGAGGGTTTGAGCTATAGGGAGAGGCTGAATAGGCTGGGGGCTATTTTCCCTGAATTGTCAGAGGCTGAGGGGTGACCTTGCAGAGGTTTGTAAAATCATGAGGGGCATGGATAGGGTAATGAGACAATATCTTTTCCCAAGGTAGGGGAGTCCAAAACTAGAGGGCACAGGTTTAAGAAAGGAAAGATTTAAAAGGGACCTAAGAGGCAACGTTTTCATGCAGAGGGTTGTGTGTGTAAGGAATGAGCTGCCAGAGGTGGTGGTGGAGGCTGGTACAGTTACAACATTTAAAAGGCTGGATGGGTATATGAATAGGAAAGGTTTAGAAGGACGTGGGCCAAATGCTAGCAAGTGGAACTAGATTTTTCAGGATATCTGGGCAGCATGGACGAGTTGGACTGAAGGATCTGTTTCCGTGCTATATGACTGTGTGACTCAATGACAAAGGCAGTAGTTACATGGAAATATCATCACCTGCAAGCTCCCTTCCAAACCACTCACCATCCTGACTTGTAAATGTATCAAAATTCTATTAGTGTCACTGGGTCAAAATCTTGGAACTCCTCCCATACAGATTACAACAAATGGACTACAGCAGTTCAAAAAGTCAGCTCACCAGGACCTTCTCAAAGGAAGATAGATATCGGCAATAAATGATGATCGAGCCAGCAAAGCTCATGTCCCATGAATGAATAAAACAAAACCCCATTTGATGGCAATTCCCAAGGTACAGGGCATTATTTGCTCTCACTATGTAGTCAACCTTTAGTAGCAATTCCATTTTGATATAACACATCCTTGGCAGGCAAAGCCACAGAATAATGTATACCATGGATAGCTTGTTCATTCTGAGGAAAATGTAACCTGGCTTTTTGAAAGCAAAGGCACAAGGGATGGTGGCCACTGGGGAAAAGGGCTACATTATGCAACCGTGGCTAGTGCCAGAGTCTTCGTACTACAATGCAGAAGCATGCAAGGTGAAACAGAATCTTCCTGAAGAAAATGTGCAGACAACTCTGAAAGTCAGTCTTGCCACATGCCTTGAAAAATGTCAGAAAAATAATAATGGTGCAATACATGATCGCAGTACTCTCAAGTTAGCCAATATTTAAATAAGCAGCAGGAGGAAACAGTGGAAAACAATAAAAACCAAGCACATAGCAGAATTCAGCAGCATCCAGAAAATGCAGCCTGGAAGAATTACAAGTGAAAGGCTTTATTGTCCAATCCTTCCAGCCCCATTCATCTTCACAATTTGCCATTACAATTTCATTGACAGATTTTCAAGAACTAAACTGTGTTTATTTCTGATTTCCTTGTTTAATGTTTTTCCTATTCTTTACAATAAACTAATGACAAAACTGTAATAATATATTGCAGTGTAAAGAGGAATGTCATACAAACCAGTTAAGGATTTGTCTGTTAATACTACCACTACAATAATATGACGTTTGCATGCTTGGGCTCACCACATTCAAAATACTTTTCTCATATTTTTACTGCTTTCTTTTTTGAACATCCTCGCATCCTTTCCCTGTGGGACCCACGCCCAGGTGCTTATTAGCTGGGGGCTCAGAAGAACACTCTGCTAAAAAAAACCCTGCAGCATGGAATTAATAAAACTACATATCTTCGTATGCAAGTTCCTTTAAATGCACAGGTGACAGAGACTGATGAGCACGATTCAGTATTTTGAGATGCAGCCCTTGGTGCATCAGAACTGCTACCAACAAGACCGACAACTCGCTGTTCACAATTCTCTGCAGGCTTAAAGTTATGTCCTTGGGGAGGCTCCCAATCTTTCTAAGAAATGGGATGCCTGCATCCCAGACTGAATTTTGTTTTAAACTTGAGAGGTCATCCTATTAGAAGGCAGAATAGAAAATCTGAATTTGGATGCTACTTTTATTTGTGAGATTAGGACAGGGGGCATTGGTTCAAAATAGTCACATCAAATTATAATTTTAACATATCAGGAACTTCTTTCTTGCATCGTGAATGATTGGCATTTGGAATAGGCTTATCTCTAAAGTGAGGAACCCAAAAATTCTAGATGCATTTAAGAAACAATCGGAGTTTGCAGTAGGGGAGGAGCTGGAGAAACTTTATGCTATATCTGAATAATCTTCCTCATCTATTATTACCTTGTGATATGCCCTTAGAGTGTCGAATAGTTAAAACGTGAATTAATCAGCAATTGTACACAATTAGTGTGCATGGACATGTTAATGTATGGTTAACTGGGTACATAACATTTGGTTTATATAGTCATTGCAGAACTCTTCAGTTTCCTCATTCAACACTTTTTAAATCAATCAGTTTCCCAATTCATTGAACAAGTCTGTTCTCATGTATTGTTGCTGCTATCTCCTGGGAAAGGACAGTTCCTTGTGCCCCAATTGTGAACCAACTTTCCCCACAAAGAGAACAATAAGGATTACCATATGACGAATGGACAGTTTTAAAATTCACACATTTCTTGCTTCCAACAATGATTCTCGTTATGCAACATTGTCATGGAGAAGGCTATCATGGTTGTTTTATGACATAATTTAATATGTTTGAATCCTGTTAATTCTGAACCACCAGAAGAGTATTTGAATTAAATAACTCATAATAATAAATAATAAATCAAACAAGAAAGGTAGAATTTAGTACAAGACAATTGAATTATAAAGGTAATATGGAGCACAGTGGTTACGTTACCAACAATCCATTCAAAATTGAGTTAAAATGCAGCACAGAAAACTGGGGAATTTAAATTCAGTTAATTGAATAAAATCTAAAATAGAAAGCATGTTTTATTAACGGTGACCATGAAACAACTGGATTGCCATAAAAACCCATCTGGCCTGCTGTTATCCTTTAGGGAAGGAAATCTAACATCCTTATCCAGTCTGGCTTCTTTGTTATTCCAAAACAAGTGCAATATTTTTACTGCTAACTGACCTCTGAAATGGTGAAGCAAGTCATTCATATATATCAAACTGCCATAAAAAAGAAGAGCAAAAATGGTCGCACCAGCTGGCTTTAATGTGGGCATTAGACACTACCTAGCCGAGCCAACCTGCAAAGTCTTCCTCAATTATACATTGGCCTTCTGGCCAAATTAGACAGTTGATGTACAGTTCAGTCAACAACAGCCTGACATAGTCATTTTCAGCAAATCACACCTTCTAGCCAATGTCCTCAATATCATCCCTGCATTAAAGTTATCCTATCATCAGGACAGACTTAGTCCAGCGAGTCATCATTTTGTTGACTAGAGCTTTGAGAAGCAGCACTCCAGCACTCGCCAGACTGGAAATCAAAATATTGATTGTTTGCTGTCTACGTAACCTAACTCTACAATGGGATGAGATCCTAAAAGAGAGGGAGAAGGATCAGCCACCTGTCTCTCAGATCGTGAGAAGGGGAGTCTGATCGAGATGCTGTGGGAGCCAACGTTGATCTGCTGAAACTGTCAGGGCAACACTGATCAAAGCAGACAAGCCCAAGATCCAGACAGTGGATAGACTTGAGGATGAATTACATTGCATTAGCAAAAGTGAACAATCAGAGCGATGACTAATTTTGGTCTGGAGGCATGCCTACTTGCAAGTGCATGCTTGCTTTATACCCTACAAATGTTACAATTATTAACGAACAAATGTTTTAAAAGGTTATTGTATGAAGTTCAATACAGTGGATGTTCAAAGAGATTTAGGGGTTCAGGTGCACAGAGACTTAAAATGCCACAAACAGGTGCAGAGAATATTGGAGAAAGCTAATGGAATGTACGCCTTTATCTCAGGTGGCTGGAGTGTAAAAATGCAGAAGTAAGTTGCAATTTTACAGAGACTTGCTGAGACCCCACGTGGAGTACTGTGAGCAGGATATGTTGGCCTTGGAGGGGGTGCAATGTCGGTTTACAAGAATGACACCAGGATGTCAGGGGTTAGGTTGTGAGGAGAGATTATAAAAAATTAGGCTCTAGAAGTTAAAAGTTAAGGGGTGATCTGATCAAAATGTTCAAGATAGTAACAGCAAAATACAGGATAGATAAAAATAAACTATTTCCACTGTTTGGAAAATCATAGAACTTGGAAGCATAGATAAAAAATTAGGGCTAGATGGTTCAGGAGAGATGGTAGGAAATGCGTCTACTCACAAAGGGTGATAGAGATTTGAAACTTTCTTCCACAAATGGCAGTAGATGCTGGACCAGATGTGGATTTCAAATCTGAGACTATAATAACTTTGCTTATCAAAAGTTTATCTAGGATTTGGGTCAAAGGCAGCTAAGTGGAGATAGGCCACAGATCAGCCATGATTTTATTGAATGGCAGAGCATGCTCAAGGGGCCGAATGGCCTGTTCCTAATTCTATGTTCTTTTTCATCCTCTTGGAACCAATAACCGCCTGTTTGGTTTCCTGGGTAGACCATCAATATAGAGTTACGCAGGATTACATTGGGTCTGTGCTAATATGATTCAAATCTCAGTTTGCAAGGGATAGCTGTCTAATATAGAGATGTAGAGGGGTTACGCTACGCTGATTAACTCTTGAAACTCAAAGATCTAGCTTTTCCCCAGAGGCTGGCAGAGAATGACCACCCCATTCCTCTTTGTATTTGTCCAAATAATAAGCACTTGAGCATGTATGATGATCAATGTCCTGCTCGGTAGTTGACAAAGAAAACATAAATAGAAGTCTTTAAAAATTGAAAAGAAAACCACAGGCCCGCTATTATGGAAAGTGATACTTTTGTCTCAAGAGTTAGATTGCACACATGGTTGACATAATCCACCCAACATGACTTCAAATTATGTTTATTTTCTTTTCTACCCTTGATTCTGTTGTCTAGCTTTGCCATGAAAGTACTCATTGACCCATTTTCACTGCACCCTGAGGGAAGAATTCCAAGAGGAGAAATTCCTCCTCATGTTCATTTTTAAATTTGAGATCCTTTATCCTGAAACTGTCCTTCCCAGTTCTAGTTATACCTGACAAGCTTCTCAGAATTTAGTATGTTTCAATAAGATGACCCCTTTTCTTCTAAACCTCGAGGAATATTCCATTTAGCTGCTCAAGCTTCCCTTGTAAGTAAACCTCTCCATCCCAGGATTCAAACTAGAGAAACTTCTTTGAACTTCTACCAATCGAAGAATATTCCTTCTGAAATAAGGAAACCAAATTTAATTGCAATGCTGTAGGCATGATTTCACCAAAGCTCTGTACAGACGTAGCAATTAAGATTTCACTACTGTTATAATCAATATTTCTTGCAATAAAGGTAACCTAACAAAAACACACAATATTAAATTGACTATACTATCTGATCTTCCTCCGAATGCTGAACAATCTGTGCTCAGCAAAAGGTTGAACTTTATCCCTTTATGCCCTGGCCT
This sequence comes from Stegostoma tigrinum, assembly GCF_030684315.1. Classification (NCBI taxonomy): domain Eukaryota; kingdom Metazoa; phylum Chordata; class Chondrichthyes; order Orectolobiformes; family Stegostomatidae; genus Stegostoma; species Stegostoma tigrinum. The sequence goes on from NC_081375.1 coordinate 28,269,700, forward strand.
CAAAGAACTCTGGCATGATGAGACATTGAACTCCTCTTCCATAGACTTTGACTTTATGCCTGCCCCTTTGAACTGTCCTCTCCCACCTCAAAGACCTATCAACCATCTGCAATAATCCCCCTCCGCTTGGACTCTGGGCCCTTCCCTCTGGCCTTTTATCTGCACTGATTCTCTTCATCAAGAATTGAGACGTGACATTGGTCACCTTTGTTTCTCTGCTCTCCTCACTCACTCACCCTAACCTGTTCCCCTGTGAATTTGCTACCCTCCATTCTATCAGCTGTACTGTTATCATCTAATATACTGGCATTTATCTTGCAGAAGCTGAGCATTAACTATCAGACACTTCTTCCCATCTAATTCCGGTCCATGTCCTACTTCCTAACATCACATTGCTGTACATTGGACTGTCACTGATCTCATTTCCATCTGGAGATCTCCCCTACACAGCATTCCTCGTTATAGTCCACCCAACCATGCACAACACACTTATAACTCCTTCCCAAAATGTAGAGACAGACTGTCCTGGTAAAATCATCAGCTATTCCTGCCCCATTGAACTTAGTTCTTCCAAGCTTGACTCTCTGCTCCGCCCACCACCTCAGTTTAGTCTCTCCCTACTGACATTCATGGTTTTCCTGACAATTTATCTCAGGTTCTAGTTTTCTGACCCTAACTGCCTCCTCTTCATCATGGATCTGCATTCATCCCCTGCAGAAACTCTGTAGGCTTCTTCCTTGAAAAGAAGCTTGCACAGTCCACATTTACCATCACCCTCCTTTGCTTGGCTGAGCTCATTCTCAATTCTCCTTTAACTCATCCCACTCACTCCAAGTCGATGGTGTGGCTATGGGTACCCATACAGGTTCCAGTTATTCCTGACTCACTATGTGGGGTATGTGGAACATCCTTATTCCTGTTGCAGTCAGACCCCACCCACAACTCTTTCTCTGATATGTCAATGATGGGTCATTGGTTTGGTTTCCGGAATTGGGAAAATTATTCAGTTTTCAATTTCCATCCTTCTCTCACCTTCACCATTTGCCTTCACTGTTCTGACCTCACTGTTTCCATTTCTGACTGTGGGTCTGTACTCACTGGGCCTTTGAAAAATGAGAGGTGACCTTATTAAAATACATAAGATCCTTCAGCAGCTTGTCAGGCTAGTTGTGTAGAGGTTGTTTCCCCTTGTGGGAAAGTTTAGCATGAAAGGGCGTAATCTCAGTGTAAGGGGTCCCCTCTGTTTTGGTTGGAAGAGTAATGCTGACCTTCCAGTTGCTTGCCATTTCATTAAATCTTAATCCCATGCTAATATTTCTACTCTGTGCCTGCTGCAGTATTCTAACAAAGTTTAAGGCAAGCTGGAAGAAGAGTAGCTCATTTTCCACCAAAGCACTTCACAGTGTCTAGCGCTCAATATTGTGCTCATTAACTTCAAGACATGATCTCTGTCTTCCATTTTGATGAGAACCTCCCACTCTTGGCACAGCTCATCGGCTTTGGTCTTAGTGTTTTCCAATTTTCTCCTTTACACACCTATCATTTGCACCTATTTTATACCTCTCTCTCTTCACAGACACTGCTAGGCCTGCTGAGTTATTTTTCCAGTAATTTATGCTCTTTTATAAAATTGAGTTCTTCGATAAGGCTGACACAGACAGTAGGTGAGGATAGCACTGTGGATGTTGTACATTTGGGCTTTCAGCAAATATTTGATGTGGTGTCACATAATTGGTTGGTTAGCAAACTAGAAATATGTGGATTGATTCATCCTTGGCTGCGTAATTTGAGGTTGGCTAAAAGATAGGCAACAGAAGGTATATATAGACTAGCATTTCTCGGATTAGAAACAAGTTGAAAGTAGTATTCCCCAGGAATCGGGTGTTGGGACCCTTGCTTTTTCTGATTTATAAATGGTTTGGAGAGCAAATGTTGAGGCCAAAATATCTAAATTTGCAAATGATACTAAGGTAGGGAGAATAGTGAATTGTGACGATGATGCTGAGCACCTTCAGAGGGACATTGACAAAGTGGTCAAATGGGCAGACATCTGGCAGATTAATTTCAATACAAACAAGTGTAAAGTATTACATTTTGGTAGAAAAATCATGTAGCGATAATACAGGCTCAATTGTACAAGTTTGACCAGAGTGCAGGAGCAGAGGAGCCTTGGGGTTCATGTACATGATTCTCTGAAGGTGGTGAAGCAAGTTGAAACAGTTGTTCGGAAAGATTATAGGATCCGTGGGTTTATATGTAGAGGCACTGAATAAGCAAGAGGGTGATGCTTCACCTCTTTTAACCATTGGTCAGTACTGTGTTCTGTTCTGGGCACCTTATTTATTGAAGAATATTAAAGCCCTGGAGAAAGTACAAAGGCAATTTATTAGAATGATACCAGAACTGAGGAATTTTAGATACCAGGTAAAATTAGAGAAGTTGGTCTAATTCTCCTCGTGCAAAGAAAATTAAAATATGACCTTACTGACATGCTCAAAATAATGGACAATTTTGACAAGGTAAAGAGAGATATTTTGTTTCCTCTTGCTTGTTTTATCAGTAGCTAGAGGGCACAATTTCAAGACTTTCTGCAAGACAGCTAGGAGTGATATGAGGAAAAACTTCTTGACTCAGAGAGTTGTTAGGATTTGGAATGCACTGCCTGGGAGAGTGGTCGGGCAGATTTCACAGGAAGTTTCAGAAGTGACCTGGACATATATTTGAAAGTGATGAATTTAAGAGGGCTCTGGTGTTAGGGCTGGAGAATGGGACTAGCTGGGTAGATCTTTCAGGAGCCGGTATAGATATGGTAGGTCAAATGGCCTCTGTTTGTACTGCAAAATTCCATCACTACATTTGTCATCCAAACTTGTTTTTACCAACTTTTTGTGATTTACATACCAGGACAGCCTTCATACTGAAACATTCTGTAATCTCTTTCCATTTCAGCATATTTCATTCCTTCCAACTATTGTGGATGACCTCACATTTTCCCACACAATACATGTACACTGTACTTTCATGCAAGACATTAATATTGACTGCAAATAGTTGAAATCCAGCATTGGTCCCTGCAGCACAAATACCATGAATTTTTAAGTGGGACAGTAAGCCTTTATGTAGCAGCTCATTGAATGACTTTCAAAGTCTAAATCAGAAGTAACATGGCACCAGGTTTATTTGAAATTACAAGCTTTCAGAGCACTGTCCCTTTGTAAGGTGAAGCGCTCCGAAAGCATGTGATTTCAAATAAACCTGATACACTACAACCTGGTGTCGTGTGACTTTTCACTTTGTCCACCCCAGACCAACACCGGCACCTCCACATCATTTCAAAGTCCAAATACACGACATTTACTGGTTCCTCTGTCTGCTCTGCTTGATGCATTCTCAAAGAATGTGAGAAGAAATTGTTTAAAACGGTTTCCTTCTGCTTGATGAAGACCATACAATGTAGGAGCAAAGGTAAACCATTATTGAGGAAAATCTCTCTCTCTCATCTTTGAACATACTTTACGAGCCAGCCTCAATGGCCTTCTGTGGTAAAGAATTTGCAGATTCACTGTGCTCCAAAAGTAATTCCTCCTCATTTCTGTCTTAAATATGCAAACCCATATTTTGAAATTATGCCCTCTAGTCCTAGACTCTCCTAAAAGTCTCTGCATCTATTCTGACAAGTCCCCTTGGAATCTCATATATTTCAAAAAGTTCGCATCTTATTCTTTTACATGTGAATAAGTAGAGGCCCAACCTACTTAAACTCTTCTTCATCAGCCTCATGAACCTTCTCTGGACTGCCAGCATCCTTCCTCAAGTAACAGACCCAAACTGTTTCCTTATAACATCCTGCTTATTCCTCCTTAATGATAGATTTCAGAATTTTCTCAGTGCCAGATGTTGAGTTAATTGGTCTAGAGTTTCCTGCATTCTGCCTCTCTGCTTTCTTGAATAGGGATATTACATTTGCACATTCCCAGTCCACTATGACCTGTCCAGCATGTAGGCAATTTTGGAAGATAACATCCAAAATCTCTACAGTCATATCCCATAAAACCTCTAAGGTGTTGGCCATCACATCCAGGGGATTTAGTCAGCCTTAAGTCTGACTTGGTTTCCTAGTAAACCTGCTGCTGCACATTTCTTCAGGATTTTCTCAGACATGACTTTAAAAAGGTTTCAGACTCCTGAAGAAACACATTACACTTCTTTTTGTTTCTTCTTTTCATTAATGTACTAACATTCATTCCAGGCTGTGAGCAAGACTTGGAGGAGCCATCATAATGGAAATAAAAAGTGTGGTACCATATTCTACAGACTTGTTTATTATCATCCACTATTTTTTATTTAAATTAATACCCGCAGGAAAAGATATCTCATATTCTCGAGATTCAATATGATGTGTTGTTATTAGATTCTATTGGGAAAGGACACACACCAAGTCTGGGTTTAAGTGTATAAATAATTTATTGCAGTTGACAGCCATCTGACCTCTGGGAGAGGTAAACTACTGCATGTAAAAAATCAGAAACGGTGTGGCCCCAGCCTACTTGTGGCAGGCAGTGTGTTTTAAGGCTCCAGTAAGAATAGACACAGTGACAATATCAAGGTGTGGTACCATGACCCAATTATAATTATCCTGAAGGATCATTTAATTAGAGATTTGGAGCATTTGATTCAAATGAACTGCATTCCCTGCTCATTTTTTTAAAAAAATGAGTCCGCATGTACCATCATCCTTTCAGATATTAGACTTTGTTCTAAATATGTCCTTTCATATTTCTGTGTAAGGGATTACCTAATCAAGTTCCTCCTGAAAGAATGCATCTGTTCTCTGTTTCAATTAACTACTATCACTATCATGAGACCAATATCTTGTAACAAAACGTTGCCTGGGAGATAGGGGCATGGATTCGTACCTGGCTTAACATTAGGTTGTGGAAAGTGGCAGCTTTGGAAGTTAACAGGGATGCTACTACACATTAAATTAAAATAATAAAAGTTTCAAACATTTATTAATTCGGGACGTTTGTATAAAAATGTCAAAATGAAACGTATAGCTTCTTCAAATCGCTTGATTGAAAACATTGGAGTTAAGTGCAAAATCCCTAATTAAAGGCTTTTTGAAGTGTGCTGACACTGCCACAATAAATTATCACCATCTCTTTCTCTTGTAAAATTACAATCAATCATCCAATCCGTAAACCATTCAATCAATAAAGGTTGTGCTGTCTACTTCCATTGCTCCTGATGATAGAATGCTGAACAACTGTGCACATACATGTCAGAGCTCAGAATTTCTGAGGCAGGGAGCATGTTTGCTTCATCTATGAGCCTATATTAAAAGCTATGAACCTACCCCAAACATTTGTCGCAGGTCAGGGTCTCTGAATCGGAAGGGAATGTTGGAGACATGTAACCTTTTGGGTTGCTGTTTCTCTGTGGTCTCTGATGACTGTAGCTGCTGTGACGAATCTGTCTGTGCGGCTTCATCTGTCTGCTGGGAGAACGGCAAAAGGCAATGATAAAACAACAGGCAACTAACACGTGAAGCATGTTAGCCATGACATAAAAGTGAGGTTAAGCTCAGGTGAGGCATTCTCATTCCCAGAATAGCCATTTTGAATTCAAATTGACTGTCAAATTAAAGAGCCATATTTGCATGCCTTCCCCATTTGTCACGGCCACCTTCCTTCTACTATTCTCTTTTACAGTACAATCTAGATAATGTTGAAATGTGTATTGTTCTGAAATACCCAGAGGAAGAACAACAAAGGACAATTCGAGTATTGATAGATCACTTGCAAACCAAATCAAGGAATGAAAATAGTGTTCATTAGGAACTGGCCTCTATGCAAAGATGTGAAATCGTCTTTTACATCCATTATGATTACATAGAACTAATTGTTTCATTTTCTAAGAAGGTGGAAAATCATGTAACTTATTTTGTGATCATGGCAAATTAGTTAGTAAGAGGATCTGTTGAATTCTCAATGTTTTCTGAAGTGGTGCTGACGGTTTTACGACAGCCATCACATTTACAAAATCTAACACAGTAATATTTTTAGTCAGTTTTTGGTCCATCTCCAGATTAAAAACATTTATGCACAAAAAAGAGCATCATGGGCCCAGCACTGCTATTTGAACTAATTGTCATCTTTAATGCAATTCCATATTTTAGCACTGTGCAATATGTCAGAAAGTTTCAGAATGCAGTGCATTTCATTAAGTGGCAGAGAAAGGTATTTGCATGATTGTTGTAACTTATGCAACAGCTATGTCCTCTAGAACAATGTGATAAAGCCAATGTGACTACACTTTTATTCAAGGACCATATTTGGCCACAGCCAAATGTATCATCTGACCAGGATTCATACTGCTGCTTTCATTCTTTTCCAGAATCAAATATCAACTAAACACTGTGGGGAGAAAGGTCACATAAATTAAAAAGGGAAACAAAAAGCACCTTAAGGGTAATACATTCTAACAAAAACATTACTTACAAGTACCATATTGAAACATTGAATGAATAAAAAAAATCTATATTAAAAATCCATCAATAGCCCACATATGATGGTACAACTGAGGTCAATTCACTTATTAAGTGAGAAAGCTAAAATGAGCCTTGACTAAGATCTTATGCTTTCCACAGCCTTAGTGATATCCACACTCTACGAATAACTAAGCTACAGCTCACTGTATATTGATTGCATTTAATTGTACTTTCCTTGATTCTGCAAAAATTATTTTTCAATATTTTCATTCACAGTAATTTTGATAGGACTCATGTACCCTTCAATCCCAACTATACTTTTCTTCCTGATTGCTTTGGAAGGCTGAATGCACAAACACTAAGCTGATTTTAGACTGTTCTTCATTTGAGATTTATCTCATGAAGCTGTAACATTTGATGGGATGTCAACTACTCCCACTCTCCGGTGCATCAGGAACAATGCACAGCTTATTTTTGAGCTGTAACAGTTTGATCTTCTGATCTTTTGCAAGCTGACAACAAGGTGATGTCTCAAACATGAAAAGAGATTGCGATTGAGCGCAACAATATAATGTGTGTCTTTGAACACAGAGGATAAACTGGTTGATGAAAGACTTGGGCTGGTTCAGGTCTCCACAGCAGTCCTCTATCATAACTTCAACATCGCAGATAGCTGAAGTTTCTTACAGGGACTGGACTTACGCAGTAATTTCAATGAATATGAATTTCTTCGTACTGCACTTCTTTTGCTGTGAGATTCTGCTTAAACTGCACATTTGCAAATTGACAAAGACATTTAAAAAAAAAACAACTTTGGTCCAGGGCAGCTGGTTTTTGTGTGTGTGCATGTGCATCATTAAAAGACTGATAGGTCACGAACGTTGTTTTACTGTAATACAGAAACCCAACATGACAGTCAACAGAGATAATGGGAACTGCAGATGCTGGAGAATCCAAGATAATAAAATGTGAGGCTAGATGAACACAGCAGGCCCAGCAGCATCTCAGGAGCACATGATGAAGGGTCTAGGCCCGAAACGTCAGCTTTTGTGCTCCTGAGATGCTGCTGGGCCTGCTGTGTTCATCCAGCCTCACATTTTATTATCTTATGACAGTCAACAGAATCTGCTTTTCCTTGTTATGCTAATAATAGCTCATGACAATCATAGTAATTGTGATAAGTCAACAGGAAAAACATTACATTCCCTGGGAAAAAAATAATGAAATTGAACAATATTACCATTGTGAATAAATACTGGTACTCTTTAAAAGGTTTTCTTGCATCAAACAATTCTTAGTCCATCATTGAGGTGTCAGACAGCTGTGAAATTTATAAAAACTATATGCAACAGACAACTCTGTGTAGAAATGCCTGACAATGAAAGTGTCAATGGAAGTGCTTCCACCAGATGAGTAATTTGAGCTTAATTTACTTGCTTTACTTTTAAAATTTTCTACATTATCAATTTTGATATTTTCCAGACAATGATCTACATCTACTTCACAAATAAAGCATCCTTGTTATGTAGGTCTTAATGTTTATATCTAATCCTTGTATGTGCTACAGCCCGCCCTCCTTACTGTTGGGCATTTGAATCATGAACTGCCTCAGGAATTGGACAGCTTAATTTTTCCACTACTATCATTACGATATTCAGAATTTGACTTGAGCAAGCAATAACAGTTGAGAGAAAACAAAACTGGCCAAAGTTACGCATCAGCGGGTATCTACTGAAACAAAGATAATACAGTACCAGGTGTAAACTCTCAGTCAGTCACCACAGATTTTGATTGTTACTCGACAACATGACTTAAATTATGGTAACAGCTTCTGTGGGTAAACAAAGTCTCAGGGAAGGGAAACTAATTAACATTAAGTTAAACACTGTTCTAAGTAATGATATGTATGCACACAGTTATCACTATCACCTCTAGCAGAACTGCACGGAATGCTTCAAATGCCAATATAAAGATCATATCTTCTTTACTTTCCTGTGTTTCTGAATATGGACTAAAATGGGAAAGGGACTGCTTTGAAAAAACAAGGATATGTGGAAAGGTTTACTCCACCTTCTAAAAGCTATTTGACACTCATTGAAAGTGCTGTTTACACTGCTGTTTGTTCCAGCAGCAGGGAAAGTTACTACACATGAACTGGAGCCACGAGGCGAATGAAGGTAAATCTGACAGGCGTCAAGTAACTGATTGGAAATGAAAAACAAAAATTGCTGGAGAAACTCAACAGGTCAGGCAGCATCAGTGGAAAGAAAGCAAAGTTAACACTTTGAGTCCAGTGACCCTTCTTCAGAACAGTAACTGCTTAGTCTGTGGAATGGCATAAATGATAAATGCCTTCTTTCTGCCAAGAACAATGGGATTGGGTTCCAGTCAGTTGAACAGCTTATGGGTGTGTCAAAAACTATTGGATCTCCACAAAGGAAGGATCTATCTGTTTCTTTGCAGTAAAGAAAGTATCTTGAGCCTGAAGAAAGCCAGTTTACTTCCCCTCGGTTGCTGTAAGCTATGGCTTTTAACAGCGAATCAAAAATTTTATGTGTAAACCAGTCACCCTGTGATTCCTGCAAGTAAGTGAAAGCATTTAATTGGTTGAAGAGATATGCTGGTGCTTGTTCAGTCCCAGATCTTCTACAGAGGAAGCTACAGTAAATGAAATTCTCTAGTTCTTGTACATTGTCACACAAAAGCCCAGTAAAAGTCTGGGCAGCTTTTAGGGTCCAGAACGGTAGGTATTTTTATGTTTCCATTGATCCCAAAATCCAGACCAACATGCATTAAAGACTTGAATTTTCTAAAGGTATCACAGGGTCTTTTAATTTCACAAACATATAGATGATAATTGTTTTAAACAAATTGTTTATTTCAGTGTAAGAGGCTTAAAAATGTGGTATTATGATTAATCCAACAGCTGAGCAGATTTACATTGTAATCCAGTCTTCAAAGCATTACATTGTACAATCTTACAAATGAAGATAAATGGCTGGTCCAGGAAAACTTGAATTTATGGAAGCTTGTGTGTAAGGGTTAAATCTGTAAAACTTGTAATTTGGAACGTGTGTTCAAATTAATATTGGCGGCCATTGCTCTTAAATGGAAATAGTTTAATATTAACTCAGTTTGAATGAGGAAATGTAAATTTAAGTGAAAATGATCTTGGTTCACATGGAACATAAAAAAAATGAAAAAATAATGTGGTCTCTTTGGGAATTTTGAGGATACACATGAAATCTCAAAATGGTCAACTGTTGCCATTTGGAAATGTGAATTTCAAAGAGAAGCATCTAAGGCATTTTAAACAAGTAATTAGAAACACCGACTTAGAATTTCAAATGTATATTTCAAAAGTTCGTGTTTTTAACCTTCTGGCAATTATATCTTTGTTTTGCAGTTAATTCAAGTTAAATAGAAGGACGGGTAACTAGATGTGGAAAGCCATTTCAGCAAGCACTGAGTGAAAATCAACTAACCATCTAACCTGGCACAGCAGGAAAATCCACAGCAGATGCTGCAATTGCACAACACAGAACATGCTCCTACATTTCAGCACTTACAGAACTTCTATAGTGCAGACTGATCTAATTTTACCACTTCTAATTACTATTGTGGCAGTATCGTTAATCTCTGTCTATTTAGCTCTTTTTACACTTTATTGGAAACTACTTGAACCTCTTTCAAAGAGAAAGGGTTGCAATAAATAAAAGCTGCGTCATTATCCTAAGCAGCCTGGCTCGGAAAATACTGTCAGAACCTGCTGTACAAATAACAGCAGTGAAACTATAAATATCAGGAAAAAAGGTACATGTCAAGGGCAACATGGCCAAAAATAAATTGACAAAATTGCCTTGAAAATGTACATAATGAGTAGGGAAAGTAGGGAATAAGCAAAGAGAGGGTCAAAGTTTTAATAGGTAAATCAACATTTAACCATTAGGATGTAAATGAATGTATTGCATTGTAAGATTGTGGGAGACAGTAGTGATGTCTTAGCAAACTATTGCTGGGATTACTGCTTTTTGGGTGTAATGAGCTGATATAATGCGCCCCAATTTGTTTTACCTAATGCTGTGGGGAACTAGGTATCAAGGGTTTGTGAATATGCCAGGCACAAGGGTAGGTTATCTGGCACCAGCTACTTTTAGAAAGCTCACAGGGCGGACACTAATATGGTACAACATAATACACAATCACAATTGCTTATATTGGCAGCATCCACTTCTGAGTCATTTCAGAACTCCAGGTCCTCAAGTAGTCTTAATCCCTGGAAAATCTCTAATCAATGAAAATGAGCAGTGATTCTCCACTGATTGGAATCATATGTACCACAAAGTAAGATTGATAGATGTCAATCACCTCGGTCCCAAGACATTTCGGCAGGAGTTATTCATTGTAGATATTTTCTACTCAACCTGTCCAGAGATGTTATTAACCCCTCTGGAGCAGACAGTCTTGAACGTGGGCCTCGTAACTCAGGGGTAGCTGTTTCATTAATGGACTTCCCTCTGCCATAAGGTCAGAAATGGAGATGTTTGCTGATGATTGCACAATGTTCAGCATTATTAATGAGTTCTAAACTACAAAAGATACTGAAGTAGTCTGTGTCCATGTGTAGCAAAACTTGGACAACATTCAGGTTTGGGCTGATAAATGGCAAGCAACATTTGTGCCATACAAGTGCCACGCAATGAACATATGAAATAAAATGGAATCAAACCACCGCATGTTCAAAGGCATTACAGTATTATTGAAAAGAGACAATTTGTCAAAAACTTTATGTCTTGTACTCATCAGGCAAATTCCTAAGAATACAAATTCAAAGGGCAAACAGTATTTATAATGTATGAGAGGAGAAGATTGATTGGTTGGCAAGTGATCTCTGATTAGTAAAGTCATTGTCATGGAGAATGCACCAACTAATGATGATGGATAAATAATAGCCATGCTCTGTTTAACATTTTTGTTCTGACTGGGTGAGGCATTACCCAAAGAAATGAACCAACATATGGCTGACAACTATTTTCTTGAATTGAAACAGGGTGTACATGTTCCTTCTGTCTGCAGAGAACAGAGCACTGGGTATTAGTATATGTCAGTTCATGCAAGTCAGTATGAAAATCCTAAATTGGTTAACAGTATTTACAGATCTAGATCACCTGAATATAGTACTGCAGTATACGACTTTGTTCGGTGGTACATTGGTGAGTATGTTAGGAATGTCAAATGAGCACACAGATATTGCATTGTTTTCAACATTCAAGTCCTGTATGATACTCACAAATGTGAAGAAATCTTCACTGTGTCAGTAGATAACTTGCTTAAAACTAGTTAAGCAGTTCATGCAACTGTTTGGCCAGTTCATTATGTGCAGAACTTGTTATAGATAAGATACAGTAAAGTAATATCACTTTGTGAATCTTTAGCAGCCTATACATACACTGTTGCCATGGATTATGAGGACAATATACTGGTTCACTTCTACAGGCAATGTCCTGACCAATCACAGTCCTTCTACTTGGCGTAAATTTAAGCAAAATATTACATTTCACTGTCAGTCAAAATCTAACTAGTGCTTTTCCATGGCATTACCTCTAATAATCAGTGAATCTATTGTCAACTGAGCAGCACTCTTCTCTCACACAGTGTAAATAAATAAATATAAACTTTTGCAAATTGCCCAGGCGAGTTGATTATAAAAAGTTTTGACTGTACTTTTTCTACAATACTGAAGTTATTTACTAGCAAACAGCTAGCCGCATTACGATAATTGAATCCTCAACTTTCAACATCGTGGGATTACCATTGACTATATGGTACTGAACTGCAGCAGTCATATAAATGCTGTAATTCTAGAGGAAGCAGAGGACTTTAAACTCTGGGATTAGTAACTCACTTTCTGATCCCTTGATGCCTATCCACTACCTACAAAACACGGGCTAGGAGTATGATTGAACGCTCTCCATTCACCTGTATGAGAGCTACTCTAACAATGCTCAGGAAATTTGACTCTATCCAGGACATAGCAGATTGCTTGATGGGCAACCCATCCACCACCCTCTACAATCAAAGTGGCATATGTGTACCATCCAAAGACTGCGCACAGCTATTCACCAAGGCTCCAATGATAGCACTTTACACACCTGGGACCACTATTATCAGAAAGGAAAAAGACAACAGGTGAATGACAACAACATCCAGATTTGCTACAATCCAAACGCATCTTGGCTCCAAACTATAACGTAGGTCCTTCACTGTCACTCAGTCAAATTCCTAGAGCACCCTCCCTATCAGGACTACAAAACACAGACAACAGCAGTTCAGTAAGGGATCTCACCACCACCTTCTCAAGGGCAACTGGGGATAGATAATGCTATGAATGCTGGCCTAGAGAAACTTGGGAATTTTAGAAGACTCAGCAATCAAAATACTAAGCCATGTCTAATCAGGAGAATGTTCAGTTTCTAAGTCAAAACAAAATGCACCTTGAGTATCATGGCTTTCTGATTGCTGAGGAACAAGGGAAGCACTGCCGTGATGAGTCAAATTCTGATGTTTGGAAGAAGCTTGAATTGCATTAAATGACAAAAGCAGCCTGGATTTTCAGTATCCAGTTTTAATTGTAACTTCAGGTGGGCCCTGATATTCCATGGGTTGTGATAATTTTGCTCAGACCTCTGGTCAGGGGAGAGGAATGTGGGTGACAAAGTGTCTACCCATGCTCCTCCAGCTGCTGACTACAGTTTTCTTGGATCCCTAGAAGAATAACTACAACATTTTAAAAAAACCTATATAGATTTCATGTTCTTCAGTGATTTAAGCTGCTTGCCTGACTTTGTCTCAAATGGTGGAACTGGCTTTGCCTTTCCAAGAGACAATACATCTCTCGGTTCATGTTATCTGTACCTCTATTAAAACCATTAAAATGTCTGATTTCTCCAAACATTGGGAAAACCCCAAAGCAGGCAAGCTGAGGTTCCCATCTCTCAAAGCAAATAGAAAATTACTGTAAATGGAGGAAAATTGGCACAAATGCCAAGTAATATTGTAATTGTATAGAGGTGGCTCCAGTAAAGGTGAACAAAAAATTCAATTTAAATTGAACCTCGAAAATATACAATGGATTCAAACTTATAAAGCAAACAAAGGACTGACACCTGGAAAGATTTCTTTGCGAACTGAGTAATTAACACATGTGCTGGGCCACCGAATGGAGTATTAGAGATAAACATTCTGGAGTGGTCTTCCAGATCCACAATTAGGGGTGGCACAAAGGCGCAGGAGCCTGGGTTCAATTCCACTCTCAGGCGACTGTCCGTGTGGAGTCTGGGTGCTCCGGTTTCCTCCCACAGTCCAAAGATGTGCAGATCAGGTGAATCAACCATGCTAAATTGCCCATGGTGTACAGGGAGATACAGGTTAGGGTTAACCATGGGAAATGCAGGGTTACAGAGGTGAATCTGGGTGGGATGCTCTTCGGTGGCTCAATGTGGGCTTAATGGGCTGAATGGCCTGTTTCCACACTGTAGGGAATCCACGATCTATAATTATTTTTATTTCGAGACATTCTGCTTATAGAAAGGTTGATGAAGCAAAGTGACTTCATTCCAAGTGGAGCTGTGAAGAACTTGTCAGATTAATGTCCGTTTTTGTCGCTGTGAACAGTAGTTAGTGAAGAAGTGCAAGGCAGCCAAATGATTCTAAATTGGGTGCCAATCTTTTGAGTAGGTTAACCAAAAGTCAATTGCTGTTTTCTCAAAATTGACGAACTAAATGTACTCATATTCTATTTATTTATTCAATCACTCTCTATGTTACATCATTGAGGGCTCAATGGAGATTCACAGGAAAATACTACAATGTGGTAACTTTTACCAATCTACATTTCACGTAGCCAGCAGTGTCCATATTGGGCACAACAGTTCTCAAACTGCATTGGTCACATGGTTTCTTTCAGGGATTTGTATCTAAATTATTACATAAACAAAAGATATGAAATTATACACCTAAAGAATATCTTAAGAAATGTTTTTAAAAAAGAGTGTGTTCTCATACATGCCAATCTCTGCACTTCTCCATCCATAATTTACGTTGAGCTGTGACAGCTAGCTCAGGTGTACAATTGCAGTTCACATTTGACTCATGCTTCCAAATTATTTTGCAGAAATAGCCTGCAAAATCTATCCAAAGCCCCAAGAATTCATGGATCACAGTTAGAAAACCACTGTTGTAGCAGATCCGGTGAGTCAATGCTATGCCAACAAATTGTCTCTGCGCCTGCTACCTGGCTTATGTCTGCCATTTATTATAATTCTTATGTCACATAGGTTCAGTTTCAGGGATTTGGTTACATTCTAAAATGTATCATTCTACTTGTTCAGCAGCCCACAACAAAGCTGCAGCAAAGTTATTGAGGTCTACAGCCAGAAAAAAGTCCTTCAGCCCATCCGCACCAGTGAGAAACAAACACCCATCTATGCCAATCCTATCTTTCAGCCCCTGGCACATATCCCTGTATGCATTGGTATTGCAAGTGCACATCGAAATTCTTCTCAAATGTTATGAGGATTTTTGCTTTTACCATCCTTATGGGCGATGAGTTCCAGATTCTCACCACTGTCTGGGTGATAAACTTTTCCTCACATCCCCTCTAAACCTTCTTCCTCCTACCTTAAGTCTAGGATCCTTAGTCATTGATCCCTCAAAAGGGGAAAAGTTCCTTCCTGCCTATCTTCATAATTTCATTCACCTCAATTTACTCTGCACTATGGAAATCAACCCCAGTCTATCCAATCTGTCTTCGTTACTAAAACTCTCCAGCCCAGCCCAAAGTCTCTTCTCAACTAAGTATCTCACAGAGCCTGAAAAGGTCATATCACATGACAAGACAGAATCTAATTCTGGAAGTGGTCAAGGGGTATTATGGTAGATCTTATGGCAACAGCAATGCATTATGGGAACTTCATCTCCATCCTCTCCATGGAACTAAAATACCCACAGTGTACCATGGCAATCCAAGGTCAAAAATAAGATTCAGTTATGGCAAAAACTTGTGCAACGTTACACAATTGACAACTTCTGTAAGGAATACAAATCCACCATGGGAAAATGGGTTGGAAAAATTAATCTAATTATTTGAATGACTAAGAAAAATAGCTTGGGGATGGAGGGAATGTAGGTTTAGTAGTTGTATCTTAATAAAATACTACAAATCTTTTATATATAACAAAAATGGCAAATGTGTAAGCCTACAATCTCACTGGGGACAGGTCACATGAAAGGAATTTGAATCAAATATAGAGCTGCAGTACCAGATCTCTGATTCTTAGACTACCAAGTGCAACTTTCTACAACACTGAATTTATCATAGCAAAAGTTTTTTGGAGTAAAGTTTAAAAATACAATTTTTAGTCAGGTGATAGACTATTGGAATAATGTTTACCTATCCAGAAGACTTGTATTTGCAGTATCAGCAACACATGTAATACTGGTGATAATGGGAACTGCAGATGCTGGAGAATCCAAGATAATAAAATGTGAGGCTGGATGAACACAGCAGGCCAAGCAGCATCTCAGGAGCCCAAAAGCTGACGTTTCGGGCCTAGACCCTTCATCAGAGCGGAATGTAATACTGGTCTATCTTGTCAACAATGCTTCAATTTAGGTTCAGTACATGACTATAACAAAGTGATAGGCAAAGTTTTTTTTGAATTTATGTTGTCGTCGTAAGCATCAGGCTTGGCACTTCAGATCTTGGTCTACCGGTGAATAAAGCCTTGGGAGATATACAGTACCTATTGAATTCCTTAAATTGATTTAATGTAAGTAGTCAGTTGCAACGGAGTATTATCTATCCCGTGGAATTACACTTGCAGACAGTTAATTAAGGCACCAAAAGTGATAGAATGGTAATTTTGTAAATTTCAACTAAGTGGCAACAATGCATATCCACTAATAAATAATTATTTAAATACGAAGACTACTGAAAATGAACAATCCTCTCTCTCTATGTTCAATGACAGAGAGAGTTTTTGCTCTGTTTCTCCAATGATCTGTGGACTAACTGTTCTTTCCAGCCCAGTAGCATTCTAGGAAACACATGGTAGAACATCTGGCAGTTTCAACAAACACAAGAGTCCATATTATCTGTCGATTATCAGTTTAATTAAACAATTCGGGAATTATCTTTTGCAAAACAAGTGAAGCGATATATAAGGTCTGCATAATGGGTATGCCATTGGAGACCTTGGGAAATGATGATCATCACTCAAATGCAGTCTAGGGGGAGCTGCTGTCAGAGTTTAGTCCTCCTCCTCCATAAAACATAGTGCTCTAGTTTTTCAATCAATGACTGTGAATGAGAAAGTGATCTTAAACAATCAGTGATCAACCTTCACGTTATAATTTGAATTGTTAAAGAGGAAAAGCGTTTAGAGAGAGAGCTGTAGTTGTGTGCACATCTATGGATAGGAGTCACTTCAGTGTAACAGCAAACTTTAGTTATGTTCCAAATATAGTTTGTATATATACATATATTGTTTGTAGGCACAGCCGGAGAGGCAGGACTTCTGTCAGTATTCACTTTTACTGAATTTGCAGACCAATGTAACCATCAATACTCAAGTTCAGCTTCTTCCTCCGTTATTTCATTTCACTCCGTCAGTCTATTTTTTTCTGCTCTATGTGTCCATGTAGCTTCCCCTTAAATATATTTATAGGTCATTTGGTACTACAGAACTTGAGAATAAACACATTTTGTTGAAACTTTTTGCCTGGAACTCATCTGGACAATTCGCAATAAATAATGAAGTAAAGATAAAACAACGTTTCAAATGGTTTAAAGGTCCGTGCTGATTGTTTGGTAAATAGACTGTGGTCGAGGCATCACATGGACATGCACCGGTTAAAGATGACCAATAGTTAACTGTCAAGTTTTGTTTAAATTTTAGAAAAGGCAGGTTGACATTGAATAGTCGAGACATTGCACTGAGAATCAAACCATAAAATGGCTGTCACTTATTTTATTGAGTTGAATTAGGTACATCGCATTTAAAAATTCTGTCTGCAAACACTAGGACGTTGTGTATTCATAAATGTAGCGCCCATTACTCACAAATGTGCTACACTGTGAGCCCAATTAAGAATTCCAAATTGTCAGTATAATTCTTCACATTCTAAGGATTATCTTGGAAATGTTGTTCAATGATTGAATCACATTTGACATTGGATATTGTGGCATGAGTTTTGCAAACTTGGGGGAGTTGGATATGATCAGAACCTTGCTCAATGTGAATAACCAAAGAGATATTCTGTTTTATACCTTGCACCATTCTTTGGGATATATAATCTACTCATCTGTAAGCACACCAGCACTGAAATTTGTACTTTTCTTAATTTTAAGAAATATACTTTATTCACAAAAAGATCTTTACATGCAGACATTGTCACTCGAGCAGTTAGATTCTATGCAGTTTACACATGCAGAACAAACAAACCCAAGGCATTTCTTACATAAACAAGATGATCTTGACATGTCTTTGAGGCACCCTGAGGGTTTGAGAACTGAACAGACCCCCAAGAAGACCTTACATGGTGGTCTTTCTCCATTGTGCCTTGGCCACGGCTGCCCCAAGGTGCACAAGGTCCTGAACCTTGGAATGTGCCAGTCTGCAACATTTGATTGAGGGCCAACCCTTTGCACTGGAAGACCAACAAATTTTGGCCAGACCAAACAGTGTCATTGACCAAGTTGATGGTCATCCAGGCGCAGTTTGTCTCAGTGTGTGTCTAGGGAACAACCTGTAGAGCACGGGGTCCTGAGTCACAGAACTTCATGGGACGAACCTCAACAAAAACTACTGCATCTTTCTCCAGACTTCTTTTGCAGATGCATATTCCAGCAAGAGATGTGTGACAGTCTGTACACCACTGCAGCTACTTTGAGGGCAGCATGCGGTGACGCACAGAGATTGGGCATATATGAAAGATCTCACAGGTAGTGCCCTTCTCACCACTAGCCAAGCAACATCTTGATGCTTGTTGACTAGTTCTGGTGATGAGGCATTTTGCCAAATTGCTTTGACAGTCCGCTCAGGGAACAACCCACCAGGATCCGTCCTCTCCATTTTCCGCAGGATCTCCAGGATGCTACGTGCTGACGACTGCCTGATAGACTTATGGTCAAATGTGCTTTGCTTTGCAGATTTCTCCACAAAGGACAGGTGATATGGAGCGGTCCAACTACTTGGAGTGTTTTGTGGTGCTGAAACTAGTCCATTCTTCACAATTCTAGGGATAGGTAGCACCTCAGTACACCGTGATCTTTAGTGTTTGCGCACTGAGTGTCTACACACAGCATGTTGGAACCATAAATAAAGGTGGCCATCAGGATGATGACAGCGTTGAGTACATTCTTCCCCCTTTATCCAGAGCTTTGTGCATGGTGTCCCTATAGGCATGGTCCATCTTATTCATTTGTGATATCAGCAGCATGTGTTTTCAGCTTCACAGCAGCATGCCGTTATTGGCAACACAACTAATCTATTGGGTTGGAATTATTCTGTCTGTTGCTCCTATGCCTTGCATGCTTCTGATATGTAAATTACATGTTTGTTATATTTGAAACCACACTTAGATTAAAATTTTCATGTCTCAATGGACTCCACCCTGCCCTCAAATTCACCTTTGAAATGGATCAGTCAAATCAGCTCTCTTGTCTTGAAGGAACAGTTGTGAAATTGGCTGGGGGTTCTTTACTAAGGTCTACCAGTATTTCCGCTGGTCAATATATCCATTATCTTATAGTTCTACATACAGTAGGATTGGCCTCATTAGCAAACATTTAAACAGCGTCCATGCAGCTTGATGCTGTTAATAGCATGTATCCTAAATAACTTCTGTGATAACGGCACTGAGCTCATTTATCTTTATGTGTTATGGAAACTTGTAAACAAGCCTAAGGTTCTAGGTCTACCTCAGTTAACCCTGGAAGGTTAAGATACCTCAAATGTTTGTTGAGATCTTTTTAAGCAAAAGGCAAAGCCAGCTGTTTCATGCTGCCACAATGTCATAACATCAGTGTTTACCGATGACATGATGCTGCTGTCAAGCCTAAACTTCTACCTTACGCTACACATTTGAAACGGAATCATTCACATAACTGTGTAATTTTGAAGGAGAATTTGGCCCTTAGGAGTAACTTAGTGTGAAATTTTACAGGCACTCTCTCTGCCTTTAATAAACTTCAGAGACCTGTACATCCCAAAAACTGGTCGATCATCCCGAACAATATATTCCTTTGTTTGACTGTAACAAGCAGGTTATTGCCCACACCAAACCAAAGACCCCACTCTTCCAAAATTCACAATACTGTGTCCAATATTAGATGTAATTCCATGCTTGGACAACTTTTGCTGAATAATGCTTGGTGCATGAATAATTATGCTGACACCCAATTTAAGATGGTCAGTCAGGCTCACAGTGTGGTGTACTTGCATGTACTGGTAGCTACATATGTGAATACACAGGGACCTGCTCTTAGCAGGTAGAATGAACGTATGTATGCATTATAAGGCAAAGTTGCCATAGTCTTACCAAATTGCAAGGCTGCCTCTCATTAGAGAGACATGACTGGTGGTAGTTTAACCTGAGGGTCATCACATCTTAGGCAAAGGGAGAGGTTGGGAAGGAGCTGGTGTGAAATTAAAACTGCTCTGTTGGCATCATTCTGCATCTCAGACATGTCATGAAACCAACCGAGCTAAACAACACCTGAACAAAGCATGCCTGTCACAGCTGGGGAAGAAAAAGGTGTCATGTACTGGTTTATTTCTCAGGTCAGTGGTTCAACCAAAGAGTCAACCTGCCTGATTTAAAACTGAAAACAAAGTATAGTAGTTAACTGTCAGTTGTCATTATTTAGTGCATTTTCCATGGCAGTGTCTACACCAATCAGAGTCCATTTGGCAACTAATCAGCATTCTTCCCTCATACAGTATTAATGTTGCCTTCTCTTTATGTTGATCATTCTTGAGAATTGTCCTGGTGAGATCAAGATGTAAGCTTTGCCAAAATATGCCTTTTCTTAGCAAACATATTTATTTATACTAATTGCTCTAACCACTCCAATGTGGTTGTAAGTTCCACATTCTACATCCTGAATACTGGGATTAAGCATGTGTTTTAGAACAGAACTCTGGTCTGTCAAACCAACATCTGAAAATCAAAATCAGTTCAGAACCACACGAAAACCCAAAAGATAAGAAAGTTTAAACCTGTAGAATGCATTCAAACATTCTGAATTGTTTAAATTGTCATGAAATGTTTTCAGGAAGTCAGTGTGACATTTTCCAGGCACTCTTGCTAGCTCTTTGTCCTCCCCCCATGGAGCTTCAGAGTACTTGGGACTTAACTCAAAATATTTGTCAGAAGCCCAATGTCCGTTTGAGGATTAGATCTCAAATTCAGCAAAACAGAAGGATAATTTTTCAGGATCTAAACAGAGGTCTTTATTCCACTAAGTAAAGAACAAGATGAGATTGTTTCTATTTAATCTAAAGGTAGGGAGACGGTGGGGGAAAGAGAAAATCTCTCTGACATTTTTTAATATGAGACATGGGCCTTTACTTTCAGGGTCACATATTGCTGACCATTTTGTACCGGTTTGCGCTGAACTACCCATTTCGTGGGCTGCCTTTCTTGATACTCAGATTGCCAATGATGAAAAACTGCACCACCTTCAACAGAAACATATTGGAAGCACCACAAAAAACAACAAAATCAAAATATTAGTAGTCACGTAGTTAAACATTTCATTTTTCGTTTTTTGATAAATATGCCTGACAGGGCTACCTCTAAATCCTGCTGCCTCTAACTTTCATATTAACGTGAAAATGCCGGTTGGTGTTGACACATTGTATCTGTCTTTTGGAAACCTGGAACATATTAATGCAGTGTTAAAACTGTCTTTGTACCCGTGGAGATTAGAAGTTGATCTGTGTATAAAGTGTTAGTGGCTGTTTTGCAAATTCCAATAAAAATTATTTTTGGAACAAAAGTTGAGATTTAAAGCTGCAAGACATGAGCGGGAAACTTTAAAGTGGCATTTATTCAAGATGATTTTATGACATGTAACAACTTACTATCCTCACTGAACTGAATAGATAGTTGCGATTACTTTAGCAATTCCATGCCCTACATTTCTGATCAGAGAAACTACTCCAAAATCTCTGATTGTGATGCTCACTAAAAGCCATTCGGGGGTTCATGAAAGCTGCTGAAAATGACGTGCCCTCTGCTTTTCCCTTTCGAGATGAATTAATGTGACTTCTGCTCAGTACTGTGATCTGATAGCTTCACTGATACCATGAACTTGTCATGAAGGAAAATGCTTATGGACTCATCATCACTTCAACTAAGAAATACAAATATCAGTGTTAAGAAATATTTACCTGGATTTTCATCAGTGTTCAGAAATAGATTCTCATGTTACAAAACTGAGAATGATTTTAAAAATACACGATTGGAAAGTGTGATGATCCTTGAGCAACGGAGTCTAAGGGACAATTACAACCCAATAGCTGAGGGTTTTGTTTGCTCTAATTTCCACAGAAAATGTAATTAAACCAGGACAGATACAATGACAACTTTTCATATGTTTTGGTAGCAAATGGTAACTATTGAAATGCTGGACAAGGCAATTAAAAATTTGAGTTCTGGAGAAGTCTTTAAATTAATTTATTTCAGAATGATTCCAAATGGTTGGTAAGTTGAAATAAGATAAATGCCTGCAACATGTGATGGAAGACTCATTGCAACATTAGGAAGGCAGTGGGTTCTGCTCCTGCAGCATTCCTTTTTCTGAAAAGGATTCAAGTGCAAATTCCAGCTGTGTACTTTTAATCGATTCCACTCATTTTGCCCCAATCACCCTGATTGTTGATGGGGATTTAGTCTGTGGGTGTCCACAGTCTGTTAATATACCACATCACTGACCATCCTTCACTGGTTAGCACTGACAGTAAATGTTTGAGTATTACAGTCCTGAAAGGATCAGGTCGAGAGAGAGACAGAGAGAGAGAAGGTTGAGATAGCTAATTCTGTGTTTAAGCAGAGAAATTTCTGGCTCTGTCAGTCACCATGTGAAACATAAGTGAGAGCTCACACTCATATTGAAGAGACTGAGATCGTTAGGATTTAAATGAAAGTGAAAGATTTGCCTAGCTTGAATAGAAGGAAGAATCCCCAATTTTTTCCCCTTAGTCAGTCAGTTGGGGATTAGAAATTATCTGACTAGCATAAGAAAGAAGCAAGTCATCAGGAATTGATGAGCAGCTTTGGTCTTGAGTCCAGAGAAATATCCACATGAAGGACACAATGAACTATACCAGTGGAGAGGGATTTTCAATCAATGTTAATATTCAATGGTGAAGTGTTTTTGAGGTTTAGAGTATTGAGTTGTCTTCTAAATATTGTTCCACCAATGTTGCTATTAGTTCATTTGTTACAGTGAAATTATTGAAACCTGAAATCTTCTTGAGTAATCCTTTTACTTAGCCACTCTAAGGTCAGTAACCTTTCAAGAAATGATTGATATCCCTTGGAACCACAAAATTGGTGACAGGTAGAGGGAGAAATTATGGTAAGGACACCTGGAAATCCCTTTCTTTTCTTCAAATGGTGCCATATGTGCTTTCATTTTCAGCTGAACCATCAGGACAAGTAGTCAGGATATTAATTAACATCACACCCAAAGGAGGCATCTTTTACAATGCAGCCCAGCCAGGGTTGTACTGTAGTACCAGACCAAATTACATATCCAAGTCATGGATTAGGTCTGAATGTATTGACCCAGAGGCAAGAATACTATCTATTGATCTTCCTTTTATTTGTCCATTGTTGCATCTATTTAGTAGTTTGTACTATTTATTTATATAAAAAGCAAAACAAGTATCAGAATTGAATAGCTTTCCACTGGTGTGCTCTCCAACCTCCAATTTACTCAAATTTCAGGCAACTCATCAAATGGCAAACACAGGAGCACTCTGCTTTCTCAACATTACAGCTGAGCTGGAGGTGAACAATATCTGATTTGGGCTCTTTGAGAAACAGCCATAGGCTGCAGCTGGGCTGAAATATACAGGGGCTGTCTGCTTGAGGTTTAAAAAGTCAGCTCCATTAGAAAACTGCTGCTCCACTTCAACACTGTTAAAACAATTTTGAATGATTTTTGTTTTCTTCCTTACCAGTTCATTCACATAGGAACTAAGATTTTAATGATTCTACGGACAATGCTGCTAATTAGGTAACTAAGGTGATTTGAAACTCTCAGTTGTGGATGCCTTTCAACCCATTTCCCTGTTCTCCTCAATGTCCTGAATTGGTGCTAATGCTTTATGACAGCCCAAAGGGAACTGGTAGATCAGCGAGAGAGGGAACAATGGAAAGATAGCGGCTGTACTCCGATTTGCATATTATTTTAAATGATTGAGCTGGCCAGCTGTTACAGATGTGTAGGCGGATCGTACTGTTAGGTCTGCATCACTTCTGGTTTGCTTTGGGTGGGATATTGCAAGGTTAACGCGACTTAAACGCTTTGGGATTCAATGTGACATTTTAGAATAAATTGAAATTATTTAAAAGGACAGCATTAATTTTAAGGATTTAGTGCATTTTAGAGGCAAGAACAAATACTTAGTTTATTTTTAAATTTGTAAACATTAACCTGGAAACAACATTATCAAAGCCTACTTTGAGTATTGAATGTTGTAGAGCTGAATTGGTTAAGCACAGGAATCTGAGCCACCGAGTCTTTCTTTGTTTATTCTAAATGCACATTGTAATTATAATTCTTTAGCTGTAGTGATGTAATTGTAGACAAAAGTTATTTTGTAATGAGCTCTTCCCGCATCCAAAACAGACACCTAGGACTGTAATAGATGACAAACGTTTTATGGTTAAAACACATTGACTGTAAATGTTACTTAACAATCAATAATTCATTTAGAAGCAAGAAATTCCAGCAAACCATTTTATCGGCTTCATTCCACTAATACTTAATTGAATTTCATTATTAATTCTTTGGACTGAGAAAAAGCTGGCTGAAAGGGTTAATACCTTCATGCAGAGCAGTGGGCCAAATTTCAAAATCTAATGCACAGAGAGAAGCTGATCATTACGGAGAGCTTGCTGGCCTGAGATGTGGCCTTTTAATGGGGCAGTACTATCTCTCCCCACCACCTCTCAGCTGCTCCACAGTCATATTGTACCCACTTTTCTAATCAACCTGTTTGGAAATGTTATTGTACACCTCTGGAGCAGGTGGGACTTGAACCTGGGTCTATCGGTTCTGAGAGAGGGATGCTACCACTGCAACACAAGAGGGCCCTCCCCAACAGTCAGGGAATAATAGGTTAATTAAAAATAGATACTGGCCAGTATCATCAACAGGAAAATAGCAAATGTGAGAAACAATTCTTTGGGCTTGTCCAGTGGACAGTATAGAAGGAAAGATATAGGTAAAAAGTTTCATCACTTCCACTTAGAATTGAACTGTCAATGGGTTGATGGGACTGGTTAGAGACTTTTGAAATATTTAATATTATACATATGGGAAGAATCTTTCTGCTAGTTTACTAACCTGATAAAAAAAAGAGTAATTTTTTTTCACAGTTTCCACATAAATGACCTGTAAAGTCTTGGGGATGATGAAAGTGGTACATGTAGGCATTAGCCTAAAAATTCCTTCAGGTGATCAACTGGTCCTGTTGTTTGTCAGTCCTACTTTTATCTGCTAAATGTCACTGATATGATGCCCTGCAAATCAGTGAAAATGCAAATCGGAAATGGGCATCTGGAGCTTTTATGAACACAGTAAGAAAGTTACTCCTTAACCAATTAGTTTGAAGAATTCTGAAAGTAACAGGACAAAGGCCAAGAAGGAAGTGTAAGTTAGAAGTGGGCGCATTCAATATTGAAACAGGTACAGAATGAGAAAGATTGAATCAAGAAGAAAACAACAGAAGAAAGACCAAATTGAAAAAAAAGTGTAATTTGAATGAAATCTCCAATTAAAACTTAAATGTGCTTATAATAGTCAATCTTTCTGGTAATTAACTCTTATAGCATGGTTAAAAGGTACTTTAAAAGATATGACTCGTCTTAAGTTTCATTTCCACATGCAAGTGTAGGAACGTCATTCTGTTGAATACATTTGAATATGGAGTCACACAACAAGATGCCATTTTCACAAAGCTAACAGCCAAGTGGCTGGGCATGACAGCAATTTTACACTTCCTGCATTTAACTGTACACCTGACTTCAGGTGAAGTTACTGTGTTTCTCAAATGTACATACATGAGTAATATTGGCTTTATTATCCTTTTGGCAGCATAATTTGAGCCAGTAAAATTTGTGATTCCTCAAAATTCACTCATAATTCATTTTAAAATAAATGTTAAATTCATCTTTGACTGTTTATGCTGTTACCTGAAGTCTGCTTTAAATCGGAAGTTTTGTTTCTGCCACAACACAATGGTATGGCTCCAAGATTTAATGCATGGCTATCATGATCTTAATGCATACATCAGCTTACCTTGACAATTTTCGTTGTCAATTGCTTTGAGATTTACAGACTCATGTCTAAACCTGTTTGCTCATTACCCATCTGCTGTGACTTAGCTTCTAAAATGTTAGGGATGCAACTGTCTCAGTTTTATTATTAGGAGCTGCATTTTTGAGATGCAAATTGACACAAAAATGCACTCCGCAGGTTGTTGAAATTTGCTGCATCATATCAAACAAGAGTACAAATCAAATGAAAACATTCATTGTTGCTGGGAGTTATGCTATAATTACTCTAGCCTTTGGGAAGCTGGAGCTGGTGTGCATCTACTTTAACCCCATGGGAAGTAGAGGACTTATTGGATGTTATTCATCATGGACTGTCAGGCTATCAGTGCCAGTGGACCTTAAGCCAGAAGGCTGCCGTTGTCTCCCTTGCACCAAGTTCTAACATGCCCTGTTTCTCCTGATAACATCACAACAATCCTTTAATTGTATTAGCCTCTCAGATGATATGAAAGCTGCCCGATCCGCGTGCTGGAAAGCCACTAATACAGCACTCCCTGTCTGCTCTGTCTTTATTGGGAAATTGTTCTGAAGTGCTATCCTCTGCAGAATTCCCTTCTGGAATGCTGGTAGCTGCGACTCAGCACATAATTGAAGCCATCAGTATGGCCATCAGCCAAACTGATACATTGCAGCTGATTAAAGTGAGTGGCTCTTAACCTCAAATGATTTAAAAACCCTTGCAAAAAAAAACTCTTGTTAAAAGAGACAGTCACCTTCTCAATCTGCACAGCTTCTCTAAGCGATAAAAACAAAATCAACAGAATGGCTTTTACCTTCAAAAAACCCTCTGTGTATTTTTCTTTTCCAAGCCAGAGATAATAAAGGATTTAAATAATGAAAAGAAATGGTGCTAGCTGACAGGATGTAATTAGTTCCTGACTGGTTAAAGTGAAGAATAAATGTTTAACATTCATTGTGACTGGGCAATTCTCTTTAACATGGCTAACTGTAAATGGCATGACACCCAGAAAAGAAAATGAACAAGAGTATTTTAATATTTTGCAGGTGATTTTTGAGGAACTGAAATGGTGCCTGCACTATTCTTCACTGCCTTTGTTGAGAGTTACTCTGGCTCCCTATGTATATAACATAAACACTATTAGACTCGTTATCATTTTGACAGCACATTTTGGGCCACTATGATCTGTGATTTTTTTTTAAAGAGCTTCACAGCTTATTCTAAAGACTGGTCCATTCTCCCAGTTTTCATTCCGCCCTCTGCTACTGATTCGCTTCCACTTTTTAAAACACATCTTTAAAAGTTTGAAAGATAATGGAAATGTATTGGTTCTTTTTCATGTGGTGTGATGCTCTCAAAAATGACAAATTTTATTAAAATTTAATTTAATGTTTTCAAGAAGGTGTTAGATATAGTTAATTAGGTAAAAAGGGACCAAAGGGTATAAAAAGCGGGAGCAGGGTACTGAGTTAGATATACAAACAGCACAGCTGAGGAGTTGTAAATGGGCTGAGTGGCCTGCTCCTGCTCTGATTTTCTATGTTTTCTAAAATAAAAATTCCACAAATTGTAATATTTGGGACTAGGTTTAACTCACCGTGCTCATTCATACACTCAGGCTATGTAAATACAGCAAATTAATCCCTTTAGCACG
This sequence comes from Stegostoma tigrinum, assembly GCF_030684315.1. Taxonomy (NCBI): domain Eukaryota; kingdom Metazoa; phylum Chordata; class Chondrichthyes; order Orectolobiformes; family Stegostomatidae; genus Stegostoma; species Stegostoma tigrinum. The sequence continues at coordinate 28,297,441 of NC_081375.1, forward strand.
GTAATTTTGCTTTACTGAATTATAGTGGATAGTATTTAAAAGAGGGTTTAAACTAATGTGGCAGGGGGATGGGAACCAAATATTGGACAGAAAATAGGTGGTAACGAAAGCCTCAGGGAACTAGATAATGGAGTCAGTGTGACTAAAGGGAATAGTAGTCGGGGAGCAGATGATGAACACAAAGGGACAGGTGGTCTGAGGTGCATTTGTTTTAATGTGAGAAGTGTAGTAGACAAGGCAGATGAGCTTAGGGCTTGGATCGGTACCTGGAGGTATGATGTTATTGCTATTACTGAGACTTGGTTGAGGGAAGGGCATGATTGGCAACTAGTTGTCCCAGGATATTGATGCTTCAGGCGGGATAGAGCGGGAGGTAAAAGGGGTGGACGATTTGCAGTACTGGTCAAAGACGATATCACAGCCGCACTGAAGGAGGGCCCCATGGAGGACTCAAACAGTGAGGCAATATGGGTAGAACTCAGAAATAGGAAGGATGCAGTAACAATGTTGGGGCTGTACTATAGGCCTCCCAACAGCTAGCGTGAGATAGAGGTACAAATATGTAAACAGATAATGGAAAGGTGTAGGAGAAACAGGGTGGTGGTGATGGGAGATTTTAATTTTCCCAACATTGACTGGGATTCACTCAGTGTACGGGTCAAGACGGAGCAGAATTTGTAAGGTGTGTCCAGGAGGGTTTTCTAGAGCAGTACGTATGTAGTCCACCTCGGGAAGAGGCCATACTGGACCTGGTGCTGGGGAATGAACCCGGCCAGGTGGTTGATATTACAGTAGGGGTTACTTTGGAAATAGTGACCACAATTCCATAAGTTTTACAATACTCATGGACAAGGATAGGAGTGGCCCTAAAGGAACAGTTCTAAACTGGGGGAAGGCCAACTATACCAAGGTTCGGTAGGAACTGAGGAATGTAGATTGGGAGAAACTGTTTGAAGGTAAATCCACATTTGGTATGTGGGAGGCTTTTAAGGAGAGGTTGATTAGCGTGCAGGGGAGACATGTTCCTGTGAAAATGAGGAATAGAAAAGGCAAGATTAGGGAGCCATGGGTGACAGGTGAAATTGTGAGACTAGCCAAGAGAAAAAAGGAAGCATACATGAGGTCTAGGCGACTGAAGACAGACGAAGCTTTGCAAGAATATCGGGAATGTAGCGCGAATCTGAACGAGGCATTAAGAGGGCTAAGAGAGGACATGAGATATTGCTGGCAAACATGGTTAAGGAAAATCCCAAAGCCTTTTATTCATATATAAAGAGCAAGAGGGTAACTAGAGAAAGGATTGGCCCACTTAAGGACAAAGAATGAAAGTTATGCGCTGAGTCAGAGAAAATGGGTGACATTCTTAACGAGTACTTTGCATCGGTATTCACCAAGGAGAGGGACATGACAGATGTTGAGGTTAGGGACACATGTTTGCTTACTCTAGGTTAAGTTGACATAAGGAAGGAGGAAGTGTTGGTATCCTAAAAGACATTAAGGTGGGCAAGTCCCCAAGTCCGGATAGGAACTATCCCAGGTTAATGAGGGAAGTGAGAGAGGAAATAGCCGGGGACTGAACAGATATCTTTGCAGCATCCTTAGATACGGGTGAGGTCCCGGAGGACTGGAGACTTGCTAATGTTGTCCCCTTGTTGAAGAAAGGCAGCAAGGATAATCCATGTAATTATCGACCGGTGAGACTGACGTCAGTGGTAGGGAAGCTACTGGAGAAGATACTGAGGGGTAGGATCTATTCCCATTTGGTAGAAAATGGGCTTATCAGTGATAGGCAACATGGTTTTGTGCAGGGAAGGTCATGTCTTACCAACTTAATAGAATTCTTTGAGGACGTGACAAAGTTGATTGATGAGGGAAAGGCTGTAGATGTCATATACATGGACTTCAGTTAGGCGTCTGATAAGGTTCCCCATGGCAGGCTGATGGAGAAAGTCAAGTCATATGGGGTCCAGGGTGTGCTAGCTGGATGGATAAAAAACTGGTAAGGCAACAGGAGACAGAGAGTGGTAGTAGAAGGGATTTTCTCAAATTGGAGACCTGTGACCAGTGGTGTACCACAGGGATCTGTGTTGGGATCACTGTTGTTTGTGATATACGTAAATGATTTGGAGGAAGGTGTAGGTGGTCTGATCAGCAAGTTTGCAGATGACACTAAGATTGCTGGAGTAGCTGATGGTGAAGGGGACTGTAAGCGATTACAGCAGAATATAGATAGACTGGAGAGTTGGGCAGATAAATGGCAGATGGAGTTCAATCCAGGCAAATGCGAGGTGATACACTTTGGAAGATCAAATTCAAGGGTGAACTATACAGTGATTGGAAAAGTCCTAGTGAAAATTGATGAACAGAGAGATCTGGGTGTTCAGGCCCATTGTTCCCTGAAGGTAGCAACGCAAGCCAATAGAGTGGTCAAGAAGGCATACGGCATGCTTTCCTTCATCGGACAGGGTATTGAGCACAAGAGTTGGCAAGTCATGTTGCAGTTGTATAGGACTTTGGTTTGGCCACATTTGGAGTACTGTGTACAGTTCTGGTCGCCACATTACCAAAAAGGATGTGGATGCTTTGGAGAGGGTGCAGAGGAGGTTCACCAGGATGTTGCCTGGTATGGAGGGTGCTAGCTATGAAGAGAGGTTGAATAGATTAGGATTATTTTCATTAGAAAGATGGAGATTGAGGGGGGACCTGATTGAGGTCTACAAAATCATGAGGGGTATAGTCAGGGTGGATAGCAAGAAGCTTTTTCCCAGAGTGGGGGACTCAATTACTAGGGGTCATGAGTTCAAAGTGAGAAGAGGAAAGTTTAAGGGAGCTAGGAGTGGAAAGTTCTTTATGCAGAGGCTGGTAGGTGCCTGGAACCCATTGCCGGCGGAGGTGGTAGACGCAGACACATTAGAGTCTTTTAAGATATATTTGGACAGGTACATGGATGGGCAGGGAGCAAAGGGATACAGACCCTTGGAAAATAGATGACACATTTAGACAGAGGATCTCAATCAAGGCTTGGACGGCCCAAGGGCCTGTTCTGTAATTTTCTTTGTTCTTTGTTCTATTCCCATTACATCTACACCAATGTTCCTTCTAAAGAAATATGCATATCTCTGGGATGTAACACACATTGAAATAGACAGGGCACCCAGCTCATCGTTGTATTTTTTGGGGGAAATTTCCAGCTTAACATGGCTTGAAATGTAATTAAAAGGTGGTGCTCAGAGGAGAACCCTGCCCACCCAAAAACAAGAAAATCTAAAGGCCGCAAAACTAACTATCAAAAGGTATGGATCAAATGCCACAGTTTTTTTCCCAAATAAAATAGTAACATAATATTGATGAAATATGTTGTAATGTTTACAGTGGCAAAAAGCAAATTAAAATAAATTATGCAACATTTCCTCAATATGTAAAATGGATTTTTCCATTAATTTTTAGATGTTAGAATACAGCGTATTCTGAACATTCCTACGTTTAGAATTTCAGAAATTTTCATCTGGCCTGTGATTGCCTTGTTGATAAATTGCCACTATGACACTTGGGATATCCCTCCAATTCCATTCACAGGTTCTGCCAGCCCTGGGTGTTGGAAGCTGGATGGCAGCTCCAGGTGTTTACATATGAACGTATAATTAGCAAGAGGTGTAGGCCAATCAGCCCCTTGAGCCTGCTCCATCATTCAAAAAAAATCACAGCTGATTTGAATGTAATCACAAGTCCACATTCCACCCCACAACCCGATAAAGAACAAAAAACAAAGAACAAAGAAAATTACAGCACAGGAACAGGCCCTTGGGCCCTCCAAGCCTGCACCGATTGAGATCCTCTGTCTAAACGTGTCATCTATTTTCTAACGGTCTGTATCCCTTTGCTCCCTGCCCATCCATGTACTTGTCCAGATACATCTTAAAAGACACTATTGTGTCTGCGTCTACCACCTCCGCTGGCAAGCGTTCCAGGCACCTACCAGCCTCTGCATAAAGAACTTTCCACACATATCTCCCTTAAACTTTCATCCTCTCACTTTGAACTCATGATCCCTAGTAACTGAGTCCCCCACTCTGGGAAAAAAGCTTCTTGCTATCCACCCTGTCTATACGCCTCATGATTTTGTAGACCTCAATCAGGCTCCTAATCTACTCAATAATCCTAATGAAAATAATCCTAATCTACTCAACCTTTCTTTATAGCCAGCACCATCCATACCAGGCAACATCCTGGTGAATCTCCTCTGCACTCTCTCCAAAGCATCCACATCCTTTTGGTAATGTGGCAACCAAAACAGTACGCAGCACTCTAAATGTGGCCAAACTAAAGTCTTATACAACTGCAACATGACTTGCCAACTCTTGTACTCAATACCCTGTCCGATGAAGGAAAGCATGCCGTATGCCTTCTTGACCACTCTATTGGCTTGCATTGCCACTTTCAGGGAACAATGGACCTGAACACCCAGATCTCTCTGTACATCAATTTTCCCCAGGACTTTTCCATTTACTGTGATAATGGGAACTGCAGATGCTGGAGAATCCAAGATAACAAAGTAGCTCTGATGAAGGTCTAGGCCCGAAACGTCAGCTTTTGTGCTCCTGAGATGCTGCTTGGCCTGCTGTGTTCATCCAGCTCCACACTTTGTTATCTTTTCCATTTACTGTATAGTTTGCTCTTGAATTGGATCTTCCAAAAAGCATCACCTTGCATTTGCCCGGATTGAACTCCATCTGCCATTTATCTGCCCAACTCTCCAGTCTATCTATATTCTCCTGTAATCTCTGACAGTCCCCTTCACTATCAGCTACTCCACCAATCTTAGTGTCATCTGCAAACTTGCTGATCAGACCACCTACACCTTCCTCCAAATCATTTACGTATAACACAAACAACAGTGATCCCAGCACAGATCCCTGTGGAACACCACCGGTCACAGGTCTCCAATTTGATAAACCCCCTTCTACTACTACTCTCTGTCTCCTGTTGCCCAGCCAGTTTTTTTATCCATCTCGCACACCCTGGACCCCATACGACTTTACTTTCTCCATCAGCCTGCCATGGGGAACCTTATCAAACGCCTTACTGAAGTCAGTGTATACGACATCTGCAGCCTTCCCCTCATCAATCAATATCACGTCCTCAAAGAATTCTATTAAGTTGGTAAGACATGACCTTCCCTGCACAAAACCATGTTGTCTATCACTGTTAAGCCCATTTTCTTCCAAATGGGAATTAGATCCTATCCCTCAGTAACTTCTCCAGCAGCTTCCCTAACACTGATGTCAGGCTTACCTGTCAATAATTTCCTGGATTATCCCTGCAACCCTTCTTAAACAAGGGGACAACCTTTCAACCCATTGTTTAACAAATCTCTTCTCCCTCAAAAATATTCAAAAATTCTGTTTCTACCACCTTTTGAAGGTGACAATTCCAAAAACTCAACTCGAGAGAATTGTTTTGCTTCATCTCAATTTTAAACCCCTGATATTTAAATTGTGACCCATAAATTCTTTCAAAGGATGAAACACCCCCTCCACATCTACCCTTCAAAATTTTATATGTTTCATCCGAGTCACCTCTTACCCTTCTGAATTCCAACAGATACAAGCCTACTCTGTCCAGTTCTGAAATAATCTGCTCATTCCAGGTACTGGTCTGGTAAATCTTCACTAAATTACTCCAACATGTTTCTATCATTTCCTAAATAAGGTGAGCAATACAGTGCGCATCACTCCAGATACAGCCTCAGTCTTCTGTATCATAACCTTCCTGCTTTTGTGTTCCATTTCCCTCTCAGTAAATGATCACATTCCATTAGCTTTCCTAATTACTTGCTGTAGCTGCATACAATGCTTTGAGACGCGTGCATGAAGACTCTTAAATCTCTCAGCGCCTCAGAGCTCTGCAGTGCCCCAGCATTTATACTTTTTTTCTTGCCAAGATAGACAACTTTACATTTTCCCATGTTATACTCAATTTGTCACATCTTTGCCCCCTACACTTATCCTATCTATATCTTTTCATAACTTTGTGCCTCCTTTACAACTTTCTTTCTTAGCCGGTTTTGGGTTGACAGCAAATTGACAACCATACCTTTTGCTGCTCTGTCTAGACTGTTGATATAACTTATAACCAGTTGAAGTCCCAGCAGTGATCGGTGTTGCACATCACTCATTACACCATGCCAACCTGAAAAGGACTCATTTACCCTTACTCTTTGCTTTCTATTAGCTAGCCAATATGCCATTCCCCACACCAATTACAAAACATCCACCGGGTCCTCCTTATGCATAGCAAGTGTTAACTTATCAAAGAACTTCAACAGATTTTTCAAACATGATTTTCCTTTCAAAAAAAAACTTTGTTAGTTCTACTTGATGACCTTGAATGGATCTAAGTGCCCTGTTAAGACTTCATTAATATTACCTCATAATATTTTCTCTATGATAGATGGTAAGCAGCCTGTAGATTCTGTTTTCAGTCTCCTTCCCTTTCTCATATACTTCCCTTTCTAATATAACAGCTATATTTGGTATGTTCCAAACTTATTCAGGGAACTTCGGAAAGTTAACGCAAATGAACGATCTCAAAAGCTATTTCTTTTAAGACCCAAATGAAGTCCATTGGGTTCTTGTCAGGCCACAGCTCCAACATCCAACATGCTGGATCCCAGGTGCCTGCCTGATGAATGCTTGAGATCGGACATGCCCCCGATAACCTTCCCCTTGAGGTCTTAAATCACACCTTTGATATTCCGCAACAGCTATCTCCCTGTCAGGATGCCAGTATTTCACTAGGCATCAAATCTGTTGCACACTCCTAGCTTCCATTTCCTTCATCCTCAAGCTTCTGACACCGTCTGCCTGCCCAACTCTTCATCTTGTGACCTCTGGGAGTGGCAGCCCTCTGACTGACTCAACCCTCCACCCACACTCTCCCCAACTCTTCCCGCTCCCTGAAATCAGTCTCTCCTTCAACACTGTTGATGGCCCTCTAACCATTGATTTTCCTTCTGGTTGAAAACCAATTCTGTCAACCAGGCTGATACCTGGGGAGAAAACTGGACAATTGCACCATGTGGACATCGAGAAGTGAAAATTCAATACCATTTGGGAAGAATCTACGCTTCCAGAAATCTGAGAGCTTTTGGAATCCCCCCAGCCCCTACCCCCACAAACAAACAATTAAAAAAATTCTGGTCACTCAGTTCAGTACAGATCAAGCCCACAGTGTTTTGTTTGTAAAGGGTGTTTGCAGTGCAGTGGGTGGAGTCCCTGCCTCTGAGCTAGGAGCTTTGGGCTTAAGTCCTATAAAGACACAATGTGCAAAGAAGGTACATTTATTATGAGACCAAGTCCCTTTGAACAGAAACCAATGACAGACAGGAAGAGAATTCTGGTTAGCCATGTGACAAAGAAATTGGAGTCTACACCATCACTATTTATAGCTCCAGTCTGCAAAACGGATGTAAAAGCATTCATTGCCACAGCAACCCAGACGCCTTTGGTAGGGGTGGGTTGGCTCATTTGGCTGAACAGCTGGAATGAATCAGATTGACAGCAGCAACATGAGATTTGATCCCCATCCCAGCTGATGTGGATTCGAGATCTGCCTCCTTGCCTTACCCACAGTGGAGATCGCAGCACTATGGTGCAGCACAGTGGCTCAGTGGTTCGCATTGCTGCCTCACAGCACCAGGGACCCAGATTCAATTCTGCTCTCAGGCAACTGTCTGTTCGGAGTTTGCACATTCTCCCTGTGTCTGCATGGGTTTTTTCTGGGTGCTCCAGTTTCCTCCCACAGTCCAAAGATGTGCAGCTTAGTTGGATTGGCAGTGCTAAATTGCACGTAGTGAGCCGATGTACAGACTAGGTGGGTTAGCCGTAGGAAATGCTGGGTTACAGTGATTGGGGGGGGGGGGGGGGGGGTCCAGGAGGGATCTCCTTCGGACAGTTGGTGTGGACTCTATGGGCCAAATGGCCTGCTTCCACACTGTACAGATTCTATGATTATGGCTCAGACCTGCCTTCGGAGAATCAAGGCAAAGCGTTTTATTTGATTCTGGAGCAGAGGCTGTTCCTTTTAAATTTTGCCAAGGAGTGCAAGAAGTTCTTTTTAAATTAATGACAGCTTGAATCCTGACCCCAGCTCAAATTAAATCAATGGTTCAAACGGTGGCTGGAGATAAGAATAAATCAAAAATAATTTTGTGATTGTTTCAGCTGGTGTTTGATTGAAAATGTTTATTAAAAGAATATTCCTGTTCAATTATTCAGGCACCAGTGAGCTGCATTAAGTCTTTCTTAAGATCTAATAGAAGTATGAACCTAGGAGTCAAGTTGAAAGTTTGAGAATGAACAGGCCAATTGGAACTCCTGAGGGAGGTAGTCAAGATTAGTACATTTTTTTGTAGTGGCAAGACATTGAAAAAGAAAGATAGCATGACTTAAGAGATAGTAGGAACTGCAGATGCTGGAAAATCTGAGATAACAAGGTGTAGAGCTGGATGAACACAGTAGGCCAAGCAGCATCATAGGAGCAGGAAGGGTCTAGAACCTTCTTCAGAAATGGGAGGGGGGGAGGGTTTTCTGAAATAAATAGGAAGGGGGGGAGGTGGATAGAAGATGGGTAGAGGAGAAGATAGGTGGAATGGAGACAGACCGGTCAAAGAGGTGGGGATGGAGCCAGCAAAGGTGAGTGTCAGTGGGGAGTTAGGGGGGTGATAGGTCAGTCCAGGGAGGACGGACAGGTCAAGGGGGCGGGATGTGGTTCATAGGTAGGAGATAGGGGTGGGGCTTGAGGTGGAAGAAGGGCATAGGTGGGAGGAAAGACAGGTTAGGGAGGCGGGGACGAGCTGGGCTGATTTTGGGATGTGGTGGGGGAGGGGGTATTTTGATTTTCAAAATCTCCCCTGCCGCTACCACATCCCAAATCCAGCCCAGCTTGTCCCTGCCTCCCTAACCTGTCCTTCCTCCCACCTATCCCCTCCTCCCACCTCAACTTCACAAGCTTCAAACTCTCCCCTCGCCCTACCGCATCCCAAAACTAGCCCAGCTCGTCCCCGTCTCCCTAACCTGTCCTTCCTCACAGCTAACCCCTCCTCCCACCTCCAGCCCCACCCCCATCTCCTACCTACTAACCTCATCCTGCCCCCTTGACCTGTTCATCCTCCTTACCTCCTCACCTACACTCACCTTTGGTGGCTCCATCCCCACCTCTTTAACTTGTCTGTCTCCTCTCCATTGATCTTCTCCTCTATCCATCTTCTATCCGCCTCCCCCTCTCTCGCTATTTATTTCAGATCCCCTTCCCCTCCCCCATTTCTGAAGAAGGGTCTAGACCCGAAACGTCAGCCTTCCTGCTCCTCTGATGCTGCTTGGCCTGCTGTGTTCACCAGCTCTACACCTTGTTCTTTTTTGCATGACTTAAAATGTTTTTACAAATTGTGAGATTAGTGGTTAGTTAAGTTGATATTATTGCTTGTTCATACGTTATATTATGTGAAATTATTTGTAGCTTAAACTGATAATGGTTGCAATATTTGCTTTTTAGTCTTTTGCTCGTTAAAATCACAATGCTTTTAAATTTAAAGTTATACAAGTTTGTTTATTTACTTGTCAAAGACCTATCCAAGAATTTCGATGAAGGTATAAAACTAGACTGGATGCAAACTGGATTTCCTACTTTGTCTCCTGTGGTCTGTTGTACACTCTGAATGTGTAGGCATTTGTGACTTGACCACAAAATAATCTAAGCTAAAACCTCAAAAATAATTAAGGATAAGAAGAGGCAAACCCCACCCCCGTAATACCACAAGGCTAGTTATCATTGTGCTGCTGAAGAAAATACAACTAATTCTGAGCCCTGAATCTTCAGATCACTGAATGATGGTGAGATGGAGGTCAAGAAAGAAAATGTAGTCATCACCTCCCTCGCATAGATTTGTTGCTATTTGAATGATGACAGAAACAGATTATTGGCCATTTTGGGGTTTCTTTCTCATTCTGACCCTGTCTGGTTGCTATCCATAACTGGCTACTGTAATGTCTTTCTCTAAACTATCAGTTAAATTCTTCACCGACAAATTCAGCTGTTATTAGCAGGAAACATATGTGACAAAAGGAGAATAAATGTTAAGAAAAGCTGAATAACAATACAGTCAGAGTGATACTATTTTAAAATGAATAGCTTACATGACACGAAACTTTGTGTTTATGATTGACAGAGGCACAGTGTGGTCTATATGGACTTCATTAAGGTGTTCAACAAGGTTTCACATGGTAAACTGGTTAGCAAGGTTAGATCACACGGAGTACAGCAAGAACTACCCATTTGGATACAGAGATGGCTTAAAGGTAGGAGATAGAGGGTGGTGGTAGAGGATTGCTTTTCAGATTACAGGCCTGTAACTATCAGTGTGCCACAAGGATCAGTGCTGGGTCCACTTCTTTTTGACATTTATATCAATGATTTGGATGTGAATGTCAGAGGATGACACCAAAACTGGAGATGTAGTAGACAACGAAGAAGGTTACCTCAGAATACAATGAAACTTTACTTAGATAGGCCTATGGGCTGAGGAGTGGTAAATGGAGTTTAATTTAGATAAATATGAGGTGTTGCATTTTGGAAAGGCAAATCAGGGCAGGACATTTACACTTAATGGTAAGGTCCCGGGAGTGTTGCTGAATGAAGAGACCTTGAAGTGCAGGCTTATAGTTCCTTGGAAAGTGGAGTCACAGGTAGATGGGATAGTGAAGGTTGTGTTTGGTATGCTTGCCTTTATTAGTTAGTGCATTGTGTATTGGAGTTGGGAGGTCATGATGCTGCTGTTTGGACATTGGTTAGGCCACATTGAATTGTGAGGAAGGGTCCCCAGAACTGAAATGTTAACTTTGATTTTTCTTCTATTTAAAAAGGGATGTGAGCGGTAACCTTTTCCATGCAGAGGGTGGTGCATGCATGTATGGAACGAGCTGCCAATGGAAGTGGTGGAGGCTGGTCCAATTACAACATTTAAAAGGCATTTTGAAGGGTATGTCAATAAGACGGGTTTAAAGGGATGTGGGCCAAATGCTGGCAAATGGGGCTAGATAAATTTTGGATATCAAGTCAGCGTGGACAAGTTGGACCAAATGGTCTGCTTTCATACTGTACAGCTCAATGATTCTATGTATTATATCAAATTATGCTCGATACATTAATCTGGGTTTTTCTATGGAGATAGCTGTGTGGTTAATTGCTCACTTTATAGCAAATTTTGCGAGGTATATGTCCTTCGGTGACTATGCAAACTCCACACAGGCATTCTCCCTGTGCCTATGTGGGTTTGTCTAAATGCCCCAGTTTCCTCTCACAGTCTACAGATGTGCAGGTTAGGTGGACTGGCTGTGGTAAATTACCCATAGAGTTTAGGAATGTGGAGGCTAGATGGGTTAGCCATGGGAAATGCAGGATCACAAGGTTAAGACAGGGGGTGGGGTTGGGCCTGGGTGGGATACTGTTTGGAGGATTGGTGGTGTAGACACAATGGGCTGGATGTTTTGCTTCTGTAGGGATTCTATATTAATATGGACTTTTCTATGGAAATAACTGTGAGACTAACTACTTACTGTCATTTATGACCAACGTGGATTGCAACTTCCTCTCCCCCTCTTTATTAGGTTCTCCATTTCTCATTTGACATTGAATTTAAGATAAATTCATTTCCTGGCCGAAACTTTGTGCTGCTCGTAAAATCGGTGCTTCCCAGACATTTCCTTTCCCACTGTAAGCCTGTATTGAAGTTTAAAAATTGCTGTTGTTCTAGAGGTGGAGAGGGGCAAGTAGAACTCAGAACTGAGGGAGCTCGGCAGGGAGTTAAGGTTGTGAAAAAAGGGAGGAGTAGTTACAAGAGAGGGGATGGAGCTGGGCGGGATTGAGAGATACTGAATTGAGAAAGGGGAGGAATTAAAAGAGTAGATGATGAAGAGCTGTGATGGTGGAGTTTATATCTCAGTTGTGGGGAGTATGGGTGCAGTCAGTATAGTTCTGTCGCTGGATGGCTAGTTTGTAATGCATAACATGGGGCGAACTTCCGTACCCACTGAGGTTACCATGAAAGATCCTCCCTCTCAACCTTTCCCTTTACTGAGGTGTGGTGACCGTCAGGTTAAAGCACCACCCGTCATCTCTCTCAGGAGAGAGAAAGCAGCCCCATATACAATAAGACTATGGCAACTTTATCTTAATACCTGGGGATGGGGTGTGTGTGGAAGGGGTTGGGTTTAAGAGAACAGGAAAGGATGTTCTGATCATTTTCCATCTGCTTTCGGAGCCAGTGATTGGGTCTTAGAACTGAATTCACTTAACCAAGACCAATAGACCAAGGCAAAGAAAAAGACAATCGTGTACACACACATCAAGGGCCTCAGTACAAGTACTGTTCGAGTGTTCCTTCTTCTGAATAAGGGTCTAGGCCCGAAACGTCAGCCTTCCTGCTTCTCTGATGTTGCTTGGCCTGCTGTGTTCATCCAGCTCTTCACCTTGTTATCTCACCGTGCTAGTGTGCCTTCTCTCTATAGTCACCATGGCTGTCATAGACGAGGCAGGGCTTACAAGTCCAATTACACAACCTGTGAACTCACTGGGTTTGAGGCTCCTCAGTTTGGGGCCCCCGATTCCTTCAATCTGCCTGCCCTGTTTACATTGATAGAAACTATCCTGTAGAGGGCACTGCACGCTTTTGCATCTCCTGCTGGCAGTGATGTACCAGGACAGACCTGCTGGAAAGTATGTGGACAAATGTCATTCTAACAGAGGGCCACACAGAAAATACTGGTCAAACTTAGCACCTTACATGAGCTGTCTATTTTTCAATCAACAGGCTACGCTATACATAAAGTTAACAGAAACTAAAAAGCCTTGAAAACTGAAAATTCATTGCATTTTCCACTCAACAGAAGTACCTTTTCCAAATCCCTCTCAATATCCACATTTAAACCTGCCATAGCTTTAAGGGCCAGACCGCTTAGTCTGTAGTGTGTGGCATTTACTTTTTGGCCACGTTTCAATCAATGTTTTGCAACTGAGCTTGTACAATTATGTATTTTATATTGCTCGCTGTGCGTCCAAGTGGATAAAACACTATTTTTCAGACACCGAACTGTGAGTACATACCTTTGGATTAATACATTTTCTGTACTTCATTTTGTATCCTTCAAGCCTCAAACAGTAATGGAAGTCCCTCCTTTTGTTGGTAGTTTTAAATGTACTAAAAGTAATTACATCTAATTTAAACATACAACGTCAGATTTCAGTCGCTTCTGATAGTAAATTAGCAAGTAAACAATTCGACTTTCTGGTTTCTGTTCAGAAGAATGCAATAGTCAGTGGATGAGTGAGAATTGAAGGCGTTATTAACGGACAGTTGCTGTCTTTAAAGGACTTTTGACAGTTAGGTCAATTTTAATTTCATAGCATTGACAGTAGATCCCGGCATAATATCACCATCTATCCATTTTAAAGATCTATGAGGCATCTTATTGACATATACCAATTTCCAGTAATAGCAGACTCCATTTTCTGTCAAGAATTTAAATCTATTAGGGTTACTAGCTATCAGTTCTCAATGCCAGGAAGGCAAAGGTCAACTTTTGTGATATTTGCTCCATGACACATCGGAACCAACCTGCAGGAGACACACAAGTGATTTTGTTTGGCTTGTTAACTCATTCATTTAAAATCATACCACATCTTTTCTGCTACCAATCACTTATGATTGGGAATTCATTGAAGAAACACGATTGTCTTAGGCTGCATTATATTAAATTTTTCACCCTGCTTTCCAGGTTGAAAACCCTTCCTTAAGATTACTGTGCTTTGATTTAGCCTTCATTTGCAATATTTAGTTGGATTTTCCTGAAGTTTGTGGAAATGGGGCAGCTGCTTTGGGGAGAGAACAGCATTTGAGCAGAACACAAATGTCTTCTCAGTCCAGCAACCCTCAGGAGGGACAAAAACACATCCTCTTGAATGCCAAGTTTCCTCACTACCAGACTCCCTTCACCATACAACCCTCCCTCATCAATGTCTGTGTTAGGACTCCACCGAAATGGTACTACCTTTTCCACGTGGCACCAAGGATTGGAGCCCCAGATCGGAGGCTCCTTACGAGAAATCAGACTTGTCAATCAGTATGACTTCCAGGGCTAAAAATGTCCCGTGCTCTGGAGCCACATCAGTACACCAGAAAGCCCAGGTGCTCGAGTTTTGTGTTCAGGACCCGATCTTGCCTTACCCCACCACTTTGCTCCCCTCCTTTTAGCACATTAGCAAGTGAAAGGATGTAAGAGTATGCAAACATTCGGTCAAGTTACCGTAGAAGCTGAACCAAATCAATGCATTTTAGTGGGAGTTATTTAAACTCCAAAGTTATGACAGGGCAGAAAATAAATTCAGGTTGTTAAATCTAATGCAAAGCTAGCATTGACAGAGATAGGGTAGCCAAATAGCTTTTTTCCACACTGAAATTTCTAATATTCCCTAATAAGCCTGCACTGAACATGACTTTGCTGCTGATAGACATTTGGATATATTGCCTATAATTGAAATTATTAGCAGAGAGCCACACTTCCAGAAATGCCCTCATGGCACAGCAGTGCAGAAATAGTTTTATAGTCAGATCCAGTCAATTTATGATGAATTCACTGGCACGGGTTCAGCATTTTTTAAAACAAAAGTATCAAGTTAAATTCATTATGAAAATCTGGCAAAGTTTACTTCTATCAAACTGTTCTTTATTTGACCTATTAAATGTTATGACTACTTCAGGAACAATCCCTAAAACATCTAGCCAAGGCAGCGATCTTTTGAAATCCCTGTGTTCTCAGTGGAAATAGAATCATCTTACCCAAGAAATGTGAGCTCTTCTTATTATTTAATTGCAAAAAATATGAATTTACCTACCTGGCAAATGCAGTACTATTGCTAATAAATGCATTCCATCTGTTTGCTAAATTCTAAACTCCTATTAATAGCGTAACCAACTTAAAATGATACAAAGATGCTGGAGAGAAAGAATAGGCTAATAACTATTAAAGGGAACATTGTGGTCGTTAAAAACCATCAGTCCTAAATGAAATCGAACAATGGGATCTTGATCAATTGGGCTTGTTCGCCATTAAATGACACATGGAGTTTAGTTCAGATAAAGGCGAGGTGCTGCATTTTGGTAAGACAAACCAGGGCAGGACTTACACAGTTAATGGGAGATCCCTGCAGAGCGCTGTTGAACAGACAGATCAAGGGGTTCAGGTACATAATTCCTTGAAAATGATGTCACAAGTAGACAGAAAGATGAAGAAGGCACTTGGCAAGCTTGCCTTCAGTCATTGAGTATGTGAATTGGGAAGTCATGTTACAGCTGTGTGAGACACTGGTAAGACCACATTTGGAGTATTGCGTACAATTCTGGCCCCCCTTCTGTAGGAAGGATATTATTAAGCTGGAAAGGGTGCAAAAATAAGCTTTAAAACAATGCTACAGAGACTGGAGGATTTCAGTTATAAGGAAGGGATATTTAGACTGGAACATTTTTTCCCTGGAAGGTCAGAGGGTGAGGGGTGACCTTATAGATGTTTATAAAATTATGAAGGGTATATCTAAGGTGAATAGACAAGGTCTCATCCCCAGGGTAGGGAGCCCAAAACTAAATGGCACAGATTTAAGGTGACAGGGGTAAGATTTGAAAGGGGCCTGCGGGGCAACATTTGCAAACAGATGGTAGTGTGTATGGAATGAGCTGCCAGAGGTGATGATAGAAGTGAGTACAATTATAACATTTAAAAAGCATCTGCATGGGTATATGCATAGGAAGGGTTCAGAGGGAAATGGAACAAATGCTGGCAAATGAGCCTAGTTCAGTTTCGGAAATCTGATCAGCATGGAGAAGTTGGACCAAAGGGCCTGTTTCCATGCTGCCTAACTCCAAATGTAATCACACTTGTGAAACCCTCAGCATTCACTTGAAATTTGGTTTTAGCACAATACTCCTACAAACAGCACACAATGTATGAAAGAAAGTTTACTGGACAGTGCATTTTCTCTGCAGTGCTGTGAATTTATATTCATGGTATTTTTGAAGCTACATTCTTGATTCGTGCAAGCCTCATTTAAAAAAAAAGAAATTGCACTTTGTCTATCTTTTTAATCCTTTTAAGAGCTGTGAGCCTTGCAGGTAAGACCAGTATTTATTGCTCTTCCCTAATTGCTCTTGAGAAAGAAGTAATGAGCCAACTTCTTGAATGATGAGAGGCATAGATAGAGTGGATGGTCAGAGGCTTTTTCTCAGGGCGGAAATGACTATTATGAGGGTGCGTAATTTTAAAGTGATCAGAGGAAGGTATAGAGGACGTGTCAGAGCTAGGTTCTTCACACAGTATGTGGTGGGTGTGTGGAATGCACTGCTGGCAGTGGTAGTAGAGTCAGATACCTTGGAGACTTTTAAGCGACTTTTGGCTAGGCACATGGAGGATAGTAAAATGTAGGGTATGCAGGGTAGATCGATCATAGTAGGATAATAGGTCAGCACAATATCATGGGCCAAAGGGCCTGTACTGTGCTTTACAGTTCTGTGTTCTAATACAATTCAGTTGTTTGCTTGGCCATTTCAAACAGCTGTGGGCCAGACCAGGTGATGGCAACAGATTTCCTTCCCTACAGGACACTCACAAAGCAAATAAATCTTTACAACAGCCTGACAGTTTCATGGTCGCCATGACTGATGTGAGATTTTTATTTTAAACTAAATGAAATTAATTAATCTGAATTTCCCATTTGCTGAATTGTGATTTAGATTCAATGTCTGTAGATCTTTTTTTCCAATTAGTACCAGGCTGGATGAACCATTATATAGTGTACCTTTTCATATTGGTGCTAAAGATCATATACAGGGCAGAATTATTTTTAGTGTGTTTGGGCATTTATTATGATGAGAGCACAGAAGTTTTACCAACTGATATGATGAGACATTGCCAGCATATTTTGGGCTACAATGTTGTAAGTTAACTCTAAGTCAGAGTTTCACTTACCCTGTCATTGGGATTACGGAGAAAAATAACAGGGCTCAGTGTTTCTCCTGCTTCCAGGTCCCTTACTTTCCACCTTTACTACCACCACCCATATCTTTAACTCTCCTTCTCACATCTTTCAGGATTGTGAACAGGGATCAAAATAATCTCCCACCACCCCATGGTTCTCAATGAGATTTTCTCAAGTGCTACTTTTTTTTATTTGAAGGCAACTTTGTAATTCTCTCGAATACATTTGTTCAGTGGTGCAATTGTGTTTGTATTGACATATGAGTATTTGGGCTCAAACAGAAGGAGAATTAGACAAATATACCAATATCCTTGATAATTAGCAACAACACAAAATTAATTTCACATCAATTTTTCAGGCACCAAAATATTCAATTCGGCTGAAGACTACAGGCAGAAGTTAACAAACTTTTCTTTTTGAAAATGCCTGACACAATCCTGCACATAAAAAACCATCACCTTAAACATGCCTTCATGAGATCACAACTCATGAATTTCGTTCACATATCCACAACGCTGGAAAGTTGGCAGTTACTATACTTTTTGTTGCATCTCAGATATAAACGATACAGGGTTCACTTCAATAATATTCATTATTTTTTCCTCACCTCTTGTGCTACCCGAACATACATGACCTTAAGCTAGACATTCCACATTCATTTACAAGGAATTAGTTGCCTCAGTGAATTCAAGCTTTCCTGGCTCCTATATAGCTGAATTTCCCCGAATTGAGAGGCTAAAATCTTGTTCACTTTCTTTACAGCTTGTCTCTCTCTTCAAATTCACCTCGCATCCTCCCAACACCCTCCAGACTCTCTCTCAGCAGCCTTCTCTCTCACCATTCCCTGCTCCATAACTTCTCTCTCTCCCTTCTGCCCCCACCTAGCAGCAGCAAGCATCGGAGAGATCCAGCCAGTGCTTACAGGGGAGCTCCTCAGAGATTGCAAGAAGAGTGTGATAAAAGACTGTCCAACTCATCTCTGTGTGAGGATATTTTTCATTGTTTCAAAATGAACTTCAGTTTTCTTAAAAAGGGTTTGTTTTGGGCCCACAACTCATGTTCGGCCCATTAACAGAACCAAGACTGGGCACAAAGAACAAAGAAAAATTACAGCACAGGGACAGGAGCATTTGGCCTTCCAAGCCTGCACCGACATGCTGCCTGTCACAACTAAAACCCCCTAACCTTCCGGGGACTGTATCCCTCTATTCCCAAACTATTCATGTATTTGTCAAGATGCCCTTTAAAAGTCACTATCGTATCTGCTTCCACTCCCTCCCCTGGCAGTGAGTTCCAGGTACCCACCACCCTCTGTGTAAAAAACTTACCCTCGTACATCACCTTTAAACCTTGCCCCTCGCACCTTAAAACCTATGCCCCCCAGTAACTGACTCTTCCACCCTGGGAAAAAGCTTCTGACTGTCCAGTCCTTCCATGCCCTTCACAATTGGCACTTACCGGTACTGTAGATGTGCCTGTTAAGGACTGTGTGTTTGCATCAGTGCAAGGCTGGTCGGAATGCGTCTGTGTTGGTGTGTAAATTGTCATGGCGTGCTCCGGTACCGTGGTCTGTCCAGCATAGTCCTGAGTAGCATGCGGGTGTGCTGGAGCATATTCCGCCGGGATTCCGTTCTGTGGCGCAGGGTACTGGGCAGGGGGGTAGGGCTGTGCCATCGCTTCTGGAGGGGCTGTGGCTTCTTGGTTACCCTGAAACGAACACAGGACAAATTTATAACATTTCTCAGAGTCAAAATGGTTTTGGTCTCAGTTTATATACTGTATATGCAGATATTCATCATCCTATTTTGCAAGAAACATTTGCCAGTGAACTTTAGAAAAGAACTGTAATATTCCAAACTACTGAATTCCCAGGTGAGGCCAGGAACAAAAATGTTCCTGGAATCCCTCAGGATCTAAAGTCAGTCAGCGCTTATTGTCCCAAATTGGCAAGGTTTAATAATTACCAAATATATGAGCCCATTGTTCTGAAAACGACTATTGCAACTAATGAGCATAGCTCTTATAAAATAATACCGCTTTGTAAAGCATACCATTAGTACACAGAGCATTTCAGCAAATCTCAATTGTGCTACCTAGGAAAATACCAGAGATCAATTAATTGATAAATACTTGATTATAGCCTGTGATTGAGTACTGCAGTGTTGTCAGCATTTCCAGCTGTTGCATTGATAGTTTAAAGCAGGAAACAGGCTGAATATTCTGATAACAGAGCCCTTGATTTCCCTCTGACACGGATCAGTCAGTTGAACTCGTCACATAAAGAGAAGAAGAGCTTGCAAGATTTCAAGCTGAACGGTTTTATCGCACTGCCAATCACACCATTCACTTTGTCATTTCGGCCCATGCACACAGGGTTATCAGGAAAGTATCCTTCCAAAGTACCTCATTTTCTTTTAATGTTCTTCCATCCAGTTGCTCAGAGCAATGATTTTAAATCCAACTATTATCTCATATACAGTCAGGTATTAAAAGCTGGCTGTTTTGATATGTTTTCTTACATATGTTGAGTCACTCAAACGTAAACACAAACTCAAATATTCCAAACTGACAGCTCTGACTAATATTGTAGGGATGACTGACAATAATGGTTTATTGATAAGCACTTCAGTGTCTGACACTGCAGAATATAACCAAGGTTTGGAAGGAGCTAAAGCAGGCAATGAAGCAGAGAAATAACAGTGCAACTTCGAGGGATCACTATCAAAATCAATTTGAGCTCCTGCTTTGTATTCCAAATACCTGAACATTGATGGCATAAATTTATATCTGATAGTCTGAGTAACCTGAACTCATTCTTTGTCCTGATGATCAGAGAATGGTCACATCCCATCCACACCCCATCATGTTGCAAACAGATTACTACTTCACATTCAAGATCCATTTTAAGCAATCCACCATCTCCTCTTCCCACTGGATTGCCAAAGAAATCTACCACACTTCACTCCCTCTAGATTCTGAGATAGAAATGTTCATATTATGATCCCCAGTTAGTGTAGACCAAAAATATTATTACAATTACAACAAATAAAAGATGTCTGGATGGATATATGAATAGGAAGGATTTAGAGGGATATGGGCCAAATGCTGGCAAATGGGACTAGGTTTATCCAGGATATTTGGTCAGCATGGACGAGTTGGACTGAAGGGTCTGTTTCTGTGCTGTATATCTCTTGACTGTTAAAAAAACTTACTTAATTTGTAATACAAATTACCTATAAGCCAACTGCAAACAACCCTTTCTAAAAAAACCTGGATTTCAATATCTGAATTAGGCTGAAACTTGTATGGTTAATAAGTAACTCCATTGTAACTACAAATCAAATTTGAAAAGTACTTTTCATCACCTTCCAAAAGCATCTGGATGAACATAAACAAACACCAGGCTCAGACCAGCAGGTATGTACAGCATCAGCGGAAACTCACAACAGCACATTACTCCTTCAGTGCATTATCTGCTCAATTTTCCGAAGTGGGGCTTGATCGTAAAACCTTCTCATTTTGAACTGGGTGTTACCAGTGAGCCAAAGTTGATCTCCAAAATTCTGGCACTTCACAGGCCTGTTATTCTTCAATCTTAATTCCCAAAATCAAGCCTGTGCTTATTGAGAACGATTGTGTGTTATCACTCTCATCCTCTCACCATTTTGAGATGCATCATTTCTGGATATTTTCAAACCAACCCGTTCAGAGATTACACACCTGAAACCCAGGTTTCCTGGCTCAGGGGTAAAGACACAACCAGTGCAGCTCAAATACCCTTGTAGTTTGATGATAGCTGTCATGGGCACCATAACAGAGACTAATCTTTCAATTCCACCAGCTGTAGTGGTGGGATATGAACCTCTGCCCCATAGCATTGCCCTCTGGATTGAAACCAAAAAAAAATCACAACGGGTCTGGCAGCATCCTTGGAGAGAGAGCAAGCTAATGTTTCAAGTTGATGTGAAATGTGGAGGGGTCAGCCTTTATGCCGTAGTGGGACAGTGGGTGTGAAGAGTTGGGGGAAAGTGCAGAGTAAGCGATCAGAATGTGATAATGGCAGAACAATGGTGTGACTATCTGCCAGACTTGAAAAAACAGACAGTCCCACCGGAGTGAGGGGAGGGGAGAGAGGATATGGTGACAGAGAACGTAATAAAACTAAAAGAAAGGAAAAGAATGGAAATGGGTTTACGATTTGTTGGTGTTGAACTCAACATTCATCCCAGAAGATTGCAAATTGCCTCGTTTGAGGATGAGACGTTGTTCCTCCAGTTTGCACTGTGATTCGCTGGAGCACTGCAGCATGCCGAGGACAGACAAGTGGGCATGTGAGCAGGGCGCTGTGTTAAAATGATCAGCTATGTGCAGTTTGAGGTCATGCTTGTGCACAAACCAGAGGTGTTCTGCAAAGAGGTCACTAAGTCTGCGTTTGGATTCTCCAGTGTAAATTAGGCCACATTGGGGGCAGCGAATACAATACACAAGATTGGAGGAGGTACAGGTGAAATGCTGCTTCACCTGGAAAGACTGTTTAGGCCCTTGGATGGTGAGCAGGGAGGTGGTGAAGGGGCAGGTGTTGCACATTGTGCGGTTACATGAGAAGATGACACGGGAAAAGGGGGATGGCTTTGGCTGGCAAGGAATGGGCTGCAGGCTGCTTGTCGAGTGATATTACCACAACACCACTATCTACCTGTGCACCATTTCTGAAACAGGACAGATCAGTTGTTGCACATATTTGAATATTGAATACAAGACTGACATCATCATGCACATTGTTTAAAGATTTGCAGCAGCAGAAACAGCAAGACAATTCCATCCACTGCAGGTTGTATGGTTTTACTTTTCTCACGTCTTATCAATTCTTGGTCAATCCATGAATCCCATTGACAGGAAGGACAGATGTCCATATCATCCCAGAAAGCTCCAAAGTTCAATCTGTGGTCCAGAGTTTGAACCAGCCCATTTTGCTTGGACCATGGCCATTGGTCTTATTACTTTTAGGTTATGGAGGGAATAATAAATTAACTATGTTCCTTATTCAAGACACAAAACATGAAATTGAGCTTTTCACTGCCTGTATCAGTATGCGTAAGCTGCATGTTAAATTTGGCATAGCAATATTAAAGGAGAGGCAGGGAATTTTTCAAATGTCATGTGCAGCATTTTTACTAAATCACAACCACCAAAATAAATGAAATGATGCCATGATACTGCTAAAAAAATGAACCACTGATTTTCAAATTCTATTGTCTGATTTTAACACCTGGGATTCCAAGGACTAAAAAGGTTTTAAAAAGGAAAAATATCAACTTAAAATGGCCAGAGGAATCAGCTAACCACACGGGTTAGTCAATGTTCAGTCGATCAATGTGGAATGAACAGAATCATCTGCTACGCAGTCAGACACAAAGATACCCCCATCTCCTATTTTGATTCCCACCTATATGGTAAGTTCACATATTGGAGATTTGAGACATTGTTTCCAGGCTTGACAGTTGCAGGCAATGACATCAGAAAATCGAATGTGTAATATTGCATTTATTTCTATTTCAGGAACCTACTTTTGACAGAGATAAGGAGA
Organism: Stegostoma tigrinum; assembly: GCF_030684315.1. Taxonomy (NCBI): domain Eukaryota; kingdom Metazoa; phylum Chordata; class Chondrichthyes; order Orectolobiformes; family Stegostomatidae; genus Stegostoma; species Stegostoma tigrinum. Next base: position 28,320,107 of record NC_081375.1, read on the forward strand.
TGATTCATGACTGGAACCAACTGGTTCTCATGGTCTCTCAAAGGACAAAACAATGGTAACAATACAAATTAGATAAAAACATCTAGACATTCTAATCTTGAAGAGATGTGAAATATTCTCCACTCCTTAGACATAATAATTAAACAACTGTGGTCTTAGGTTAAACCATTTATGCCTCAAGGACACCTATAAGGATTTTAAACTGTACACTTCTTTTGTATGGGACACTACACATTTTTCAACCCTTTCAATCCTGGTGCCTAAGTGTCTATCTGTTTGTCTTTGCATCTTCTCTTTCGCTTGGCAGATAAGGAAATTGCTCTTTCTTTCACTCAGGAAGACCTTGTGATTTTTTCCTTAAATAAAGCAAAGGAGGGATTCGTAAGGTGAAAATGGCTGGCACAGTTGTTAGCGCTGGTGCAGGTGAGGGAAAGAGACTGAGGTGACCTAAGTGAGTGAGTAGGCAGCTCAGAGGTCCTGTAGGATTAGTAGTACGGGGAGGCGGGGGGTGGGTGGTAGTGGTAATTGCGTGGAAGAGAGCGTGAGGGGAGGAAATATTACATGTGATAGAGGGAGTGGTAGAGCATGAGCTTTGGTGGGAGGTGGGTGCAATAGAAGAGATAGAAGAGTGTGAACTATTATCCTGGTGGATTGGAGAAGGTCATGGATCTTCTTCCTACATTGTGGCCATCACTCTAGGCTGTGGAAACAGCACTGATCTGGGTAGTAATGTCAGACTAAGCTGGTAGCTTTCGACTGTGCTGTCTCCTCTGCCAGTGCTAAGCAAAGATGATTGCCCACCTCTGCACCACTCCATTGACCAGGACCTCCAGGTTCATGTCAACAAAGCAAGGCTCCAATTTCCCCAAGTCCGACACGTTTGTGGCAATTCACATAAACCATGCGGGGCATCTCTGGACTGGCGGTGCTTGACTAGGTGCACGATTGGTCTTTAAACCTGGCACTGGTACTGGTGCCAGGCTTCCCAGGAAATTCCAGCTGTGGTGAAAGGGAGGACACAGCCATCAGGGTGTTATGGTGGCATTGGGAATGAGGTGAGTTTGGGAAGATGGCATAATAAATCCTGCTAGGCCTCATGAGGTGAAACATTCCACAATATTTGCCAAATTGACACTTAGCTGCTACTTGACAAAAGATAGCTGAATTGCTTTAATTAGAAGACACTAGTGGTCCTCCCAATCAGGCATGAAGAAGCTGTTGTGTCTTATTTTGGTTTAGCCTGTATGGCAAGTCTTTTATCTTCAGTAAGTAAAACATCACTTGCAATTGTCAAGCTTGGATACAATAAATTCACTACATTGGAATACACAAACCAGCTGTACATTGGGAGTGCTTTTGGTGAAGGTGGTGAAATGGATTTGTGATGGAACTGACTGGATGTAGCTTTCTTTGTTTCTCTCAAAAGGGTCAAATAGCTGGTGACAGCACAAACTGGAAAGAAACACATTTATACTAAGAAATTAAAGGGATCTGAAGTATTCAATTCCATTGTGGATTTGAGGATTCAATTAAATAACTGTGGACAAAGGTTAAAGCCCTTACATATCAAGAATACCCTAAGTACACTGGTATACTCTTCAATATGCTTATTTAACTGGAATCTAGCACCCTTTATTATAAATAGTACTCTTGCGTGAATACTTGTGGTCGTGTCTTTATCATTTTTCTCTAGGTTAGGAGTTAAGAAAATCACTCTATTTTTCCACTTGAGAAAGCACTGTAATATGCTTCTTACTGATATAATAGAAACTGGGTAACTATAGATTTTTACAGAGATGTACAGCCTCATGCTAAAATGAACAATGCATCTTTCCAGCAGCCAAAACAAGAAAGTTGAGTCGAAAGGAACTGATTCACCCCTTCTCTTCTAAGGCTAGTAAATATCATCTAACTTCTTGCTATAATGATCAAAATGATTACCTGGTACATTTGCCAACAAAACATTTTAAAATCTCATTTTTTTTAGGAGCATTTAAAGATATTTGTCTGAGACATAGTAAAACTCTATACCAGTCCTCTAATTCTTTGACCAGTGTTTACTTATCCTTTCATTGTATCCGGATCAGGTTCTACTCAAGAGAGATCTGGTTCAACTGTGGTAACTTCTATGCATGAATAGTTTGCCAACACTCAATGTTCATGCTCACACGTAAGAAACAGACACTTGAACAAAGCGCTGGAATATTACAACTGCACACAAACTCAAGTTGAGCACTAGTCAATGCCTTCATGAATATTTTTTTTAAAAGACCCAGATATTTCTCTCAAGCCATCAATAAATCTAACTGTTTGAGTACTGAACATTCAAATAATTACTCTTACTACTGTGATGGTAAGACTGCACAATTGGGTCATAGTGACTTTTGCACAGATGGATAATGGAAGTGGACATCTTGTTTGGTTTGAATTAAATTCTATCTGAATGTGCAGCCTTATGAATATTGTGTACACAGCCTTCTTTAATTAATGTTCACTGAGTCCGTGGCTGTATTAAACATTCCTACAATTGCATTTAACAAATCCAGCCAATGCCAGACATATCAGCAAACAAACCGACCTGATTGTTCAATTAGAACAAAAATTCCATTATCCAAATGAGGGTGCTCTATTCTCTATTAAAATGGGTTCCTTTTTGTAACCAAATGTCAACAAGGAGTCTCTATCCTGTTTTATTATGTCATTGTAAAGCATTCAGTGAGCTAATCGTACCCAATGGGAGCTACGTTTTAAGCCGAAGAACCTTATGTTCAGACTGTCATGTGTAAAGGCACTTAAATGGCTTCATGGCATTATCTACATATATTTATCACTGAGCCATTAGCCTGCTGCATATCTGAATCTACTGAATCCTAACTTAATTATTCAGATTTACTGCTGTAGCCAGCAGAGATCAGAAACATGATCAATATGGCATGTATCTTCTCCTAGAAAAGGGTGAAAAATGAGGTGGAGAAAGAACTAATGCAGAAGTATTTGTAACCATTGAACATTAAATCAAAATGTAAGCTGTTCGCCTACCATTAAGCACTTGTTGTTCACATAAGAAGGTTATTGAAAGCCTTTCTGATGAAGGGTCTAGGCCTGAACTTGGACCAAGTTCTTCAAGGACCGCAACTTTCCCCCCACAGTGATCGAGAACGCCCTTGACCGCGTCTCCCGTATTTCCCGCTACACATCCCTGACACCCCGCCCCCGCCACAACCGCCCTAAGAGGATCCCCCTCGTTCTCACACACCACCCTACCAACCTCCGGATACAACGCATCATCCTCCGACACTTTCGCCATTTACAATCCGACCCCACCACCCAAGACATTTTTCCATCCCCACCCCTGTCTGCTTTCCGGAGAGACCACTCTCTCCGTGACTCCCTTGTTCGCTCCACACTGCCCTCCAACCCCACCACACCCGGCACCTTCCCCTGCAACCGCAGGAAATGCGACACTTGCCCCCACACCTCCTCCCTCACCCCTATCCCAGGCCTCAAGATGACATTCCACATTAAGCAGAGGTTCACCTGCACATCTGCCAATGTGGTATACTGCATCCACTGTACCCGGTGTGGCTTCCTCTACATTGGGGAAACCAAGCGGAGGCTTGGAGACCGCTTCGCAGAACACCTCCGCTCAGTTCGCAACGAACAACTGCACCTCCCAGTCGCAAACCATTTCCACTCCCCCTCCCATTCTCTAGATGACATGTCCATCATGGGCCTCCTGCAGTGCCACAATGATGCCACCCGAAGGTTGCAGGAACAGCAACTCATATTCCGCCGGGGAACCCTGCAGCCTAATGGTATCAATGTGGACTTCATCAGTTTCAAAATCTCCCCTTCCCCCACCGCATCCCAAAACCAGCTCAGTTCGTCCCCTCCCCCCACTGCACCACACAACCAGCCCAGCTCTTCCCCCCCACCCACTGCATCCCAAAACCAGTCCAACCTGTCTCTGCCTCCCTAACCGGTTCTTCCTCTCACCCATCCCTTCCTCCCACCCCAAGCCGCACCCCCATCTACCTACTAACCTCATCCCACCTCCTTGAACTGTCCGTCTTCCCTGAACTGACCTATCCCCTCCCTACCTCCCCACCTATACTCTCTCCACCTATCTTCTTTACTCTCCATCTTCGGTCCGCCTCCCCCTCTCTCCCTGTTTATTCCAGTTCCCTCTCCCCATCCCCCTCTCTGATGAAGGGTCTAGGCCCGAAACGTCGGCTTTTGTGCTCCTGAGATGCTGCTTGGCCTGCTGTGTTCATCCAGCCTCACATTTTATCTTGGAATTCTCAAGCATCTGCAGTTTCCATTATCTCTGATACTATGGAAAGAAACACTCTGCTAGTGCCTAACAAAGCTGTATTGTCCTTCAAAAGATGCTCAGTTGACGAAAAGAAAATAAAAGCCAAATACTGAAGGAGCTAGCACATACTCAAAGGATTCACATATTGATAAATGTGAGATACCATTTTCTTTACTTGTTAAAACAAGAATGTTCAGGAAGTATTCCGTGATAGGGTTAACAATAACTGGTTTTGACAATCATAAGGTGAATGTCCTACCAGTCAGCCTATTTGCTTGCTTTAAGTAAAGAGAGTAAATTATTGTTTTGTTGTCATATTGAATAGATTTAACATTTGAATGGAAAAGGCTGGTGGTATACTGCAAGATCTGAGCATTTTGTTTTCCTGCCCTCTACTGCTTTCTCTGTTGGGGATGAGTAAATAAAATTAATTCAATGGTGACTGCCCATTGAGCGTGGGGTCATCTTAGTCGGTCAATATGCAAAAAACCCACAGAAGATCATGATAGGGCTGGGATGAAAGTTTTTTTATCAAAAACTTTTCACTTTAGACATTAAGGACTGAAATATTTTGAAACAGTTTTGTAACTCTTAAACTTGATTTTGAGAATGTTTGAGCAATTTGAAAGGTTGTTCTGTGTCCACATTGAGTACATATCAAGTTTAAACACAGAGTAAAACAGGATGTCACGTAATTGAAAAAAAATTGCACTCAAGGTACATTTGAGGACAACTGGGGAATTGTATCGTGACAAATGGGATGCGTATAATCATGAACAAATGCTACACATTTGGCTGAAAGTGAATAAAAGATGTAGGGGCCCTCTTGAGGCTCAGTGGTAGCATACCTGCCCCTGGACTGGGAAGCCCAGGTTCAAGTTACACTTGTTCCAGCCATGTGTAATAGCATTTCTGAACAGGTTGATTGGAAAAATAAGTTAAAATAAAAAGTAAAGGGAAAAAAAGAGAAGCAATGAGGATAAAGTTAAATTTTCTTCCTCATGATGAGGACAGATGCTTCTGAGGTAGTTCAAACCATATTGCAAGTGAGACTCCAGTGAGGCGGAAGATTCTTGTAGGCTCACATTAAGATATGACGAAGACTCAGAATTATGTCCCAAATGAAAGATGCATGCTAAATGAGATTGTTGCAGATTACATTCTTGGATAAAATAAACTCTCACATCATTGAGGGTGTGGTGCGAATTTAGAAAGCACTTTATGTTTGTATATTGAAAGAACAATACAATTCAAGCAAAGCTTTTGAGTGAAGGCAATACATAACAGAAGGAATTCTCTCCCTAATGGCATTGTGGGTCAACCTATGGCACATGGACTGCAGCAACTCAAGAGGGTAGTTTACCACCACCTTCTCAAGGGCAACTAGGGATGAGCGATAAATGAGGAGCCTGCAACATGTCCACAGCCAGGAAATTGCACAAGAAGAAGTTGCAAATTGCAAAGGTGTTCTTTCCCTGAGCAAGGATGGGAGGTCCATTGGGAGGCCAGCATAGTCCAGGATATAGAAGCCAAGTTTACAGAGACTTGAAGTCAGAGAGTTAGATGCTACCATTGTCGTTATAGCCACCAGCCACGTAAGCAAACCTGTTTCGGTTAAAGAGCTATGGGAAAAGTCAAACATATCCCAATGGTATCCAGACACAAAAACAGTCATATATTCCAATGATACACAGGCACAAAAACAGTCATACATTATGACACAGCCATACACTTGGTAAAGGTCATGGTCAATCTAATGCTAGTTCAGGACTCTGGAATTTCTCAATTATACATATAATAGATATGAGATCAGAATTTGATGCTAAATGAGCTGGAAGAGCGAGAGTTGTACTCACTAAGAGCACACACAAAATGGTATACAGAACATTGAACATTAGGTCTGAACAATAATTCCAGTGCCCACAGTAGAGATGGAAGTCACAGATTCACAACTTACATTCATTGTTATCTCAGAAGCAGAATGCAAGGAGTTCAGGAGTTATATTCCCTTCTGCAAACCAAATGTTAAGTCAATTGGTAATTCCAGTAACAGTTTTCCGTAACAGAGACAGTTTTAGCTAAAGTTAATATCAACGTAGAATATGACGATGCATCCCATTATTTGCCATTACTACCATTTGACAGTAATATGAGGGAGGAAACTTGGCTGAGTGATTTATGTTCAGGATCAAAGTGGGGACATTTAATAAGGAGAAAGTGCAAAGAGAGCACATAGTGATCTTTGAACAAATAGGGCCAAACAATAACGTTAGCCATCGGTATAAGATTGAATATTGCTTTTCAGCTGATCATGCAAACATGGACTTTTTTGAGATCTCACAAGATGACTGATTCATTTCAAGCCACTGAGTTACCTGTGAATTACTTCACATATACAAATTACCAGAGAAATTAATAAAGAAACTTGTAAGGATGCGGTGTTTTCTAAAATGCTTAATTGTGTCATAGCTGGTGATGTGATCTTGAGAAATTGCATGAGTATTCACATATAGAAATCATGCAAATGAAGATTAAGGCAGTCTTCTATGGGATTTGAGAGTCATTATTCCTCCAAGGTTTAGAGACAGATTGTCGGGCTAATTCATCAAGATCATACAGAGTTAGTTCGTATAATATCCATGGTGCAGACAGTCAATGAAGAGTTACTGAAAAGTTGTGAAGTGTATCTCAGATTGAGAAATGATCCAACCAAGGTTCTTTTCATTTGCCAAGCACAGGGAAGTTAAGGGAATGAGTATCTGTCACCTTATTGAAAGAAAAGAGTACCTTGCCTTGGTCAATATAGCAAGTGGATAAATGTTGAGTCTATAACCAATGCCATTTGCACACAAAGGATTAAGTTTTGAGAATTGGCTTGTGTCTGAAAATAGTCTACAGTTAATGTTTGAAATATTTTTCAGTAAGAATAGAGTCAAACATACTCTACAACTTGCATATCACCCAGAATCAAATAGTGATGCAAAAATAAATGAACAATTTGTGAAGAGATCTTTGTAGAAATATTTGCTCGGTTATAATCGAGGCAGTAATCTCCACGTCACACTTTGAATTACTTTACAGAATAACTCCACAATATATAATTTACAAGAAGCACATAAAACTTTGAAATATGAATGTGTGAAGAGTTTGCTATTGGTCAGAGAGAAAGTGAAAGTCATGAAGAAACAAAGTTTGCCAGTACTACAGAATTCACCAGCACAGCAAAGTGAGTTAAGGTTTTGCGTAGGGCAAATCAATTAATGTCACCATCACAAATATTAATAGATGTTGATAGTCAATCAAGTTCAAACGGACACAAACAGAGGTGCCAAGAAAGCAGAGGAAGGCTGATGGAATTGGAAGGGGGGATCCAGACAGAAAGAGAAAGAGGCCTGAGTGTTTAACTGAAAGGATCTAAGGAAAAAGAAGGGTAACGCTGTTTATTAAAAGTTGTGTTATGGAAAAACTTTTCTGTTACATGCAAGTCACTCTGGAAGTACGAATAATTGATGTTTTCATTTTAATTACAGTAAAATCAAAAGCACACCCCAAACTACTGCTGCTGCCTGGACTGGAGGGCTTGTCTTACGAGGAGAGGTTGACTGAGCTCAGACTTTTCTCTCTGGAGAGAAGGAGGAAGAGAGGTGACCTGATCGAGGTGTACAAGGTAATGAGAGCCATGGATAGAGTCCATAGCCAGAGACTTTTCCACAGGGCAGGATTGACTGCCACGAGGGGTCACAGTTTTAAGGTGTTAGGAGGAAGGTATAGAGGAGATGTCAGAGGGAGGTTCTTCACCCAGAGAGCTGTGAGCGCATGGAATACTTTGCCAGTGGTAGTCGTGGAAGCAGAGTCATTAGTAACATTTAAGCGGCTGCTGGACGTGCACATGGACAGCAGTGAATTGAGGGGAATGTAGGTTAGGTTATTTTATTTTTGGATTAGGATTAATCCACGGCACAACATTGTGGGCCGAAAGGCCTGCACTGTGCTGTACTTTTCTATGTTCTAACCTTTTGAATTTTCAAGCACTGTTGATGTTTGTTTCATCATCTTACTCAATGTAATTCATAATAATTCTCTGGTACACTCCTGTAACTTGAGGCACTGTCCAAGTTGGAGGACACATTGCTCACTTGTTCTCTTTCTTTTACCTCTCCAGTGGATGGATACCTTTATTCTCGGTAGACTTGGCAGCACTAATGCAGCTCTCTGATTTTATCAGCTTTCTTGCATTGCGAGGCTCTGGTGCAGGCAGGAAGATAATGCCTGCAATGTATAGCATGAATTATACTCGGAGGGATATGCTTCAGCTCATGGAGAATATTTATTTCATTTTTACAAATGTATCTTTATTATTTGCAATCTCCAATTGGAGAATAAATTGTAAAGTTAAAAAGAAATCACAAAGAAGTTATTTTTTCCTATTAAGATTTTATAATTATTGGCCACCTGATAACTCAAAATCAATTGATTGAAGTTGATAGCAATATGCTACATAAGTGTAAATTCCACAGTAAAATAGCTCACCAGATGAAACTGAATCTTTTCAGTTCATAGCAATAAATTAGTGGAGTTCTTCTAGTATATACAGGAGAGTTTTATGAATTAATACATTGAGGACCTAATGGGAGAAATGGCCATCCTCAACTTGGTATTGTGTAACAAGGAAGGAATAATTGACGATCCAGTTGTGTGTGGGCCCTTAGGGAAGAGTGACCAGAACAGGATAGAGTTCTTCTTTAAGATGGAAAGTGGTGTGATTGTTTCCGAGACTAGGGTCCTGAATTTAATCAAAGGAATTACAATGATATGAGGTCTGAGCTATCTATGATAAACTGGGGATCGTTACTTGAAGGGATGATGATAGAGAGGTGATGGTAAACATTTTAAAAAAACACACCAATGAACTGCTAAAGTTATTCAACCCAGTTTGCTTAAAATAAAAGAGGAAACACGGTCAGACCATGGTGAGGAAAGGAAATTAGGGATACTATTAAAATCAGGAATTCTAAACAAAAGAAGAACACACAATTTGGCTAAAAGAACAGTCTTGAAGACAGGGAACAGCTTAGACTCTAGCAAAGGGAAATGAACAGAATGATTAAGAGAGAGAAAACTGAGCACAAGAGTGAGTTTGTAGGGAACATGCAAAATGATAGTAAAAGCTTCCAGAGGTATGGAAAGATAAAAAGCTTAGTAAAAATGGACAAGTCCCTTAAAGTCAGAAATAGGGGAATTTGTAATGAGGAACAAAGAGACAGTTGGCCAATTGAATACATATTTTTGTCCTGTCTTCACAAGGAAGGACGTAAGTAATGTTTCAATAATATGGGATGGGAGGTGGCCTAATGGACAGGAGGCCCCTCCACATCATGGTTCTATGAAGGCTAAGTCATGCTTGACAAATCTGCTGGGCTTTTTAAGGATGTAACTAGTTCAGTGCATGAGGGATGTGGTTTAGATGTGGTTTATTTGGATTTTCTGCAGGGTTTCAGTAGGGTTCTACATAAGAGATTGTATGCAAAATTAAAGCATATGCGATTGGAGTTGTGTGCTGAAATGGATTGAGAACTGGTTGGCAGATAGGACACAAAGATTAGGAATAAATGGGTCTTTTCCCAGTGGCAGGTAGTGACTAGTGGAGTACCACATGGTTCAGTGCCAACCCAAGTTATTCACAGTATATGTTAATGTTTTAGTTGAGGAGACAATGTGTCATATCTTCAAGTTTGTAGATGACACAAAATGGGCTGGGAGGATATGCTATGAGGAGGATGCAGAGAAGCTTCACTGTGATATGGGCAAGCTAATTAAGTGTGAAAATACATGGCAGATGCAGTATAATATCGATAAATGTGAGGTTACACACATTGTTAGCAAAAACAGGCAAGCAGATTATTACCTGAACGGCAATAGATTGGGAAAGGGAGCAAGGACACCAGTCACTGAAAGTAAGTATGCAGGTGCAGCAGGCAGTGAAGAAGGCAAATGGTATGCTGACTTTCCTAGTGAGAGTTATTGAGTGTTGTTGAGACCACACCTGGAGCACAGTAAGCAGCTTTGGTCTGACCTGAGGAAGGGTGTGCCGGAATTGGAAGGACTGCAAAGAAAGTTTACAAGCCTGATTGCTGGGATGGTGGGAGTGATGTATGTGAAGGCACCAGATAGCTTATGACTATATTCACTTGAATTTAGAAGAATGGGGGTGGGGGTGGAATCTCATAGAAACTATAAAATGGAAAGGATTAGAAAGGGTGGACGCAGGAAGGATGTTCCCCATATCAGAGGACTCCAGAGCCAGGGATCACAGTCTAAAAGGATAGGGGTTTAAACGCCTTTTTAGTTAGATCTAAGGAGAAAGTTCTTCACCCAGAGAGTGGTAAACCTGTGGAATTTACTGCTGCAGAAAATGGTTGAGGCCCAACACTGAATATTTTCAAGGACAAGGTCATAGTCCAACAGGTTTATTAGAAAACACAAGCCTTTGCAGCCTCACTCCTCCTTCAGGTTTTAGTGAGAGAGATGGTATCAGACACATAGTTTATAAGTAAAAGATCTAAGGGTCACACCACTGACGAGGATGTATGAAACAAATGAAAATGCTGTTAAATCTTTAATCAGTTAGAATGTTTTAATTGATTAATATATATGTGTAAATCCCCAAATTCCTCTGAAGTCAATTTCCTGAGAAAAGATTTTATCGGTGTAAAGACGAGGTGACATTTTAGAAATAGTGAGAGCTTATTTTAGGTCAGACACAGCACAACAATCGCCAGACTGAGATGTTCCCTTCCAGTGGGGGATCACTTCAGCGGTCAAGGACGTTCAGCCTTGGATCTTCAGGTAAATGTCCTCCAAGACGGACTTTGAGATACACAACAACGCAGAGTCACCGAGCAGAGGCTGATAGCCAAGTTTGGTATCCACGAGGACAGCCTCAACCAGGATCTTGGGTTTGTGCTGCACAACAGGTGACCCCATCACACTATACACTCACAGAGACAGACATAGACATGTGAATCTATGGGGTGAATTTATGTTTGCAGACACATTATATTTTGTTCAAAAATCACACAATTTATAGCCAGTCAGTCAATGTGGCATTTTATAAATTCCTACTTTAGACCTCAAAACAAAAAACACAGATTCCAAACAAGGCCCTACACCGAACATCCATTGTCTGACCTAAAATGTCACCTCTTCTTTACATTAATAAAACCTTTAGTTCTCTCAGGGCTGACTTGCAAGGAACTTGGGGTTTTACATATACATATTAATCAATTAAAACCTTCTAACTGATTAAAGATTTAAAGATTTTTGTTTCATACGTGGCCTGCTTCAATGCCGTGAATGATGCTGAATATTCTGCAATTGTCGGCAAACATCCCCACTTCTGACCTTAGGACGGAGGAAAGGTCATTCATGAACTGGCTGAAGATGGTTGGGTCTAGGACACTATTCTGAGGAACTTCTGCAGGAATGTCCTGCATCCGAGATGACTGATCTCCAACAACCATGTTCATAAGTGTCAGGTATGAGTCGAACCAGCAGATAGTGTGCCCCCGATATCGAGTTTTGCTGGGGTTCATTGATGCCAGACCTGGTGGAATGCAGCCTTGATATCAAGGGCTGTTACCTTCATCTCACCTCTGGAATTCAGCTCTTTTGTCTATGTTTGAACCAAAGCTGTAATGAGGTCAGGATCTGAGTGGCCCTGGCGGAACACAAACTGGGCATCGCTGGGCAGGTTATTTCTGAACAGGTGCTGCTTGAGCACACTGTTGATGACACCTTCCATCACTTTACTGATGATCGAGAGTAGGCTGGTGGGACAGTAATTGGTTGGGTTGGATTATCCTGCATTTTGTGCAGGGCATACCTGGGCAATTTTTGATATTCTGTAACAGCTTTGCTAGGGGAGCAGCAAGTTCTGGAGCACAAGGCTTCAGTACTATTGCTGGAATGTTACCAGGGCCCGTCGCCTTTGCAATATCCAGTGTCTCCAGCCATTTCTTGATATCACATGGAGTGAACTGAATTGGCTGAAGACTGGTATCTGTGATGCTGGGGACCACTGGAGCAGGCTGAGATGGATCGTCCACTCGGTGCTTCTGGCTGAAGATTGCAAAAGAGATACAGCTAATTACAAAGAAGTGGCTAAACACAGAGAAAGTTCTTGTAGAATTTTAGAAAAAATGATGAAGAAACTCAACCTGTGGAGGAGGAGAGGTGTGAAAAATACAGACAAAAATGAAGTTAAAGAAATCCAATGCAGCAGCATAGAATGAAACCTGTTCTGAGTTTACTTGGTAGCTGTCAAGCTCTGATTTCAAATTGGATGGGAGGATCCTGTTTGGCACGTCAGGTGCCCTCCCACACAAGTTCAGAATGCTTGGAATGAGCCTGATGTCTAAAGGTTAGGAACTGAAGTGACCCTCACAGCCAGTGACAAGGCAGTGCCTGTGCTTGAATTGGCCAGTGCTCAGGTTGTAGCATATGGCATAGCCCTGCTATTACCTCCCTGGTGAGTTGAGAAAAAGGCATTAAAATCCAGGGACATGTGCTCTTCTTCAAAGGGTTGCAATGGGTCCCTCAATTTATCTGTTCTTTTTGAAGAGAATCACAAGTTGGGTAGGATTCCCAACATACAAAGGACTTCAAGAAAATGGATTAATACTATGTGTAAAATCTGTGATTCCATTTACGTTCAAACATCTCACACTAATACTCATGTATTATCAAGTATTATAAAACACTTCCTGCATAGAAACAAGCTATTTGACCCAATAAGCCCATACCAGTGTGTATGGTTTTTACAAATGTCCTGCTTCTTGTAACTGAAGCTCTTTACTCCCTTGTGCTTGTCTGAATAATTCATTCCAATTCCTTCCTGTGGTAGTTAATTTCACATTCTATCCACTCCCTGAGTAAACTAAGTTCTCCTGGATAATTGGATTTATTGTGATTATCTTGTATTTGTGGTTTCTAGCTCTTGTTTCACTTTCCTATGCCTCCCCGAACAAACTTTTTCATGATCCTAAAGATTCTAGTTAGGATCTAAGTTAGGATTTTGCAGCAATGAACAACGACTAAAGTCTTTTTCAAAACTCCCACACTCACAACCGTCAAAAAGACAAGATGCTAACTAGCAATAGAGATGCGAGCTTCGTTGCCAGGTGTTGGGGTTAGTGGTGGGTGAATGGGTGGCAAGGCTACATTGACTCATTGGTGCAATTTCGACCTAGTAACCTAAAACAAAATATGCAAGAATGGAGAACATAAACATTTTTCACTCAATGCCCTAAAACTTTGTAAAGTACTCTTCAATATTTGCACATTTTCTTGTTTTGTTGCTTGACATAAACCTAACTTCACCCCTCACCAGACCTAGAGCCCAAGAATTGGCAGGGATGTTTAAGTCATGCACTCATATTCATAAAATATTTAAAAAATCAACTCTCATCTCTTTGTGGTCAGAGCTTCTTGAATATTCAAAATACTCACTGGAGGGGCATAATTGATCTCTGGCAATATTTCTGTTATCTCCTATGTCCATTCATTTATGGAGCAAAGCACAGTTTAAAAGTGTGATATGTTTTGATTAGAACACTTTCAAGTGACAAAGTGTCATGGAGGTAATGAATGGATTACAAAGCCCTTTGGTGAGATGTTCTGATTGTACTGATGATCACTTAATTGCTTTGCTACTGAAGTTCATGTGTCTGTTAATTTTAACAATAAGGGACATAGGAGTAAAGAATGGTGCAACAGAGATAGAAAGCACTATCAAATTGCACAATTTTTAATCCCTTTAATCACGCAGTGGGTCTGTCACAATGCAGTGAGCTACCCATGCCTGGTTGAGATAACCTGCAGCAAACCATGTTTCAACAGGGAGGATGGAAGTCAGGTGTGATAGTTGTTCCACAAAGGCCTGAAGAGAGACTCCACCATATGGAATGCACAACCAATGTCAGTAAGCAATCATCTTTCCGAGCATCTCCTCCTAGACTGGAGTTTCAAATGCTATAACGTATAGAGGGTCTTCCAGAACATATGCGATTTCACAATTTTGGACAACTGAAACTTTTTTTTCTGCAGAATAAAAGAAATCTGACCTTTAGCTGAAGTGAATAAATTTTGTTAAATTATGCAGTCATCGGTGCATTATGAAGTTTGCTGCGCCATTGGAAAACAGAGTATTGGGAAGTTGCTACATAGCCGAATGGTCAATAGCATGGGGATACAGAGGGCTCACTGCTTGCATCTCTGATGGACTCAGATGGATTTGCAAGTTCTTCAGTGGTGTCTACTGCTGGAATTTCTGCAGGCTTAATCCTTTTAGGGTTGCATAATGCCACTGAAATGTCATTGGCATGAGTAACAAATAACTGCTCCTGTGGCACTTCTAGCAAGCCAGTGTCATGCA